>NW_027397063.1:68079130-68540146 GCF_003265705.2 Callorhinus ursinus
CACACACACACACACACACACACACACACACACACACACACACACACGTTTCAGACTTCTTGACTCCTCCATCTCCCTCCGACCTTCCATGTGTATCTTACAGTCTAGGGGTCCCTGTGTTAGGTAGCATCCAAGGACCTCAGGAAATTTTCCAAATATTGCTCCTGAAGCCGGCAGTGGAAACACATAGCCATCCCCTTTTATGGTGAAGGAAACCAAAGGTTTTTCTAATGGGCATGTATCATGTATCATGTATCAATCCAAGTCAATGCAGAAAATAACTAGTTAAAATGAGCCCTGGGCACCTGGGTGGCTCAGTCAGTTAAGCATCTGCCTTGGGCTCAGGTCATGATCCCAGGGTCCTGGCATCGAGTCCCACATCTGGCTCCTTGCTCAGCGGGGAGTCGACAGGCTACCTCTCCCCCTGGTTTGTGCTCTCTCACTCACTCTCTCTCTCTGTCTCTCAAAATAAATAAAATCTTAAAAAAAATGAAATAAAATGAGCCCATCTCATCAAATGGTAGAATGGTACCACTTTTTTTTTTTTACTTTACTTTTCTAAGCTCTGCTATGGAATGAGTAATGTGTCTGTGTTTCTCAAGAAAGAAAAATGAACTCTACCAACACCAGACACTTCTTAAATATAGATGCCAGGCCCCTTATATTCTGTTGCTTCAGTTCCCCCGTTCGGAGAGCCCGCTTATGTGATCTCCCACCTAGCGGCGCTTCTTTTCTCTCTGCTGTCTTCTACTGAGTATTAGTGAGCAATTCCACCTGAGCACTGCACAAGGTTGGCAGGACCATATTAATCATTTCAGAGCCTGGAGGCCATGGACTAGGTCTCCCCAAGGAGGGGAGTGTTCTCATCACTGGAGGTATTAAAGCATTCACTGAGGACCATTGGGCAGGAATACTGTAGTGGGAATTAAAGTAGCATATGACATTAGACTTGGCTTTTAAAAATCTCTGTGCTATGAAAGGCTCACAAGCCAAACACGTACGACTCAGGCATGGGAAAGGGTGCACCCATAGGGCCACTACCTAGATCAATAATGAAAATGTACCAGCACTCTTGCACTCCTTGATTTGTTTTTGTCATTCTACAAATATTAAATGGGCCTCTGCCATAGGCCAGATACTGTGTTAGGGCTCAAGGCCGGGAGCCAGCCATTTTACCTGAACACTTTTATGTCTGAATCACACATTGTTCTGAACTTACCTTTGTTCAACGGGTGAGAAAATTGAACCAATCTATCTGCCCCAGCCCCAGGATTCCATTATTCTTTGATTCAAAATTTGACCTAAAAAATCCCATAGAAGGGTAGAGAAAGGGGTCGTAGAAATGCTCATAATATGGAAAGGAGAGTCTAATTTTCACGTTCTTCCTTAGGCCTCTATCAAACCAAAGTGTGGCCGTATGATCAGCTTCTCGTCTGGGGGAGAGAACCCGCATGGAGTGAAGGCGGTAACCAAGGGCCAGAGGTGTGCCGTGGCTCTGTGGTTTACCTTGGACCCACTTTATAGAGAATTGGTGAGTCTGTGGCCCACCCAGAAGGCCAGTTAGATGTTCCAAAGACCTGCTTTGTGAACTGATTTAGCTGAAAAGTCCTTGAATTGATCCATAACCCTTCAGGGATCTTAGAGATCATAAAAATCAATCAGTCAATCAATCAAACTATTACAGAGTCCTTTCTTTCTGGTTTCCAACACTGGCTGTGTTTTCTAAGCAAGAATAGATTTTCCTGTTCAGATCCACGATGAAGCAATTAACACATCTGCTGTGTGTAGTGTGAGTTTGAGAGAACGAAGAAGGGCTAGGAAGGCAACTCTTGATCAGATGGGTTCTAATAAGGGAATGTTTGTGGAAATAGAAATTGAAGTGATGTCTGGCAGTCTCTAGTTAGTTTTGAGCTTCTTACCAAACTGTGACATCAGGAGAGAGGAACCACTTTCTACTGGGCACCAGGAAGACTGTTTTATTTTCTCAGTAAATCATTAAAAAGAGCACTGAATCATTTATGAGACACATGTAGGAGATGGTGAGTCAACGTGAAAGTTTGTTATTACATACTATTATTAACTTAAACATTGCATAATAACATATTGTTATTATCATATTGGAAGTAGACTCTTAACCTGGATCCCATCCCCCTGGATGCCCCTGGCCAGAGCTTATGGTCTCTCTCTATGAGGCTGCAGAGGGAGGAGTTAAGACCAATGGGTATAAGCCCGTGGAAGGAAAATGTCAGCCCAACATAGGAATGACTTGCAAATTGTCACCAATGCTTGGTGGCATCGTCCGCCTCAGAAGTAGCAAGTTCATTGTCACTCCCGTCAAAGCCTCGGCAACAGCTTGGCATGGGATGCTGATGTTGAAACTGAAACTTCACAGCAGGGGCTAAACTGGGGTCTTCAGTATTCTCCAGCCCCGGAAATTGACGAGCTGTGAAAATCTAGTCTTTATAATGGTATTCAAGCCAGTTTTCTCTTTGGATACCTAAATTGGATCCAATTTAGTCAGAAACTGTTTAAAATTCATTCCTCTGTCTCATGCTTTTTGCCATCGGATCTAGCTCACACAGATTTCAGGCCGCATTCCGTAAGCATTCTTTCACATACTTTGCAGATGTTTATGGAAGATCTCTGTGCCTGGGCAACTCTGCTAGGTAGGCCCTGGGGGTATAAGGGTGACAAAGCACAGTCCCTGACCGTGAGGAACTTGGAGAGGTCGACAAGGGCATAGATCTAGGACAGCAATGTGCATTTTGTAGGGGGCATCAAGGAAGACTGACTGATAGAGGCTCGCTCCCCACCAAGGAGACAGCCAGGCACCTGAATGGGCAAGAGTGTCCTCCTGATCCTGGCCGGAGGTGAGGGGGCTGCTGGTAGAGCACGCAGTTCTGAAAACTTCAAGGAGCACTGAACAGTCTCCCTCAGCTGTGATTCCTTTCTTTCCTTGTGCTTGTCCACTCTAAAACACCAGCATCCCCCCTTCCCCAACCCAGAACTGTGCTCTTGCACCAGAGAATCTAGGCAAACGAGCTGATGGGGAAGATAACAAATTCTTGGAACATCACCACACTCTTTTCTCTTTGGTGTTCAATTCAGCAAACACTGAGTCCGTTTCATTCCTCAGGATCCCAACCCTCTCTTCCAAGATATTTTCCATCAAATAAAGGAACACAGAGTAAATTCTCTTGGCTCATTCCTAATCCAAAGTGTCAGGAAACTTCTCCAGAATCCAGGCAGTAGCGGCATCTAGTGGTCACAGGTGGGAATGACCAGAACCTCTTCCGCAACTACTAGAAAATTTAGCCTATGGGATTCCCAGACTTCGCTCCACATTGTAATAAGCTAGGGAGTTTTACAAACTGCTGACATCTGTCCCCATCCTCGAACATTCTGGCTAAGTTGATAAGGAGTGTGACCTGGGTATGGAGAGCTTTAAAAGCTCCCCAGGTAATTCGAATGTGCAACAAACTTTGGGAGTCCTGAGTTAGGCACCTCTTCTCAGAGTGAATCCCTGAGCAGGCCTATGGAGGAGTCAACAGAGCTGGCAGATTTCCCTGCTTGTTCTAGATTGTTTTAAAGGTTATCAGTTCTCAAAGAGTAGTTAGCATTGTAAACTCTGAAGGATGCACACTACAGAAGCTTCAGTTCCTTGGACGTGGAGTTCCAGCTCAGGAACTTCTTCCCTTTCGGGAGAGACATGATTGCAAGGGTCTCTTGCAGCAGTCAGATCTGAGAGTTTGTATCAGTTTGGTACATCAGTTTGTTAAGCAGCAAGTTGTCGTTCCCGTGTTCATAAAGTAGTCCTCAGGCATCTTACTTTGCATGACATCAATTTAGCTTTCTTATTTAGTATATTTAGTCCCTTTGGTTGCCTTTATGGAGGCATCATTTTCAATGACAGGTCTTGAGTGGAAGGGCTTGTTTGCAAGTGATAAAACAGTTTTTCCATAACTTGCTGCACTGGGCATTGTGCTAGAGACTAGTGATAGGGGCTGCGGACTACATAAAACATACCTCTGTTTTCAAGGAGCTTGAGGTCAAAATAGAGACATAAGGTGAGGGCTAAAGTATTTAAAACACCAGGTAAAATTCAGTAAGATGCGACAAACTGGTTAAGAAACACCAATTCTATTCTAACTGGGGCAAGAAAGCCATGCACCCTCCCCAGCTCCCCCCCATGCTGGGAAGTTACAGATGGGACAGACAATATGGTACCTCTAGTACGTACAGGATAGGAAGCTTCATCTAGACTACATGTCATGGACGAGAGTAGTGAGAGAGAAGGTGAAAGAACATGGAAAGTTGGAGATGCCATTTGGAGGTAGATCAGCTGGGCCGGCTGATGGTTTGATGTAGGGGGAAGGGAAAGCACTGGATATATAATGGTAACATGTAGAAGGACCTTTAACCTAGACTAGGGCTAAGGATTTCTTTGAGAGTAAGGGGCCTTGAGGTAAGTCGGTAAGTTACAGTATAAGGTGAGGTGAGAAGAGAAGGCAAAGGGGAACCAAAGAAGAGAGAAGGGTCTAAATCAGGCAACTCCTTATAAGCACACCGAGGAGACTGGGCCTGGAACCTCAAACAACAGGAACCCATGCAAGGGTTGTGAGCATGAACCCGACAGTGACGTGGTCGGGACTGAAATGCAGAGGACCCCTTAGAAGCATGTGCGAGCAGGGTGTGCAGCGGGGGTATGATTTGGAAGCTGTAGCAGTTGAGCTAAGAGATGGTGAGAGCCCATACCTGTGGTTCTCTAGTGGGAGCGATTGTGCTTCCTAGGGCACGTTTGGCAAGGTCTAGGGACGTTTTTAGTTGTCAAAACTTGGAGGGAGGTGCAACCAGGTCCCTGGAGTGGGCAGAGGTCAGGGCTGTTGCTAAAAATTCTACTAGGTGCAGGACCGCCCCCAACAACAAAGAATTCTCTGGTCCAAAATGTCAGGAGTGCCACAGTCGAGAAATCTGCCCTAAACTAAGACAACAGTCATGGGCCTGTAAAGGGGTGGAAACAGGAGGTAGAACAGACAGGACTTGGTGATTTATCAGATGGGCTGGGCTTTGAGGGCAAATGGGTGAGCAGAGGCGGTCTTTGCCGAGAGAGAGAATTGGCGAGCCGGACCGGTCTAGGTGTGTGGGGGAGAAAACGCTGACTCCAGCTGGAACGCCGATTGGAGCACTGAGTCGGAGATGCCTATTGAACCACAACATAGAAAGGGTGTTCATCAGTTGAATACACAAGACTTCCAGGCAAGAGAGAAATCTTGGAAAGTTATTGCTTAGGACATAATGAAGTCAGGAGAAGCCTCCCCTGGAGGGACGGGGATGAGGGTCAATCCTGAACTGGATCTAGCATCCATCTCTGCACAGATCGATGCCCGGAAGTATTTGAAGCACCTGCTGCGGGGGCTGACCATGATTCCTGTAACAGAAATGTATCCATTACCTGTTTTGCAGGAGCGAATACAGGCCGATGAAGTGATCGCCATCCTGGATCAGGAACAGCAAGGGAAGCATGAACTGAATATCAACCCCAAAGATGAGCTATAAAGATGAGGGAAAGAAAAGTTCTATCAGATATTTATTTAAATTGTTAATCTTATGAGAACCCTTTTATTTTTGTACAGAGCCACGGTATAAATTAACAGGCTAATCCGAGTCGCCAGATGCGCCTTCCGTTCCTGAGGATGCTTGCTTTGCCTCCCTCAGCCTGTCTGTCTTGGTTTCTCATCAGGCCATCTCTCCCCTTCCCCTCCGTGCACAGTCACACGTGCACGCGTGCATGTCGTCTGCTACAGATCCGAAATCTCAAGCAGAGAGAATAAGTTTATTCTTGGCGAAACTACACCTCTCCTGCGTGCTCCAGTTCTAAAGTTAGCATGTGATTTGGACTCAGAAGCCTTTCTGGCCCCGTGCCCTTCAGCAACACCCTCTCCCAGTGCAGGGGGGGCCGTGAGCTGGAGTTCCAGGATCCCCCAGCAGGGTCTGCACTGCCTTGCGTGTCCCTGGATCCACTCGGAAGAACGCTGCAGGAGATGGAGGGGCCCAGCCTCGCCAGGGCCTTGGTGGACTTACTGGCCCTGGGATTTTCACCTGAGGACAAATTTACACTGGAAGCTTTGATTCCTCCTCCACAGTGCTCCAGAAAGGACTGCCCGAAGACTTGTGTCTTTAAAAAAAGGTTGTTCAAGGGGTTGAAGTAGAAAGACTCTTCACCCCAGTGCCTTTGGAAGAAAATCTTCAATCCCACATGACTCAGAGCATCACCGACACGTTGCCTGAGTGTGGGGCCCATTGATGAGTAGGGGCATTTTGTAAGAAAAATGGATTTTGGACTGATTCCCATCCTCAGCACATGTATTTTGGTCTCCCCTCATCTTGGCTGCTATCCAGTTCACAGATCGTGCTTGGGTCTGATTGTTTAATACAGGGAGCCTGATCCTAACATCTGGCATTTATTTGTTTTTCTTCTCCCAAACATTTGGTGTATCCTCAGGTAATGGTTTTTGACTTTGGGGCAGCCCAGGGACAACACTGGGCTCTGACTTGTTTGGCTGGCAGCTGCTTCAGGGCCACAAAGAAAGTGGAAACAGTGCTTTTGAAGGCATGAAAATGGTTAACAGAGGTGTTTGTCCAGAGAACATCTGGTCCTAGGCCAGAATTCTAAGGAAGCCCTGCAGAGACATTATTCGAGGTGGGGCTGGGGTTGTTCTAGTCTCGGGAAGCCTGCTAACCGGTGGGAGATTATTTGCCTCTGTGAGGGGCTCTAGTAGGGGTAGTAGTTCTTAAGAAAATCAGCAGTTCTAAACATTCTCTGAAAAAATCACATTTATTGGTTGCCATTTATGATCTTGGTTGATGCTTAAGCACATTCATCCTTTGAGACTGAAAAATTGAGTCACAGTGAGTTATGTGATTTCCCTCTGATTTCCACCCAACCTTCAACTGGGAGAAGGGAAGGAGCATTAGGCTGTAACCCCAGCTGGATCCAGTATGCCCTGCTGTGTGACCTGGAGCTACTGTCTCTCCCTTTCTGGGCTTCAGTTTCCTTATCCAAAAATGACATAACAGGTTAAATTGCTCCCAAAAGCCCTTCTGCCTCTTGCTTTAAATACAACACAAACAATGAATCATGGAACACTACATCAAAAACTGATGATGTACTGTATGGTGACTAACATAACATAATAAAATAAAATAAAATTTAAAAATAAATAAATAAATAAATAGCGACGCAAAGCAAATCAAAGACAAAAACAAGGCCGATTTTAGAAATAGGCACCGATTCAACCAAATTTACTTCGGCAAACATTTTGAGACTTGTGAATGGGTTCCCTGTGTGTCTCTGTGATTTTTAAAACTTTAAGCCCAATTTTAGGGCTAAAACTCCCTGAGCTTTGAAAAGGTAGATCTCTGTTTGTTTGCCGTCTCACCGAGAAGTGTTTGCTGGCATGCAGATTTGCTGATAGGAGAATCTGGGCAAGATCTAATTTCTGTTTTCTGGCAACGAGGCATCAACAAAGAAAACAAGCTTTGGCTCCGTGTATTCCCACTTCCTGGGTGCCGTGGGAGCTCCAGCAGAGGCAGGGACTCCGACACAGATGTGGAGATTCTGCCCCACATAAAGTGGGCGACAGCCTCCAGAGCTGTGGTGCGGGTCGGCATCTTGTGCCATGTGCTGATTGCACAGAGCAGTGATTCCTGTTTTTCAGGTTGCCCGTGTTGTTGTACCCCTGGGATAGCGTGTATCCACTAGGGCATTTACCTTTTAATCTGCTCCCCATCAAACCATACGTAATTGTATTCAGATAGGTAGGGAGTGTCTGCAGAGGACTTGAGACCAATCTGAGCCGGAGCTGCTGAAGGGAGTTGTGTGAGAAGGCCCGACCAGGGGCGTGGGGGCGCTGAGGTCCTGGCCCAGGGCGGCGGCCACTAGAGGAAGGGGTGCCCTTTTCTGTTTGGCCAAAGAAGGTGCTTGCTCCCCAGTCTCTGGACCTGGAGGGCTGTGTCTATACAGAAAGGGTGCATTTTTCTGATTCACTCAGCAGTGCTGTGTGTGTGTGCTAGAGACAGCCCTGGCTGAAAGGCCCACTTTCTAGGGCCTCAAGCCCAGCCCTCTTCAGCTCAGCTGCACTTGGGAAACTACCACTTGCCTGATGACCACTGGGCGAAAAGCCTGCAGTTTCACAAAGCTTTGACTTTCACCCTCTTACTGTGCTGGGTGCTTATAACACAGAGCATGCTCCCCCACTAGTACTCGGGGAGTTGTTCTGGGTACGGATCCTGAGGCCCACTTTCCAGATGAGGAAATGGACAGCAGCAGGGAAGGGATGTTGGAGCCTGTGATCACTCAGCTTGGAATGTCTGCATGTGAGGTAGGAGCACAGCCTTTTGAAGAGGACGGAGAAAAAAAGTACCAGGGTGGTTTGCTCCCTGGGCCGTGCTTTCAGGAATATTAAATATAAAATGATACAATAATGTGAAGAGAAAACTACGATTTTTATAAAATCTGAACTTTTGCTCCTCTCTCATCTTCCCGCTGAGTGATATGTGAAGGCATATTTCCCCTTCTCTCCTCAGAGATGTATTGGATACAGGTTGTGTAATTCAATGAGATCAGCCCCACTTTCGAAAAAATACCATGTGCCAGAGGCTTTCTGCCTTCATGAAGCTCACAAAAGGAAAGAGGGTTCTAGTCAGGTGTCTTTTTCCTCTTCCTTCAAAGCAGAGAGAATCTTGAGCATAAATTTCTTCTTGAGGAAACACTGACAGGGGACAGAGTGATATTCTTGGATATGAGAGGTGCTTTCTTCAGAGCCCTGAATATAGATTATTTGACAAGAAATTTTAGCTTTAGTGCAGTCTCCATCATTAGTGGGCACATAGAACTTTTTGGCACTTATTCAGCTGAGGAGAAGCCACGGAATGAGTCACTACCATTTAATAATATATACCTGTGAGTTTTAATTGAAGTACAAATGCTGGATTATTTCACGTAAGACAGCCACAGGGAACAGATCCCTCACTGACGTCAAGGAAGGAGGTAATGGGGGCCACCTCACCAACTCCTTATGCCAAATACTGAAACACTCTGAGGTGACTGACTGGTATGGCTGAGAAGTGGGGAAAAGTTTAACTGTTCCCACATCCAGAACTCCTCAGGGAAACAGGAGTCATTTGGCAAAAACTCCAAACCACAAGTTAAATTCGGGCCCTTGGTTACGATCCCTCTCCTCCTCCTGCCAAGAAGCCTGCGATGTGAAGTGACCTCCCCACCTAGTCCCACAGCCCACCCGCAAATCCCCTACTCCCGGATAATTTGATGTTTCCAACATAAGACATAAAGCTGTTTTGTCTGGGACCTGGTCGATTTCTTCAGACACACTGAGGCACGTAACCTCAACCACTCTTTGAGCTCACTGCTGGGCTGGAGCTGCAGACTCATGCTGGCAGACCTTCCCCCTTACCTCCCATCCCCGGGGAAATCACCACGTTCTCCGTATCCCCTGCTGACCTCTGAGACCAAACAACCCAAGTCTGGAACAATCTGATCATCGATCTTGGCCTGCTCTTTAATGGATGGCATCTGCCATGTAAAAAATTGGCGTGGCGAGTCACCTCTGCCTGCAAAAATTCTGGTTAAGGGCTCACAAGAAAAATAACCAAACAGGATGTTCCTGCCCTCTCTTTCCCTGCCACACATTGCTAGGAGGAAAATCTGAATGCTCCTTTCATTCAATATACAACACACCTTTTCTAGCCACTTGATATGATGTACCTGAAAGCAGGGGACAGAAGGTGACAAGGGCAGAGTTTGAGAGCCTTTCCACTTTATGGTCCTCCTCAGTCATCTGTTCTGGAAGGGCCACCCACCTGCTTTCTTCATGCCAGTCTCCACTTCAGCAGTGAATTGGGGGTCATCCATCTACCTGGGAACTCTTGCCCTTGGCCCCTCTTGTCAGATTTAGGGGCTTTCCCCTCTTGATGGCAGTGTGATGACAGAGGCTTTGGAAACCCTAGCCAGCTTGTAGTTAAACCCTGCCTTCTTCTCCCACATTGACGTGTCTACCGCCGAATTACTACCTGATGGTAGGCGGGGATAGAAATGAGAACCAGGGAAGAGGCATTACCTGCTATGTCTCATCTTTTTCCACTTGTAAATCATACATCCCATTGTTTCAAAGGGTTGTAATCATGGTTGGCATTTATAAAGCCTTTTTATGGTCTCAAAGCACTTGGCAATCATATGTAACTACACAATTATCTTGAGAGACACATCAGTGTAACCTTCTTTTTGTAAACAGGGCAAATGAACAGTCGCCGTGGAGGGTTATGGCGAAGCTCTGGTCACTCATGAATTCATTAATCAGACGGTTTTTGAGTGGCTACTCTGCAGTGGGTTTAAGGAGGTATTCAAAAACGACTAAGATCCCAGCCCTTTGAGGAATTCAAAGTAAAGTAGAAAAATACACATGAACAAATGAAACAATACAAAATGAGGTGAGTGAGTGCTGTAATAAAGGGTTGTAATAGAAGCAGGGACCAAAAGAAGGCCATGTGAAGGGAGAAACAAGGGAGTGCTTGCAGAGAGGGAAAGCCTCACAGAAAAGGTGACATTTTGGCTGGGTCTTGAGTGCCCGCTCTGCCACCAGTAAGCAGAAGTGAGTCATGTGACCTCTCATTCCACCACAGTGTCCTCCACTGAAAAAGTATGGGATTTGACCTGGGTGATTTCTGGGGTTCTGAAACATTAGGCTGTCAGAGAGCAGTTCGTATGAAAGTTGGTGTTCTGGAAGGGGGCGGAATGAGATATTTACTGCGGATAGCCCTGGGAAAGCACTTTAATGAATGCTGTGAAAATCCAAATAAATACCAGTTTAAGTTTTATTTTATTTCCTTATGAGGAGGTATATTTAAGTGGGTGGGGCAAAGCTGCCAAGGACCATGATTCTTATTGAAAAGCAGAGGAGCCGCGAGTGTCAGGGGAAGGGGAAGTGAACTCCGGCCTTCCGGGGGCTCTTCCGGTGGCCTAGCCCTCTGCCTGCAAGTCCGAGAAACTTCCTATCTCACATGCCCTGGAGGCAGTCCATGCTCTCAAATTCTTCACCTTTCATCTCGCAGATGGGAATAATGAACAGATCCCAGCATATCACCTGAGGATAGTCAGGTGCATTGTCTGAAAAGCCTAAAGCATTTGGTAAAATTAGTCAAGCTTTTAGCAAAACCGGAAATCTATGCAATAGTTTTAGTGCGGACATCTCTTCCAATGTCGGACAGGGAACAGGGTTTCAGAGCCTTTGGGAATCCTTGGAAGCAAGCAATCTCCAAGAGGAGTTAATGAGGCCCATTTGCCTCATTTCAAACCAAAGGGCTGAATAGGACGTCATGTTGTAAGTCTCCAATCACACTTACTCTGTTTGGTCCCTGTACCTGTTTTTGGTTTGTTCAACTTTTAAAATGCCTTTGAAGGTCTTAGGCAATTACACTGCTTAGATTCAGAATAAATTATAGAGCCCCGAGGCTTAGAAGCCAACTTCAAGGCTTCTGGTCACCAGAGTAAGATCCTGGGCTCTCGTGATATTCCAACGTTCAGCAATGTTTACTGAACAGACACCACTATTTCCACTCGATTTGAAGTTCAGAGTTTCAAGACCCGTTATTCTCACAAGATAATATGAATTAGAAGTACACTGCTTTGCAGTGAATATTGGTAAGTGAATGAGGCCTGTTTAGCTTTTTCTCCTCTCAGTGTCCAAAATAAAGTTGTAACAACGTTTTTTAGCAAATTGGGTTCTGAGGAGTCATGATTTGAAATGTGTCCTGTTCTTAGCTACTTAGTACAAGTGAAGAACAGGCTTGAAGGCACTGTTGGCCCTCCCTTGACTGGGCAGGGTCAAGATTCCTGGAAGAATGTCCACTTTCCTTCATTGTTTATAGCATGGTGGTCACTAAGTGTTCGGCCATCTTCCAGTAGACAAGGTTGTGATTCACATACAAGGAAAAAGAAGCCCGGAGTAGATGAACACTTTGCCCTAAGTCAAAGTCACAGTAGATGTGAGTTTCCTGAGTGGAAACTAAGTGGTTGGACTCTCTCAGGACACCGCAGTCCTGACCATTTTTTAAGGAATCGCTAGGAGGCAAGAGGAACTCATGTGGACCTATGTGACCCCAGGACTCACCACCCCTCACACCCCAGTGGAAATCTAGAAGGAGGCTACTGTCTTCAGCAAGATGGTTGCTACCCTGACTCTGAGTGTGCCAGGTATGATTATGGCTCTGTTCAAACATGCTCTGGTTTCCTCCCAGGGAGCACTTTGAGCCTCCTCTGAACTTCCAGGCCGCAGGGCTGAGCACAGGGTACAGATTTTTCTTCCAGACATTTGGCATCTGTGTAATGATTTTTTGTCTCTAAGGGTAATAAAAGTACATCAGATGTTGCTCCCTGGACCATGAACTTGGCTTTGAAGCACCAGTGAGCCACTTCAAAGGCTCGGCACCATGTGGAGCTTCCGTTTCTGGGGACTTTGCTCTGTCAAGGTGTGCGCATCAACCTGGGACACAGTGCCTACCAAGGCACCTACCGCTAAAGACCGGTTGTCAAATATGTCAAAGGTGACAAATTGGCATACTGAAAGCTTCAAACCACGCAGCCTTCAGAATCAGAATAGAATATACATCGTGCTTTGAACGTTGTGGGGAAGAAAAATGCATCATTTACATGGAGAATGATTTACAAATTAAACGAAAAGAGATCGGAGTGGCCTTCAGAGCTCAGCACCGGGTGCTTTTGGTCACTGTTTGTCTGAAGTCCACACTGACCTGTTCAGAGCTGTTTAGACTAGAAAGATGAAGCCAGTGGTGAAAGCTTAAGGGAGAATCACAGACAAAATTAAGTTCTTTATTTATAATTCAGCAAATCAAGGCCACTGCAAACAGCAGACTCCAAGTTGGAAGGGGTTTGGAGAGCATCAGGTCCAACACTCCTTATATAATTTAGAGCTGGGGACACGGAGGCCCAGAGAAGAAATTTATTTACCCAACTTTGTACACAAGTTAGTGGTAGAATCTGGACTTAAACCCAGGTCACCCGACTCCTGGTCCGGAGCTCCATCACAGAGTCAGGGTAGAGCAGCAAGGAAGAGCACAGGCTTTGTGCCACCCAGACATGGAATATTTGCAGCCTTCTCCCAGCTCTCTGATTACGGACACATTTCTTATCCCCTCATATACAATGTCTTTGTCTGTAAAAGAGCAAGTAATACTTCTCTGTTGAGCTATCCGAAGATTTAATTGAGCCAGTAGGAGGAAAATGTCAAACACCTCCCAGGCAACCATTAAAAAGCAATTGTTATTTTTACTACATGAGGACACGTAAAAAGAAGAAAAATGAACAGGACTATGATTTCTCCAGCAATGCTTTTACAGCTCTTATGATTTTTTTTTTAATGCATTCTCCCATGAAGCATCTTGGAATCTTCAAAGTTAATTTTCGTACAGTGAGACTTAAAAATGATCTCTGGCCACAAACAACACCCTTCATGCTGGGGCAGGGGCACAGGAGAAGGGAAACTTGTTCTATAAAATTGAAAAGGTGTTTTATTTCCAAATTGGTTGCTAAGCACCAATCTAGAAGGAGATCCTGGCCTTCCTGCAGCCACCTCATCGGGCCCTTCTGACTTCTTCGCCTCTCTGCACTGGGACATTTCAGTGGCTTTTCTGAGCCAACACTTTGGAAAGCACATTTTTCCCCCTATTCCTTTTCCTAAGCATTCTCTCACTTTCTTTTCCATGGTGTAGAAAACACAGAATCAAAGCTTAGCAGCAGATGGCACTATCAGCATACTTTGCAGTAAGGGGTAAAAAAAGGAGATGCATTCGTTCATTCATTCATTCATTCATTCATTTTGACAAGTCTCAACCTAACGTCAAATGTGTGTTCAACCTTGAGAGGGTCACTAAACAGAAGAGGTGGTACTTACAGTCCAGGCGGGAAGAGGCATGCTCTGGGAGGATCTGCGGGGGACCTGTGTAAACACCGAGGTTGTATGTTCTGGTGGTTTTGGGAGACAGCAAGATTGGAGCAGGCTTAAACAGCAAAGGAGGAATTTTTGAGGGAGTTGGTCTAGAGCTTTTCCTTTAAAGGATGAGTAGAATATGGAATGGTGAAAAGGCAAAGCAGGAATGTAAAATGGACTGTAAAAGCAAAGAGTCATCCGCTGCTGTGGCCATCAGCACTCTATCCCTGGCAGGTCTGACCTCTCTCGCTTTGCGTGAGCCTCGTGCCTCACGTGGGTGGCCACTCTCACAACCATGCTCTCATTTGGCCCTTACTGCTATCCTCTGACTTCGGCTTTACCCCTTGATGATCTAAATTTGATGAATAAGAAAATTGAGGCCCTCAGAAGGAAAGTGACTTGCTTAGGGTCACACATGCAGTGTCTCGTAGGGCTGGGATCCAAAACTCGAACTCATCCCAGCTCATGCAGCAGGAGACCAGGGCTCTTGTGACACAGGCTGTCACAGCGAAGAGGGCTCGGGCCACAGAGTAATAGGATCAGTTTCAGCTGTCAGGCTGGCTTCAGGTTACTGAGGGCCTGAGCTAGACTAGACTGTGGTCTTGGGGCTGGTCCTGTAAATCTTAGGGAGGATTCTGAGGTTTGGGGAAGCTAGAGATGGGTGTCAGATGCTGCAGCTGCATACGAGGGATTGAACAAAAAGGGACAGGAATCAGGGAGACCAAAGAAGAAGGTGTTGCAGAAATTAAGGCCAGGGGTGGGGAGTAGGTGGGAGCGCTCTGCTCCAGCGGGGAGGAGGTCTTATGATGGTCATTAATTCCTGGCGTGTAGAAATGAAACAAAGCCGGCTGACTTTTAAAATGACTGGTTTTAAATTTCCTATAGACAGGGCGCCTGGGTGGCTCATTCAGTTAGGCGTCTGCCTTTGGCTCTGGTCAGAATCCCAGGGTCCTGGGATGGACCTGGGTCGGGCTCTCTGCTCCGCGGGGAGCCTGCCTTACCTTCTCTCCCCCACTCCTGTTCTCGCACACTCTTCTCTCTCTCTCAAATAAATAAAATCTTCAAATAAATAAATAAATAAATTCCCTATAGACAGCACGTCGCCTTATTGCCTGCACCCAGAGAGGTCTAATCTCATTACCTTCCACCACACCCACACAATCTTCCATGATACACACACGCACACACACACACACACACGCACACCCCTTAGTCCATTACTGCCAAGGCACAACATGAGGACAGCCTGAATCTGGCAGGAAGCAGTGGGACAAAGGAGTAAAAGATTAAGGAGAGACATGTTGAAGAAAAAAAAATAAGGACTTGGTGGCTGACAGAGTCACCAAGGAAAGAAGATTAAAATCATGAGTCTGAGATTTTGAGCCTAGGAAGACAATGTCAGCGATTCAAATAGAGAAAAAAGGGGGTTAAAATAAACTGGTTCCATGGAGAAGATGATCTGATGGGACATGAGGACTCCCAGTTGCTGCTGAACACTCAGCTGGAATACAAACTTATTTCCTACTCTGGTCATGGATTTCTTGCTCTTCACTTGTGAATAAAAACTTATAAACGATGGGGGTCTTTTCATAGCTTTTTCACAAGTAAGAGAATGAGAGAGAGAGAGAACTACCAAATTATTAGTGTTACCACTCCTTATTTAACTCCCTTCTGCTGACATCAAAACAACTGTAGAGTAAAGCACTGGACTCAGTCTTTAAGGACACTACAGGCAGTGGTATTCTCCCCCAGTCAATGCTAGGGAAGAAGCGGAATCCACAGTTGTTATTAAACTGTGCTTGAAAGCCAGAAAGCATTAACAGGCAAAGAGAAGCATTGTGCAAGTTACAATTGAGAAAAAAAATACAATACATACAAGAGACCTGAGGATTCCATAGGTGAGGAAATACAAAGAGAGCAGATGATTGAGCTGAGGTGACACAGACAGTTCATTACGGGGCCAGCATTGAGCCTCAGCCCAGGGATAAATTGTCCCAGCAGCCTGGAAAATGACACCAAGGGCGGGCCAATCCCCATCAGATTACAAAGCCCTGCACTGATACAATTTGTGATTAGAACACCGCTTGCAAATCTTTCCTCCAAATGGCCCCCAGAGTGGGTGGATTCTCAAATTAGTCATATGAGAACAGAGGGTTTAACAGAAGGGAGATTTTAGGAGGTTCTAGGCTGTTCCATTGAGAAATGAATGCATCAGCCCTTCAGAAATGGGAAGTAATTCAGGATGCGCACATTTTTGTGCCTTTTGCCTCGCTATCTCTGGTGGGAGAAACAAGTCAGCCACCATCTCGGAGAGGGTACTTGGAAGGAGGGTGAAAGGCCCTGGATTAGTCCCTTTAAAGGAGACACTTAAGGTGCTGCAGCCACCACACCCTGCGTGTGGGGGACCAGACCGGTTATTCAGCTTCTCCTGTGCAGCTACTGTGTGGCTACAAACCTGAGTCCAGGAAGGTCAGCCAGTTATTCTGCAGTAACCAAATCCACGGTGTTGCGGTGCTTATCAGCATGATCGCCCTCTGCAGTTGTGGTTGAATACGTTTTTGCTGTTGTCATCTTGTTTGGTAACACAGCAATAGCAAGTGTTGCAAGTGTAATTATTACTTTTGAAATGAGCTCTTGGCAGTTCCTGGTGATATACCTCTATGTGCGCGCACGTGTGTGTGTGTGTGCGCGCGTGTGCGTGCTGGTGTATGTGTGTGTTTACCATCCTTCTGAGTCTTCTCAGAGCAGCTCTAGGAACTTGAATCCCACCTCAAGGAAGTAAGCATGGATTGGATTTAGATCTGACTAATAGATAACAAACCCCCTCGTTCGTGCCAGACCTTGTGTTGAATGTTTTGCTGTGCTCTTCAAACCTTTTAAGCTTAGTACCATTGGTTCCATTTTACAGATAGGGAAATTGATGCTCCAAGACATTAAATAATCTAGTCAAAACCACAGGGAAAGCAGCTTGCCAAGCCATGATTTAAGGACTTTAGGATTTGTTCCCTAGACATAGAAATGTATTTAAATAAACTCTTGGGAAGAATACCACTGTATAAAATAGGAAAAATCAGGCTGCTTGGGTTGAAGCAGGAGTCTGGACTTCGGAGCGCTGTCCACTCGCCCCCCTCATCTGCCTCTGTGGTCTCCCTAGAACTTTCCAAATAGCCTGCTGGGTGGACTCCAGGTTGCCCACAGCTTGAAGTGCTATGAATCTATGATTCTGAGAAGTTCCTACGTATATCAGAAGCAGACTATCAACACCTTCCCCTGGACGTGTTCTGGAACCAGTGAGACATGCGGATACAGGATCCTGAATTTCTTCATAAGTTTACAAAATCATAGAACATTAAAGGTGGAAAAGACCTAAGAAATCAAGTCTAGACCCCACATACCTAATAAAATGATAATAATTTTTATTTTTATTGACTAATAGAAGTCCAGAAAGAAGAAATGATTTGCACAGGGAAGTCAGTTGATCAATTGTCCTCTGTCTTTTAGAGAGGTGATATTTACAATGTATAACAACTAGTGTCCTTTAACCAATAGGAGCAAATAAAATGTTGGGGCAGGATCTGAGGGAAGCTCTTGATGGCAGGCTTTACCCCATTAGTTGCTGGATTATGAGGCTGTCTCCCAGGGGTTCTAGAAAAGGAATTGAGGTGCTTAGGGTGGCAGGGTTTGGGATGGTCCAGGGACTGGGCTGGGGGAAATGTCTATTTATAAATAGCAGAGGCATTTAGTAGCTAGTCTATCCACTGTGGTGCATCAGAGTGGAATAACAGTCCTCACCTTTAAGCATGAATTCAGCAGAATACCCACAATTGCAGGATGTCCTTGGAATTGCTGAAACTCTATTAAGGTCACTGGGGCTTCGTCCCACTGCTGATGCTGCTTCCTTTCCAGGAGAGGAAAGAAGAGGCAGAGAGGAACCGAACTTCTGCCAGCCCCGTGTCACATCAAAGAATTCCACCCAGATCCCCACAGGTGCAGAAACCTGAGGGCCATCACCAAGCAGATAGTGCTGTCTCTGGTAATTGGGTTGACATCATCTAGCAGCCTTAGAGGATTTGAATCCCTTCCATGACTCCTGCTACCTCCCACCTGGCAGTGAAAACCTCAGGCTGGAAGCTGGGTGATATACAAAAGCAAATGAAAGGAAACTACCAGGTCACACTCCTCAAAGGAGAGTCCTCTTAGGTTCTGGCCCAGATACATAAGGGGAAAAGAGAACCAAGGCCCCAGTTGCCTACAAGTGGGTGCAAAGAGGGAGCCAAGGATGGTCATAGAAATATATACTCATGGGGGAATGCCTGGGTGGCTCAGTCATTAAGCGTCTGCCTTCGGCTCGGGTCATGATCCCAGGGTCCTGGGATCGAGCCCCGCATTGGGGTCCCTGCTCAGTCAGGAGCCTGCATCTCTCTCTCCCACTCCCCCTGCTTGTGTTCCCTCTCTAGCTCTCTCTCTCTCTCTCTCTGTGTCAAATAAATAAATAAAAATTAAAAAAAAGAAGAAATATATACTCATGGGATTAGAAAGCTTAATAGTCAGTCCACCCCACGACCAAGGCTTGAATCTTCAGAATGAACCATCCCCAACCTCAACCAGACTGAAAGATGCTCTGTTCCTGAATGAGCCTTGGTCTCCCTCACTTCCCAGATCTTTCTACATATAATTTCCTCAGCCTACAATACCCTTCGTCTTCCCCAGCTGCTTCTTGGGCCCATCTCCTTCTTGTCTTCTAAACCTCATTTCAGAAAATATTTAGGTAAGGGACTACAGTACATGTCCTTGGAAGTGTTTCTGTAGCCACTGGGACTTCACCTGTGAAACATTCCCTACACTGCTTTCATGTCTGTCTCCCTCCCTGGACTGGGAGTTGCATTAAGACAGGGACTGGCTCTATTATGCTGATCCAGCGGGGCCTCCAATTGGACCTAACACAGCAAAGGCATTAAAAAATGTGAATGAATGAATGAATGAATGAATGGCTACATCTTGAGCCCTGATAAAGTATTTGTATTCATAATCTCATATTATCATTGCACCATGCTTGTGAAGAAAAAAAGACTTGTTAGGTTTATAAGAAGTAATATGTTAATGCCCATTTTATGGATGAGGAAAAAAGCCTCTGAAAGAAAGGAAAAACAACCCAAACATGCTATATATTTGGGACATACACGGGACATTCATTGTGCCAGGTACTCTCAAAATGTCGATCATCTTTATCCTTGTGACTGACCTGAGAAAAGGTATTTTCATTACTCTTTTACAATTTATGTTGTAAATGTACACACCCTTTTCCAGGTACAGTTTTATGGGTTTTGACAACCGCATCAGGCCCCGTGGCTGCCACCGCAATTGCGGCACAGAAGGGGTCCAGCACCCTCCACAGGCTACCCTTTGTAGCTATGACCCCCTCCCCCCAGTGCCCTGCCTAGCACGGGGTGTTCTCTGTCACTGTAGTTTGCATAATCACATTTTTTAACAAATACAAAACCGAAGCTCAGAGAATTTAAGCAACTCACTCAAGGTAAGCAGCTAGTGGGCCATTAGATTTTGCCTTTGAGCCTGGACTTCTGATTCCCTGTGAGGGTGTAAAGTAAGAGTGTGGAGCCAAGGAAAACTGTCCCGTTCCCTGGGCCACCTCCCACCTCTGCAGACAGGGCCCTGTCCTTTGTCCATGTTCCATGGAGATAAGGCAAACACAGCTTCATTACCCAAGACAGAATCTGATAAAGCTCCACTTCTGATCCTTCATGAGGTGCTGAGTGAAGACTGTGTTCCTACACAATAGAATGATCTGAAAACCATTACGATGGGCAGGCCGCTTCGCAGACTGTGCTGTAAGAGATTGGTCTGTTCCAGTTCCCTCACTTAGCTCCAAGACAGGAGGGCTCTGAGGGGAGGTCACTGCTGAACATTTACCTCTCAATTCACCAGCGTCCCCACCAAGGCCTGGGGGGGGGGGGCCGTTTCCAGACAGGGCCCAAAGTGGGTGTCACTGCTAACTGGGCTGATGTCATTAACTGTCGCGGTCCTCTCCCCCCACCCCCCCACCCCCCAGGGAAGCCAGCCAGGGTCTCAGCTCCACTGCCTTCCAGGCCCACGCATCCCGCTGCAGCGCTGAAAGCAAACAGGTTTAGAGCAGCTTCATAAGTGGTGAGCCGGGCTTCCCCTGGGAGAGGGCCATTTCTCTGGGGGGTGTCGGCTTCATGGGACAGAAGGGATAGAGAAATCATTTCCTCTTCGGCCTGCTTTTAATCAGGGTGGCAGGATATTGGTGCCACTTTTGTCAAAAGGTAATCTCTTTTCTAAATAATAATAAAACAAGTATTTGTTTGGGGCTGAAGGCAGGTAAGTGAGCGCTGATCTGCCCTGACACATAAAGGAAATAGCTGTAGGCCTCCTGCATCCTACCCAGGCCCCGCTGCAGGCAGTCAGTCTGACACCCCGCCCCTGCCTTCTCCCCATCCCAACCCCACCACCCGCTCCAAGGACACCTCAGGAAATAATTTGCCATTGACAAGGGCACATGCCCTCCTTCAGGCTGTGGCCTGTGCTGTACCACACCCCCCAGCTCTGCCACCAGATGCAGCTGGATCTGTTCCTGAGGGCTTTGCAGGTCCATAGCCCTGACACTTGAGGTGCAAAAGTCTCCAGAGACCCCAGACTTCGCATCCTGCATTCTCTGCTGGGGGGCTGCAGCAGAGACAATGGACCAGACGCAAGGATCTCACCCAAAACCAGGAGAGCAAGTAATGAAACAAAGTTCACAGGCTGTGAAAACCCCATTTTCTGGCCCAGTTACTAAGGAGCTGGGAGATCTTGGAAGATTGGTTCACCTTCTATACGAACATCATGTTTCTCCTCTGGGCAAGTGAATATGCAAGACTGATCTTACAGGGTTGTGGAGGGGATGGTACCTGTCAAGTGGCATACGGAACACACCAGATAGGCTAGGAATAATTATAGGCACTCCCATCACTGTCATCACCGTTCCTCCACAGGGTTCAGTTTAAACAAGTGTTTGGGTATGTTTGTAAATTAAAGACCTGAGATGTTCTCTGCCGTTTGGTGCCAATCCACAATATGATATACTATGAAGAATGCCCCAGCTAATGCCCCCTCTTTATTCCTGGATGGAACTTCTGCCCTGCGAGCCTGTTGTTTTTTACTTTAAACTCGGTTCTACACCGAGTAGTAGATAGGAAGTTTTCTCTCTCTCTGAGCCCGGAGCCCAGGACTGAGCCAATGCTGTGGGCTCCGGGCCCTTTTCTTCCACATCCCGCTCTTGTTCCTCTGCCCTCCCCCCAAGAATCAGAGTTCCTTCCTAAATAGAAGGAACCTTCTAACCAAAATAAATACATGGTAAAAAATAAAAAAAAGAAAAGGAAGAAAGAAATCTCAAGAGATCAGACCAGCGATGAAAAGATGAGAACCCAGAACACTTTTCCTTTCCTACCTCAGCCACCTTCCCAGTCTGGAGATGTATGTACTGAAGGTGGGTGCCATTCCTCTGACCACGGGTGTACATCATTCCACCTCTTGCAAACTTTGCCTGTTTCAGGTGGAGTTCCCTTGTCAGGATGGCTGAGCATCAGAGGACAGGGTGTGAGCCCCACAGAATATGGGTGTTCAAATCATGAGATGTGAGGTCATTCGAAAGCAGAAAACTACTGTTTGTGCTACAGCTAACTTCGTGCACGGCTGCTTAATGTCATGATCCATTCCTTTGCTATTTTCTGGATCAAAATGGTAGCCAATCCACTTGGTTCACTGTTTCTTGAGCTGCATCCCCACCCCCAGCCCAGCCTTTCCCTTCTTAGACTGTGAAATTTGGGGCCAAATGGAAGGGGATATGGATCAGGTAAATAATTCATAAAACAGTCTCTTAATTCATAGGAATCCTGGCAGCATGTCTAAAGTTAAAGGTTAATTTAGCTGGTGTCTTTGCCATTAAATGTACATGAATTTAACATCACACATATACTTGGAATTTAAAGATCAGCTTTCATCTCAGGGCTTTGAGCTAGTGCTGCCATTGGCTTTGAATTCTCTTACCTTCTTTGGGTGGGGGGGAGAAACTGAGGGTCAATAGAAATTTTAAGATGTAGCCAGGATCACATTGTAAATGATCAGACTACTTAATCTTTCCATTCTTAAACCACTCTTCTGGGCACCTTACAGTCTTAGTTCCTGTAACTCATTAGTGGAGGATTATAACTATCCTTTTCTTACGCTGTGAAGAATGATGCTAAAAATATGTAAAGTAAAAATCCTTAAAACCAACAGTAGTTATTTTTAAATGGTGGGATTATAAGTAAACTTTTTTTTTCTTTTAATGTTTTCCAATTTTTAACACAAAAGTCCTTATTAATTTTATCCTCAAGAGATAATATTTAAACTTCATATCTCATAAGACTGCACACAGTGGAATATAAGTCTCTTAAATAGTCAAAAGGTATAATGCGCAAGAGTGTTATTGCTTTCAGTTATTACTCCTTTTCTCTACCATTCTATAAATTCTTAGGCCTCGAGGTACTCTTTGCCTAGGGAGAAGTCCCAAGCAAGGAATCTAAGGGATTCAGTGAAGCATCCTATACTCGTCTAGCCATTTAAAGACAAAGACAGATAACCTGTGTGTCCTCGTACCAGTGCAGAATGTAGCCGGTAGCTCAGAGATTCACATCACCCTGTTCCATGTTCTTGAGGTTCAGGCCTGGCAGAATGAAGAGAGCTGATGGGTGAGGACACCCAGGGTGGGAAATAGAACACTGAGTCATTCCATTCTCACCACATGTTAACTGTGAGGCTTCAGCCCACCCAAGAGCCTTAGGCAAAGTCTGTTGGCCACTGTTTTCCCATCTGTGGGCCCCAATGCTGACCAATCGTCCCCTCTGGCACCTTATAAGGGAAAGCTAATTAGAAAGCTCACCTCACAAGAATGCTGCAGAAAGACCTTTCACACGGAGTAGAACCACAGTGCCCGGAGGCACTGTGACTCAGTGGTAAAGCTGACTTCCAACACCCAGGTCTGATCTCTCCAGCCAAAAAAAAAAGGGGAGACCTACATGGCAAAGGCCAGGCAAATTCCCACGGGACGAGCCACAAAGATGGTGCACGGGAGTGGCAGTTCCTCAAAGTACTCTAGAAAGTACTAGTTAACGTATAGTGACAGGAAGAGAAGGGAGGAGATCAATCAACTTATTTAAGCAATTGTTTATTTTATTAGTGTATATTGTCTGCCCCTAATGTATCAAAAGCTATGTTATTTGCTATGGGGAAAACAAAGATGAATCAGATAGCCCTAGCCCTCCAGTCTAGTTAGAGGGAAAGATAGATATTAAATATTACATGCCTTATAATTTCTAGAAATGCAAATATATACAAAAGCCTTGGAATTACAAAATCAGGAGTAGCTTTAGGCTGAGAGGGAAAACAAAAGCTTCACATGGGAGTTAAATCCCAACTGGGTCTTGAAGAATGTCTAGGAGTTCACCACACAGTGGAAAGCATGCCAGAGAAACACATGTGCCTCAGTAAATAGGAACAACTAAGACAGAGTAAATGATCCAGTTTTTGAAAATTAATATCATTTCCCAAATATTCTATAGTTCTCCACAGCCATGTCATTCTCTAAAATTATCTTGGAAGTTTCTCTGTACCTAAAACCCACAGGAAGATTGGTCTCCCAAACTAGTCCAGTGAATTGAGAGAGAGAAAGGGACAAAAAAATAGGAGTTGAGCAATATAAGACACCCTCAAAAACAAACAAACAAACAAACAAACAAAACCCAAGATCTTTCACTCAAGGTTCTAGGACGCTCTATCTTCAAGGCCGTGTAAGAAGCCTAGCCTAAGCCGGCTTCAGGTGATTCTTCCACTCCATCTGCCAACTCACTTATTTGATACAGTTTTGCACTAAGCTGGCTGGGAACAACTTAACAACCATCTGTGTGTTTGTGTATTTTTTAATGTTGTTATTCCTTGTGTTTTATCTTTTGCTTTGTTTTTGTTTTTCTTATTTCCCAACTTACCCTGGCCTTGGGTATGTAAGAAGGTATCAACTTTCTTGTTTGGCACCTTTGGGAGACAGTTATTATGCCTGTCACTGCCTTGTCTGTATTTGCTTCCACTCCATTTCCCCCCCTTTCCTGACAATAACTATCACGAGAAAAGCTATGGTATCGTCTACTCATTCTCCATGCTTCCTTCTTATTTTTTCAGCTTAAAGAGATAAAAGAAATAAGGGGCAGGAATAACTGCTGAGATTAAAAGGAGCTAGACACTTAGGAGACCAAAATGCCCTCCCTTTTCACAGAGGTAGATACGAGTAGAGAGGTAGAGTCATCATATTCACACACCGCTCTGAGCATGGACCCATTGCCACCCATAACTCAGCAGACGGCGGGAACTTTGAAGTCAACCTCCTAAATGACTGTTATTTTATTCCCTAGAGAAAGTAGAACCTCCTCAGGAACTTTATAAGTGTCAAAGGAGGCAGTGATGCCTTTCCAGAATATTCTTCTCCAGTATCTTGGTGCCTTCTCCAAGATCAAAACTTTGATGCATAGTCCATGGAGACAAACATCAGCTTCAGTTCTTAGACTAAAATAGGTCCGTATGCACATTTATTCATCATTTTAAATAAACAGAAAGAAAGTCCTGGCTTTCAATCCCTTTCTTTTCTCCTCAGTGGTACTACCATAACCATCTTTCTGAAAACATCGCCCTGATAACATCATTCTTCTGTTTTAAAATCTCTGTTAGCTTTCTTCTGCCTTTAAGACAAAATCCAAGCTACATAATCATGCACTTAAAGTCCCTAGACTCTCATGTAAGTCTCCAACTTTATGTCTCCATATTCCCAGCCACATACCCAACCCACCCAGCCACAATAAAGGCTTGACGATCCAGTACACACGCACCTGCCTGCCTCACTGAAGACTGTGACTCACCTGTTCTTTTCTGCTTGAATTGCATTTCTTTTGAATCTCCAAAAAAGAAGAGAGAACAACATAAATTGGGATTGTAACTTATGGCTCACCTTTCATGACTCTCCCCAATCCAATGGAACAGCTTTCTCATTCCTAGGAGGCTAATAACATTTTAACTGTATTTCTCATTTTATCTGTATTAGAATTTCTCTCTCTCTATCCTTAAATTCTTCCCCTATTAGAATAGAAGTAATTTGGAGGCAGGGACTTTTGTCTGTTTGGTTCAGTGCTATATCCCAAGCACCTAGAACAGTATCTAGCCAGAGATGGATGCTCAGTAAGTATTGAAAGAACACCTATGTTATGCTAGACACTGCTAGTTATCTTTGTGCATACCTACCTTTTTCCATTGACTGTGTGTTCCTTGAAGGCATGAAAACAGTGGTTTATTCATCTCTGATGTACTTAGCATATAGCCCAGCACCATAGTAAGAAGTTGGTAAACATTTGTTCAGTAAATGACATCTTGAATGAAAGAATATCTTTACAAATGAATAACCCCACCCAATACCTTTTTCATTCTTAAATAATTACTTTCTTTCTGTCTCTATGCTTCAGATTCCTGACAAGGTTCTTTGTTGCCCTTGAATAGAAAAGCCCACAATAGACATTTGTCGTACCTTTGTTACTGCAAACACTTCTTACCAGACCTTTACTCATATTGTAAGTATTCATGTCATTGTTTACTATTGGAGTTTAGATCAATGTCAGTGGTGAAATGGGGAGATTGGGAAAGAACTAAATTAAAATGAGTGATTACAGAAGTAAAGAAAATCCCACCCTCTCTGCACAAGTTGCACTTTTTAACTCTTTTATTTATGTGCTAGATAAATATTTCACTTATAAATTGTGCTATTTGAATACCCTGAATATCTACTGGAAAACCTGCTTTTCATTATAGAGAATTAGCTTTCAAACAAGGATTTTGTTGATTGGCCCACTTTTACATTTACCAATACTCTGAAATTAGGGTACTTATCATATTTATAACAATTCTAAGTTATTGTGACTCATATAATAGCAAGTGATGCCCATTAAGACAGAGTCCAGGTTTATTTACCTTTAGTCCCCATTAGCTAACCCAGTTCCAGGCATAAGGTACATGAGGTTTAAATGTACTTAATTATAATACGATTAATCATTCAGTTGGTCAACTGAATGAACATTTATTAATGTATTACTATCTGCCACACAGTTTGCTGCATTCTGGAATAACACAAAAACGAACATGAGCGTTAATGCTCCTCAGTTGTTAATAGACTAGTGGAAAAATACATCCACATTGAGTTGCACACTACTTGAAATAAGTTCACAATACAGTTACAACTGCAGTTTCAAATCTATATATCAAAAGGTAGTTAACATTCATGAACACAGATGCAAAATTTTTCAAGACTATATTAGCAAATCAAATCATTATACTGCTATCTCTAGTTTGCTGCATCTGAGCAGGATGAATAAGATCAAAAGATTCTGAAACCAGGGAGATCTAACTGTGCCTATGAGATAATCTGGGGGAGAGGGGGTGATGATATAAATTAAGTTTTTTTTTCAGGGGGGATGCAGAGGAGAGAATGTGTCTGGGACATATCGTGGAGGAGACCCTGTCAAAATTTGGCAACCACTTAAATTAAAAATGCATTTACAACCTGGAAAGTTGTAGGACCACTAACAGAAGAGCAGGAGGTGAAAAAAGTCAACATGAGAGAAGATTCAGGTTAGGCACCCTAAGGGTTGTTTTATGTTTTCATTTATTTATTTGTTTTAGTGCTTAAGGGAATTTGAGATGTCTACCATAGAGTTTAAATTATGAGAGTAGAAAAGAAGAGAAATTAAAATACTAAGGATAGAGATTTAGAAGTTACCTACATAAAGCACAAGGGTTGGCTGATATATTCCTAATAAAAGCTATGAAACTAAGCATCTCTAATTTAAAATAAAACAAAAGTGTGGAAAAAGAAGAAAAAAAGGGTTAAAGACAAAATTTGTGTTAAAAATTACTTTCAGGGAGCGAAAAGAAGTAATGTCAGGGAAGAAGAGATTAACTGGGATGTTGGAGAATGCTGAGTGTGTCTTGGAAGCAGGGGAGGAAGAAGAAGGCCAGACCCTTGGTGAAGTAAAAGGCATGCATGTGTATCTGTGAATGTGAGTTTGGGACTCTTCAAGGATCATTCACTTTGACTCTATACCACCCCATATCTGGGTCCTAAACCCTCAATATTATAATCACTCAAACCCAAATATTTGAAATGATTATCTCAGATACTGGTCTGGGCATTCTCAACCAGCAGCAGAATGTTTAAGAACAATTACATCATCATCGGATGTTCGCATAGTTTTAAAATATCATCATCGGATGTTCGCATAGTTTTAAAATATGACTTATAAGCACTTTCATGTACATTATCCCACGTAAATCCTAAAACAAGTCTTTCAGGGAGATCTCTTGTTCCTCATTTTCACAGGTGAGAAAATAGGAAGTCAGAAAACTTAAATTCCTAATAATAAAGAGTAAACCACAGATCTTCCGATATTAGCCAATGTTCTTATTCTATGTCATACTAACTTCACCTTGCACAAGAGGGACCATAGAGTTTCAAACACAAGAAGCATTCTGTTTCAGAACCTGACACACTGGGACCCCTTTAGGAGACAGGATGAAAGGATAATATTCCAAATGAAGAGAGAAAGTCCTTGGGCATCTATCTGGGTGTCTTGATAATGATAATAATCATTTCATTTGTAACAGGTTTATTGTGTAGAAAGTGGCCCCTTCACTTTAACGTGATAGTGAAGTCTCCCAACGCCTCATTGAATCAGAATTACTAGCTCCATTTTACAGATGAGGAAAATGAGACTCAGAAACAGTATGTAAACTACTAACAGTGGTATAGCTCGATTAAGAGTGCATTCAACTATAGTTCTTCACATTCCTAGTTGGAATTACATTTTAAGAGAATATGGAAAAGAGAGCAGCCATTTTGTGACATTGCAATGAGAGTTAATGGTGGTGGTGACGGTGGCAGTGGTAGAGGGTTTGGGGATGGTTCCAAGCTGCCAGAACAGTGAGGGGAGTGGATTGTAAAACTGATGCTCTGGTGCGGGTAAATATGGAGAAAGTGACAGCAATGTTGCAGGTCCTAATTCTTTGAAACTATCAGAAGGCTGAGAGTGATGAATTCTCCTGCCAGGTCCTTCTGGTTCGACATGCTCCCTCAGTCACATGGCACTTCTTCTTAATTTCAAGATAGGGCTGGGGATTATGTGTTGATCTCTATCAGAAACAAACCATTGCCTCCCTTAAACTTAAATGAATCTTTTATGAGGTAAAGGACCTTATCTAGTCTGGTGCCTGAATAATTTAATGGTTTTCTGAACTAATTGTACCCAGAGGCGTGAACGTTGAATAAATTAAGTGAGATAACCTATCCTTATCCCTGTGTTGGTTACACATTTCTTCTTTCCGCCATGTTCTACTGCTGTCATAGTTCTAGAAAAGTGACTCAGTCTCACCTAAAAGGAAATGGAACTGAGCGGCTGGTAAGGCTGATGACATGGTGTTTGTGACTAAGCATTCCCAGAATTGAGGGCTGATCTTTTCCCCTGTGGCAATATACAGTATGGCCGTTGTTTTCCTGAGACTCCACTGACTTGGTTGCCAATTTCCTTAATCCAACTTCAGTCAGCACCTAAAACGATGATAAAGGACATTAAGAAAATGGCCTGTTTGGCAGCTGTGCTCTTGCCCATCATAAAACATTGCTGATTTGTGGTGAGAGCAGAGCTGATCCCAAGAATCCAATGAATTGATTTCAGAGTGGTAATTTATCAATGCTTGGTAATTTCTAATGAATTTGAACTGTTCAAAAAGGTAAAAATGCAATGATTGGTCTAATCTGCTCTTCTTGAACTAGGCTGCATTTTGAAATCAAAAGCCGGGTTTCAAAAAATTACTAATGCCTGGTCATCAGAAACTGAAAGATTCCCCAGGTTCTAATATGAAGCAGAGTTTGAGAACTAATTTAACGAATACCCTTTCATTGTGGGAATTGGTTTTCAAAACTGTCACACTTCTATTATAATCTCATTGCTGTAACTACTATGTGCACTGGTCTAGGTAGATTACTCCCTTCGTTTTCCGAATGTATCAGGGGCACACAACTAGTCAGCAGCCAATATCCTCATTCTAAGTCTACACCTTTTTCTATTTTCTATTTAAGAACCTAATGCTCTCCTGGGGGAGAATGATGGACAAGAGTTAGACAGCGGTGTTCATGCTTAAAAGGACACAATTATATGAAAGTTATTCTTTGTGGGGGAATACTCAAACTCTGAAGCCTTTTTACTGTTTTGTCAAACATTCCATATTCAAAAAAAAAACTAGCAGAGAATTGTTTCTAATGAGTACCTGTGTGAAATCCATCTGGAGTTCTTGTTAAAATGTAGATCAAGGGTGCCTGGGTGGCTCAGTCAGTTAAGCAGCTGCCTTCAGCTCAGGTCATGATCCCAGGGTCCTGGGATTGAGCCCTGCATTGGGCTCCCTGCTCGGCAGTGAGTCGGCTCCTCCCTTTCCCTCTGTGATCTCTCTTGCTCTCATTCTCTCTCAAATAAATAAATAAAAATCTTAAAAGATGTAGATTTTAAACCCAAACACAAGAGAATCTGATATGGTCAATCAGAGATGGTACATTTGAATCTGCATTTTAAAGTTCTTTACAGTGATTCTTACATCCACTAAAGCTAGAGAAACATTGCACAGTGAAACTTTCAAACAGAGCTGTCCTTTGTCCCAATGGCAATCTAGTGGCTCCTTGCACTGGAATTTAGAATAAGTTTTAGCAATCCATTAAGGCTTTTCTAGCAATTCTTTTGCAAAGCAAGAACCTAGAACACTCCTCAAAATCTGACAGTTGAGGCATTAGAAATATTCCCCCTAGAATTTCAATATGTCTGAGGATCAGACAGACAAATCTGGTAAAAACCAGAACTGCCGCAAAACCAAAATAAGTCTTCATATTGATATACAAGTACTGGTTATACATAGTCAAGAAATACTTTATGTTTCTTATACAAAACTACTAATGATGTTTTTTATTTATTACAGAACAGTACCAAGGCAGATCACAAGATATAGTGAAAAAAACATTGATTGAATTTATTGTCAGAGGAATTGAGCCATGTTTCCACCATTAATTATCCATATGATTTTGGGCAAGTCACTTAACTTCTCTGATCTCAGTATTTTCATTTCTAAAATGGGATTAATTCCTTCCACTCCAATGTAACAAGGTTATTTAAAATTTCAAATGATATACTCAATAGAAAGGGTGTTTTAAACTAATAAATTCTGTATAATTATTTCTGTGCAAATATGATTATTTTATACTAGACACAGTGGAGTCTTCTTTGGTGGCCTTGGAGAATTAGAGATTTGCTTCCCAGTGGGTTTCTTTCTTTCTGACTTCCTTCCTTCCTTCCTTCCTTCCCTCCTCCCTCCCTCCCTCTCTTTCTTTTTCTCTTCTTCTTCTTCCTCTTCTTTTTCTCTATAGAGATGGATGTGTAAATCTTGGAAAATGTTAGCTATATTTTTATCCTGGAACCAACATGATATATTTTATTATAGTTAGTCCTAATTTGTTTACTAACATATAATGAAATATGTAATCACTTAACAGTCATGTTTTCAAACACTGCTTACAGATATGCTCAAGGTGATTAATGGGGAAAAAAGCAGCATATAAGTTGTATATATAATAGTATATTGACATATATTATATCAATATTATTGATATTATAAGCTATATGAAATACACATTGACAAATATTTTTAAGCACCTATTATACATAATAGTGAAATTTCCCCCCCGTCTTTTCTTGTAAACATAACTGTTGGATGAAAAATATTCTATTATATAGTAATACTGCAATTTGACCAATCTCTCTTTAATGACTATTTTGATTGCTAGCATTTGTTGTTGCTATTATTTTAGAGTAAGATCTGAAGAAAAATCCTCACACCTCGGAGGATCTTCTCTGGGTTCTTTGAGCCTACACCTCACATTAAGCAATTAGCAATGCTATAAAATTAGTGTGTGTGTGTGTGTGTGTGTGTGTGTGTGTGTGTGTGTGTGAGATACATTGCTTGATATTATGAAATTACAAAGTTATTTTAGTTAATGGACTATGTATATCTATCAGCAATCTAAGATGGTGGAAAGAAAAGCATTAGTTAAAATGTAAGCCACTATGTTGAGTTAGTGCCTAGAATCTAAAGAAGAGAGACAAAGTGATCACAAGAGCATATAGAGAGAAAAGGACCCTAATGTTAACAGGGAAAACCCAACTGGTAAAATATGGAGCTTAGCTTCTTGTTGGCACTTGTCACATCAGTGCTTTACTGAACTGAATGGACAAAAACTGTGATCAAGTTACTACGAGCTACTTCTACTTTCACAGAAGACGGTCTTCTTTGAAACTCTTTGAAAAGTATAGATATTTTTGTTGAAGTTTTCCATCTGACTATGAGCTGTGAGTCTCCCTCGACCAGTTTTGCCACCAGTTGGGAACTTTGTCAGTTTAAAAGACAGGTAAAGGAATTGTTGTACACCTTTCCTTTCTCTTTATGGGAGGAGGGGGGAATAATTGAGTACCTAAATAATTGAGTCTCTCCTAAGTAATTCTGGAAGTAAATTGTGTTCTCTAGAGGGAAAGTAAAGGAACTTTAATTACCACAGTTTTAAAGTTCAGGTTCAATATATGGTTCTATGAATAAAAACAAATTATTCAGTGAACTTTCTTACACATAAATATTTACCTATATCTATGATAAGATTCTCTAGTAGATTCTAGGATGTGAAAATTCTTGGTCAAAGGGTATGATCATTTTAAACCTCCTTGAACATGTTGCTCTGCTGATTTCCAGAATGATTACACCACTTTATATTCCTATTGAAGTGAATAAAGTGTTCAGTTGGCCTTAAAACAAAACCAACCAACCAAACAAACAAACAAAAAAACCCACAAAGAAACAAAACAAAACAAAAAAACAATTTTCTTCAAATCTTTTATAACCAGTACAGTTTTGTCAGTTTCTCCTTTACCATAAAGTTATCGTCTATTTCCATTGGATGCCCTTCATCAAATTAAGGAAATTGTTTTCTATTGCTAATATTAGGAGAGTTATTTATGAATAGGTGTGGGATTTGTCGAATGTTATCTCTGCATCTGTTTAAATGATAATCTTTTCTCATTTATTCTGTGTATAATATGAATTGCATTGACTAAATGTCTAATCTTCAACCAATCTCGCATTCCTGGGAAAACCCCTTTTACTGTTATTTTCCTAGCATCCTAAGATGAAAACTTAAATCATGATGTACAGCTTTTCTTCTTTTCTAGTATATGCCTGTAAAGCCAAAAGTTTTTCTTTTATGTCAGTTTTAGCTTCATACTACAAATTTTAATATGCCACATTTTTGCATGCCATTAAAGTATTTTGTAATTTACATCATGACTTATTCATTTAGTCCATGAGTTATGTGAGAAGAACACCAATTGATATGGAAACATTTGAGATTTTTACTTTTTTTTTTTGGTTAGGATACTATATAGTATATTATTCTAGTGAACATACTCTATATTATTTTAATACTTTGAAATATTAAGATCAAGTTTGTTAATAATATGGTTCAAAACTTCTCTATTTGTACTGACTTTTGTGTGCTTATTCTCCAGTTATTGCGGGAAAGTTTTAAATCTTTCACATTAACAAGTAATTCGTAGTTTGTAGTCTTAATGCTATCGGATATAGACAAATGTATAATTGTTACAAATTTTATTTCTTATTATTTCTAACAATGCTTTTTGACGTAAAGCCTGCTTTGTCTGATAGTTATAGAAAAGGAGTAGGTAAATGTTGGTTAATATTTGCATACTATATCTTTTCCCACTCTTATTTTTAACCTCTCTACATGTTTATGTTTAAGGTGTGACTCATAATTGAATGTGCATTTTTATTTTTATCAGATCTGAAATATGTAGTTTGTTTACAGACAATTTATCACTGATATTTTTAAGTTTAAATCTACCATCTTGCTATTTGTTTTTGTTTGCCCCATCTGTTCTTTTTTTCTCTTTAGTTGTCTTCTTTTTGATTTATCATTTTTAAAGTTATCATTCCATTTTCCCATCTAATAACTTATGAGTTATACATTATTTTTCTCTTATTTGCTTACCCTAGGAATTACAACATGAACTTTTGAATTATTGGTGCCTACTCAAAATTTGTGTTTTGTCCATTTCTAGAAAATGTGAGAAATTGAGGACACTTAAATTCTATTTTTCCCATTCAACTTTTTTAATATTACTGTCAAATATTTTGATATATTTTAAACCCTGCCTTATGTCACCAGTATTGTCTTATATTATTGGTATTCATTTCATTATTCTCTCCTATTTACATTTCTGCCTGGGATAATTTCCTTTTTGCATTTTAGTTTAGGATTGTTTCCTTCTGCCCAAAGGACACCTGTTAGTATATCTTTCAGTGCATGTCTGCTGCCAAAGAATTTTTGTACTATTTATTTGAAATTTTCTCTATTTTTAATGTACTTTTGCAAGATATTTTTGTTTGGTATAAAATTTTAGATTGTGAGTTTTGTTTTTAGTACTTTTACAATCCCATTCTCTTGTCTTCTGGGTTTCATCATTTGCTTTACAGAGCTACCTTATCAGTTTTTTACTTATTTGAGAGAAATGTGTCTATTTTTCTGGATGCTTTTAAAATTTTCTTTTTGATTTTTGTTTATTTGTTTTTTATTAGTTTCTCTCTGATGTGTCTGAGGGTGTGTGTGTGGTGTACTTATCCTGACTGAGAAACATAGAGCCTTTTGAATTTGTGGATAATTTCTTCTGTCAGTTTTGGAAAATACTTTTTTTTTTAAATGTGATTCACCTGTTGGTAAATTTTTTATAGTGTTTTTCCCCTCTCCTCATTATTTTATCATATTCCTGGCCTAACTAGTAATTTTGAATTCATCGTTTGACATTGTGTATTAAAATTATTGCATCTCTGTATATTTTTTTCTTCTGACTTGGTATTTATTTTCTTTTAGCTCATAGATAGATGATAGGTAGATCATCTCAATTCTGTAAGGGACTGTGATAACTTGAGGCTCAGTTTCAATCTTTGTAAGGACTGGGCTATTTCCAGTTTCCTCCGACTCCTAAGCAAGTCACGTGAGTAATGTAATCTTTAGTTCTCGTTTTCCAATTGGTCACCAGGAAGCTCATGTTCAGTTTAATGCTCAAGTTTAATAACTATATTGATCTTGCTCTCTATTTTATCCTTCATTCTTATAAACAAATATTTCTTGTATTTTTAATTGAGTTATCTTATTGTCCATTTATTAATGTAAAGATTCTCAAATACTTTTTAGAATTCATTCACTCATCATTTAGTATCACCTGTCTACACTACTGAGGGCATAAACTGGGCTCTAGGTAGGCCCGTATGTATGAATTCTGCAGTTTCTGATTTAAAGGGGCTTGCAATCTAATGGCAGGAAAATAACAAACAGATGAGTGGAATGTATGAGTGTAGAAAGACTAGCTAACAGTACATAAGCCATGTGCCATAGGAAAGAAGACAAAGAAATAATGCAGTTTACCTAGAATGATGATGGAGAACATGAGGGTGGCATTTGAGTGAGCATGAGAAGAATGAGTTGGATTACCAGGAGAGGGGGCATTACTAAGGTAACAACATGACTAGGTAGAAGAGAAAAATCTGGTATTTGAGAGAAGTGTCTGGTAAAGGATGGGATAAATAATGTGGGAGATACTGTTAATGGGAGTCAGCGGGGATGGGTAAGACTGATTTAAACACTGGTTTCTGGGATTCTTAAGCCAGTGATTCTATTGCTTGAAAAAGGACCGAGTGTTATTCTTTGGTGATCTTAAGATTTGTGCTAGTTCTTTAATTACCTCCCAAGAGCTGTGTTCACTAAACCAAAAACAAGAAACAATTCGTGCCTCTAGGGCACCAAGAGTAACCAAGGAAAAGAGAAACACACCTGCCTTTTTGGTCACCAATACTAATATTTTACTTTCTTGGGTCTTGAATATTAAGCTGAGCCACGAGTTGGAACAGAATGCAACCCGCTGTAGGGTGATGATTCAAGCTGACTGTTAGACTTGCAAAACTGAATGTGGGTGGTTTTGTTGTGTAATCTTTTGCCTTAATCTTTCTGCCTTTAATGAAATGCTTTGACTGTCTCTTTATGTGTATGCCTGTTAGATGTAGGACATGCACGGAGTTTCTTAATGGAACCTCATCAAATTTAAAGTCATGATTGAAAAATTGCTTGCCTTAGGTTAAAAAAAGTCCTCCTTAGTTAGAGGAGAAAATAAAATAAAATAAAGAAAGAGAGGAAAGAAAATACTAATAATCAAAGCCAAGCTAAGCCATTGGTATTAGTTTATTTGGGAATTTTAAGTCCAGAGAATCAAATAATTTGGTCAAATTTACTTCTCACTGCAAGTGAGTTCAGATCTGGAATTTAATGCACAGAGCTGTTTCTCACCTGCAGTGTTCGAGGGAAATTTGAGATCTGAAGGGGAAAACTTGATCAAATCACAGGCTGGATATTTTGTTTGACATTTTGAAAAACAAGGAAAACCAAACATTTTCCCAAGCTGAACACTGTCACTTCAACTGTTTCTCAAGATGTCTCAAGTCAATAGTCCTTCAACAAACATTTATTGAGCATCTACTATATGCCAGTCTCTCTGCTTGCCTCCACAGACAGGGATAACCAAAGACTGGCACAATTCCTGATCTTTCAGAGTTGAGAGTCTAGTGAGGATCATCCGATGGTTGTCAAACAAGCACACATATGAAAGAATAATTCCAAATATGAGGAAATGCTGTGGAAAATTAAGCACAATTCTATAAAAGCCAATAACAAAGGGATGGTAAATAAATATCTGTACTGTTTGTGGGCATTGGGAGTGGATGGCATATCGGAAATGGGTACCCTGAGCTGCTTGGTGCTGGGACAGAACAGGAGTCAGAGTGGGACAGAACAGGAGTCAGAGTTAGATTCTTGTTCTCAAGACAGTGAGGGCTTTTCCATCATGTCCTGCAAGACCAGAGGTTCCTAGGAGCTTCTTGAAGTTGGGTTTGTCCCTCTCCCGCCTCAAATAGTACCTCCACTAGTCCTCTCTATTCCTCTACTCCATCTCCACAAGGCCGTCAGAGAGACATTTCTCAAACTCAGCTCCCAGAGTTCCTCACTCCCCCCAGCAGCTCCTGAAGAAACTTTTCCTTTACAGGGTTACATTCCACTGCTCCCTATTCATATCAAATTCGAGGTCCCAGAAGACAGGCCCCTCTGTGATTCTAGCAGCCTTCAACTAGCTTTACCAGCTTTGCCTTTCATCGCTCTTGTCCACACCCATGCACCTCAAGGTCCAGCCTCAGGTAGTATTTTATAGCAGCAACATTCACTTCCCTGAGATCGGCATGCTCTGTTTTCTTTTTCTGGGAAGAATTCCCTCCCTTTCTTGCCTGGAAAGTCCCCACTTGTTCCACAATATCCAGGGCAAATGTGACTTCCTTACCAAAGCTTTCTCCTATCCCCTAAGGCAGAGCTAGTCATTTCTTTCCGGGTGCTTCCTCAGCACTTTGTACCAGTTACTCCTCTCATCACATCGTGCTGTAACTATTTGTCTTTGAGGTATTTCATAAATCAGATCATGAACATTCTGAGGTGAACACAAGGTCTGATGCAGTCCTATAATCTTACTTTGGCTTCTTTTGGGTGTTTACCTAATACCATGTTTTGTATAGATTAATATATAATTGTGGAAGGAGAGAAAAGGTGAAGGTATCCCTGAAAAATGATGGCCCATGGTGTACTCATAATATCTGCTGGTATAAATAAAACCAAAAGCTCAGGGGTTCTTAAAAGTAAAATTCTGAGGACCAAATTAGAGAGCTCTTTAATACTTAGGAGGAAGAACAGCCCTTAGACCATAAGGCAACTGTGTGAATTGTAAAATACTGCTCTTTATTTCTACCTGTTGGGAAATTGCCATTATATGTGGGTTTTGTTAGAACAAAGCACTTGCTTTTTCTAGCTGTTCATGATTGCTGTCAAAAATATACAAGTAGGGGCATCTGGGTGGCTCAGTTTGTTAAGCATATGCCTTCAGCTGAGGTCATGATCTCAGGGTCCTGGGATCAAGCCCCGTGTAGGACTCCATGCTCAATGCGGAGTCTGTTTCTCTGTCTCCTTCTGTCTCTCCCCCTTCTCGTGCTCTCTCTCTCTCTTTCAAATAAATAAATAAAATCTTAAAAGAAATATACAGGTATATGATGTCTTGATGTCTATAGTCAAGGTCACAGCTATGGATTCTGTGCCTGTGTTCAGGGCTCAATCTTCATAACTCTAAGATGCAGTAGGCTTTTGGAAAGATAATATGCTCTTTAATATCAACAATACGAGATTCCTACTTTAAGAAAAAAATAGAAAATTACAAGTTGATCCTCAAATGGACACCAAGGTCATTATCATCATCAACAACAAAAGCCTACTGAATGTCTAGAATATGTAGGCAGTTGTGTCAGCCTTAGGGAAGACAAGAGACCTTACAATGGAATCGATTTCTCCTCATATGAATGTCTAGATCACACTATCTCTTCTTTATTTACAGTTTATCTCCATCTACTTTGAATTTTTGGATTAGTTTATTTATGTATTTCTCTCAAGCAGAATCTTCTGGGGTTTAGTGTTAATATTGGACCAAATTTTAGGCCCCAGAGCTATCTTTGGTATTGGTTTTTTTTTTTTTAATTTATTTGAAAGAGAGAGAATGCAAGAGAGAGAGAGAGAGAGAGCACATGAGGGGGGGAGGGTCAGAGGGAGAAGCAGACTCCCCGCTGAGCAGGGAGCCTGATGTGAGACTCGATCCCGGGACTCCAGGATCATGACCTGAGCCAAAGGCAGTCACTTAACCAATTGAGCCACCCAGGCGCCCCTCTTTGGTATTGGTTTTATGTGCAACAAGACCAATGTTGATGGGTAAGAAGAAAAAGTCTAAATTATCTCCCAAATTGATGGATTAAGTGGAAGAGAAGAAAAGTTGGTGCTACTTATTAAAATAATTATGATAATGTAACAATTTAGGCCCATGATCGTTATTTTTTCCTGGCAATTTATCTATATGTTCATCTACCTTCCTAATCAAAACAATAGTTTAATTTTAGTCTTCTTGACTTAAGAAAGAGATGTTTCAAGGTAGAATTAGAAAGCCATGCACTAGTGTTTTTCTGGATTTGATTATAAATCTCTAAGGGTAACTCAGAGAATTTGGGCAGAGACAAAATATTTGAAAAATGCTGAGATTTGCCTTCCTTCAGACCATGGAGATTTTCCTCACTGAGAGAGCAAGAGTATATTTCCATCTATTCCCTTTGCTCTTACTATGGTTTCTTCCCAGAGCACTACTGCTCAGGTCTTTCTGTGGGTCAACGCTTCAACTCAGTTGAGTATCTGTTCTATTGTTCTTCCTTGAGAGGCTTTCCTGGACCTATCTAATGATGTGAAAGAGATGAAAATATAGGCATTGGTGGGTACTGAAGAAAGGAGATATACTTCCTGCTGTAAGAACAGAGCTCTGGGAAAGTAGTAAGACTTCAGTATGAATAATGTGTGTGAGTCTTGGCAGGTGGAGCCCTAAATAGCATGAGAGAGATTACCATGTTTCTAAGCTTGGTATGAAGAGAGCTGTAGGCCAGGGATGGACATTGGCATGGCAGAGAGAAACTTCTCATAAGTAACACTCATGGATGGTTGAGTAAGGGCCAAATGGGATCATGGAGTCCTTAGTGAGTATCAGACTGGGCAAGTGATTGAATGTACCTGAGCAACGTCCTCCCACACCCCCCCCCGTGCCACACACACACACACACACACACACACACACACACACACACACCGATGCAATTTAGACTAAGCACCAGGCAAAGGAAGAGAAAAAAATGGAATTGACTGAATCTGTTCCCATGTTGGCAAAAGGGGAGCTTGAAGTAGAAATTAAGTCAGGGTTTAATAACAATAAAGGAAAATAAATTTCTTGCACATTTATGTTTGTGTGCATCCTACAGAAGAAAAATAAAAAAGAGTAGGTGTGCTGATGGTGGAAAGAGGTGTGAAATTAGCATGACTGAAAAATGATGAGTTTGTTGGGAAAGTCAAGTGATATATGCAGAGGGCCTGGCATACAAAGGCATGTAAAATGTGATCCTGACCTTCAAGAAGATCACAGATGGCCCGTAGAGTTAAATGTGTCCTTTAGAAGATCAGGAATAATCCAACAGATCATATGCTAAGTGTAACAACTGCAGAAGAAGTTCAGAGGAGGGAATAACCAGTGAAGGCTCGTTGTCAAGAAAGGCCCTACAATAGAGGTGGCACTTCACCTTGGCCATGAAACAGGTATAACACTGAGACAAATGAAAGACAGAAACAATGATGTGGCAGTAAAATTGTGTATGTTGTGTTGAGAGACTGTGGAGTATAGCTGTATTTTGGCAGATGTGTTAGAACATAGCTAGCTAAGGCACACTGGAGAGCTCTGCCTGGTCCAGGGAAGAGGAGGTGTGGAACACTCTGTTGAAGATTGAACTTCAATCCATAGTCAGTGAGGAGCCATCAGAGGTTTCTGAATAAAGGGAATTTCTGTCAAATGAAATGCATCAAAAAATTAATTTCCAACAGTATGCAATTTTGCTTCTAGCAAACCAGGCAGCCTTGTTACTGTAAGATCAACCTACAGCATTTGGTTGAGAGAGACAATACTCCAAAAAGGCAAAAAAACTGAAGGTACAAACTGGCAACCAGCAAAATAAGAGGAACTAAAAATGAAAGATATTCTGATAGTACATCCACTGCCTTATGTTGATATTAGAGATTGTCTCTGTAGACTCGCCTTACAAATATTACAGATCGTTACTATTATTGTCTAAAAGACAATATAGCCATGTGAATGAGTGAGTAACCCATGTTTACTATTAGAGTTTAGTTTGTTCACGGATCTTAGGGATTATGTGAGATCCAGGGCTGTCCCTAGGAGGCATTTTGCATAGATGCTTTTGTGCCCTATGTGGGCAATGGGGAAAAGAGTACCCTTTCAAAAATGTAACACCAATTTGTCACTTTCTGTGTCACTGTGATCCTACACTGATTTCCCCTCACAGTCAGATTAAATAAAAGTCTCGCTTCTTGCCCTGGGTCACTTGGCTCTCCACAATCTGTCTTGGCCCTTGCCACCATCTCTGGCTTGATATCCTTGTACTCCCGGCCTGCTTCACTCCACTGTAGCCACACTGGATTCTTCCTATTTCTTTAACAAGTCAAGTATATTCCCATCTGGGGCCTTTGCTCTAACTGTGACCTCTTCCCAAAACACTCCTCAGATCTCTCCATGGCTTATCCCTTGACTCATTCAGGTCTCTGCTCAATTCTTCTTCCTCAAGAGATGTTCCTCGGCTGTGGTATGGAATCATCACCTCCATCTCCAAGCCCACCACTCCACTTTATTTTTGCCTAGCTCCAGTATTTTTTATTGCATTTATTAGTAACTGACACTGTAGTAGTTACTATTTGTGTGCTTATTATTTATTTATCTTACTAGATGGAAGTTCTGTGAGGTCTTTGTCTAGTGCCTCTGTTAAGTCCCGGCCTGGAAGAGGCTCTGACACCTAGTAGGGGCTTGACAAGTATTTGTCGTATAAATAAATAAATAAATAAATAAATAAATAAATAAATAAATAAATAAAAAATATCTCATTATTGCTATCATCATTCTTTTTTAATTTTTAATTCCAGTAGAGTTAACATACAGTGTTATATCAGTTGTACAATCTAGTGATTCAATTAATTCAGCACTATCATCGTCATTTGTAATAACTAGTATTGATTCAGAATTGACCCATGTGCCATGACTGGGTCATTAAAAGCTGTACTTAGTTATTTCATTTATTCCTCACAACCACTTCCCTACTCCCTGAGTCATTCAGAGGTGAAGTAACTTTTGTAAATTTACTCAGCTAGCAACGGATGAATCAAGAGTTAAACACCGCTAAGCTCCAGTGGTCTTGCATTACCATAAAGTGTATGTGAGAACTACCACACTGTATAATAGCATATCGCATGAGTGATAGCACAGTGCCTGCAAATTAATAAATGAAGGTAGCTAACTCTCTTGAACACGGATCCCCAGGTCAAAAGAAAGCTTTGGGGAGTATAGCTGGTCGTATGCCATTGGTTTAGGGTCTGGAAGCCCCCAGAACAATGGTTTTTGTTATTGTTGTTGTTGTTATCTGGCATCACCAATGATATTTTTTAATTTTTAAAATTTTTTTGTATTTCAAGTTTTTATTTAAATTCTATTTAGTTAACATATAGTGTAATACTGGTTTCAGGTGTTGTTTTTTGTTTGTTTGCGGACTTAAAAAAAATACTTTTGTTCTTAAATATATGCCCTGGGCTTTGGAATATTTCACTTCCAACAGTCTGAAATTGTGGCTGTTTTTTGGAGGACGACTCCTGGTTAGGGGGCCCTTTACTGGAAAACATGGACGGCTAAAAGTGCCTGTGAGTTTATATACTCCTTGGATTGCCGTTTACCAGTAACTGATAGATACAAGGTTATGAAACTCAAACTCCATGGCCTCAGGTTGGGCCCTCTTGGAGGCAACCTGACATTCCAGAGTTCACCTCCAAGTGTAACTTGAAGCTGCTCTGCCCAGGGCTTTGCTTAACACCGAACCCCTGCCTGGTTGGCGTACTTCCCTTCCCTGTCCTGCTTCCCCCACTCTCTTACTGTTTTCCTTTGGAGCACTTTGTCAACAACTCGTATATTACGAATGTTTGTTTCTGGGTCTGATAGTAGGGACTCTAACCTCAGATTGTGAACTACCCAGGTCCCTCCTAGTGCAAATGAGGTTACTTTGGCCACACCTAAAGCGCCTTTCCCTAGGCATCCATACCTTTCTCACCACTCACGTTCTTCCCAGACTTGTAAATGTGAGATTCTTACTCACTGGAGCCAAGCGCTAGGGAGGGTTCACTATAAAGAAACAGCATTTTGTAGGAGAATCACCTTGGGTGTGTATAGATTCTATTGCTTTGCTTCCTGGAGCTCAAGCCCAGATTTGACCTAACTCATTTCCGTCCCGTATTCCTGGCTCGTCGACAAGTGCAGGGAAGAAAGAAGAGCTGAGTCACCGCAGCTTAATTCACTTGTCCTTTTCTTTGCCCCTTGAGCTTGCTTTAATTGAAGAAACATTCGATGGGATTAACTTTGCTACAAAAAAGCATGCTGGGTCTGTTTCAAGGCAGGCCTTGGGCTGTATTGGAACAGCAGGAACACTTAAAGCCTTTGAACAATGCGGATATTTTGGAGCTCGGAGTGGACTGTCTCTCCAGTGGGGCTCATGGAAGTCACCTTCCCCTGTGTAGTCTCTGTGCCTTTAACTACCTAATAGCGAGTATATGGGGGCAGCGACAGAAGCTAACTTCATCAGATAACTGGGCCAGGCCCAGGTGGGGTTCCCAAACATCAGGGAGGCTTAAAGAAGAGCAGACTTGTTTCTTTACCGTGGAAGACCTGAACACTGAGGGCAGATTACCCTCACCTAATATCCTGGGGAGTAATTTTCACTCTCAAGACCTTGCTGGTGTGCTGTTGTTTGGCTTAAGCCAAACTGGGGCATGCTTTGCACAAGAAAGCCAGAGAAGCAATTAGGAATGCTGTCACCATGGAGTGATGGGAAGGGTACTGCAGTGGACATAAAGAAGACACCTGGGAAGTTGCTCTAGGTTGATCACTGATGGGTGGCGTGAGCTTGGGAGATTGACTCAAATTACCTGGGCAACAGGGTCCCTACCTGTAGAATGAAGTGGTCCCCATCAGCTCACCATTGTCAGTTTTCTATGATCACATCTTTCTTTCAGTGGTATCCAGTGTTTTTATGGACATTGGGCGGTTCCTGTATCAGCTAGCCTTAGCACAGAAGACCAGGAAATTCCTTATTCCTCCCTAGGGCATCGGAGCTTTGCTGCTCTTTGCCCCATATCTTGGAAAGAATAAAAACTGTCAGGTTGATCCAGGAGTAACTGAGCAATTGTCCAAATGTTCTGAAGGGTGTCTAGCCCCATTAGTTTTTGTTTTTGTTTTTTTTTAAGTAAGCTCTAAACAAATGTGGGGCTTGAACTCATGACCCCAAGATTAAGAGTCCTATGCTGTACTGACTGAGCCAACCAGGTCCCCACGCCCTCCTGCCCCCCATTAGCAATTTTTAAATGTTCAACTGAGCTATAGAGCACCAGGAAAATAGACTTGTTTTAAAATCCTATAATCCTTTCCGAGGCAAAAGTTCCCTGAAAGAGATGCAGTGGTGGCTCTTTCCTGGTCATATACAAATATGACGCTGTGGGGACCAATTCATGTCCCTAGCTTCATGAAAGCCACGGATTGACTGGCTCCCTATATTCTCGTGCTGTTATGGCTTTGCTTTTGACACTTACCACACAAGAGAATCCAAATGCTGCTTCTCTAACAATGCCTTATATCTCTCTAATCAAAAGCATCTCTCTTTCCTCCAGATTCTCCCAAGTAGTTCATACTATAATCTCTCCCTGAAAAGTCTTACAGATATTTATGTTTCTGTATCTTCTACTACTTTCTCCCAACTCTAGACTATATACACCTAAAGGACAAGGGCCAAGTCTTACACTTATTTTGCTCCTAAAGATATCTCTTAGAGCCTGGAACACATTAGTAATTATGGGCTTTCAAGTTCAGCAGTATTCGCACAGGTTTTATTCAACTATTTTAGAAAAGGCAACAAGAATCAGAGGAAAAGAACAAAGATTTTGAAGTAAAAAAAGTGGTGTTTCCCTCCTGGTCCTTCTATTTACTCTTCACGTGGCCTTGTTCAAATTATTTCAAATATTCAAAGCTCTGTAACAAATCCACATCCAATCTGTAACATGGCAATATCATCACTAAACTTACAGGACTGCATGAGGGTAGAAAATCCGATTTAGAATTAAACCTCAATAAATGGTAGCTGATGCTATGATTATGTTTATGATTATTGTTTGTCTCTATGGAAAGTATTTATCTGTACTATAGAAAGTGACATAAAAATCGATGGGATCTAAATTTGTGATTCAGATTTTTTTCTGATCCAAAGTAATGGGAGGAGGTCACAGGGAGAGATGTGTAGACTTGTAGATGGGAGGTAAATAAGGGGGTTTTAACTTTGCTGGAATGTCTGACTAATAAACACACACACACACACACACACACACACACACATACAGGTTGATAGCAATTATGAAAAAAATGCTAACAATCATAATTTCTAGGGTACACTTCCATGGACATGTATCACATTATTTTTAAAACCTGTCCATACTTTTAAAAGTATAAATGCTAGGTATGCTAAAACAAAACAAACAAACAAACAAAAAACCACTTCCATACACACCATGGACTGCTGATACTAAATCTTTTTTTCCTCAATACGATGGGTATTTCTGATAAGCCAATGGCCAATCAAGCAGAAGCCAGTGTAGATGTCAGTGGAGTTTCTGATGCTGGGAGGGAATCCAGAAGAAGGTGGAAAGAACAGATCAGATCTCTAATCCAAGGGCTATTTCCCAGCTGTAATTGGGAGCTCCCCATTATCACAGTTCTTTCCCTTCTATAATAGACAGGAGCTGAACCATAGCTGATGGTTCATGTAGTGTGATTGAGAAGAAAACCTTCAAGAAAAGATGCATGTATAGGTGCGTGAAGCAAAGCTTTGAATATGCCATCTGGTTTCATATCTCTTCACCTTTTTACTTCCTTATACTGGAAGCCATTTAGAGAAAGGAAAACATAGTACCTGTTTTTCCCATTTATTATAACTGAAAACAAATCCCTCAAACCTTTACTAAATACTTAGTATGTTTTAAACACTTTACTTAGAAGTTGGGATAAAAAAATTGAAGAGTAAATGGCCACTGTGTGGGAAAGACTTTCAGAGCTATAAGGCCACCAAAACCCAAACACAATAGCAACAAAAGCACACTGTGGTGACCCCCATAAAAGTGGGGGTGATAGTCAAACCATGTAACCACCCATACAGAATGGGCACAGACCCCTCAGGATGTACACACTGACCAGTGAGAATGGGTCCCTGCCCTAAAAAATTAACATTTACTGTTCTGAGGCAAGAATGATCATTCTTGCCTCAAGCAGTGCCTGGGTTTGAGAAGGCATTTTTGACAGATGGTGTAATTGGAAGTATTCTATTTATTTCGTTGTCTTTTTCACTTTTTTTTCTCCCAGAGGATAAGAGAAGTGTTATATTCTACATCACAACAATTAAAATGCTTTTTAGCGCTGAGAGACAACCCGCTACCAAAAATCAAATTGAGCAGCAGAGGTCATCTATGCCACGTCATGGAAACCGGAATACAAGCTAGTGCTGCAGAGTCATACTATGGTGGATGATCAAGGAAACTTGGCTGTGGAGGTGATGTTTGAGTTCATCTGGAAAGATGGGTAATCTTAAAGATATATGTGGATATGGGTGAGAGTAAGGTCAAGGCACTGTGTTGGAAAGAATAGAGTAGCAATGCACAGAAGCATGAAATTCAAGGACTGTCTGTTCATTTTGCAGTCTTCGAGTGACTATTGTATTGAGATTCATCGATGAACAACAGACAGAAGCCTGCCTAGTGAAATTACATTCTAGCAGGGAATACTGAGTAGTCAGAATTCATTGGGTGCCATTAGACTTGAAGAGTAAGCCAATGGCAGACTGTGGATGGGCTTTATCTTTTTAGCTATGGCCAGCAGTTGAAGGGTTCTCCCTCCCCTAAAGGTTCTGGGTGCATTGGATATAATCTGGGGATGACAGTTTCTGGAACTGCCTAGCACAAGACCACAGGCTTCTGCTTTCTGGATGTGTTTGTGTTCCACCCAAGGGGAGTGACCCACTGAAAAATTACTTGCTAATTTAGAGATAGTAGTACCATGGAAAAGAGCTCTGAAATAGATGAATGACTTGGTGGGACCCCTCATTCTACCCCTACCTCGCTTTGGGAACTTGGGCATGCACCTGACCTCCTAGAGGCTCAGCTTTCCTATCTATAAACTATAGCCAATAATATTTGCTCTGCCTGTTACATAGGATTGTACAAGTCAAAAGAGACAATTTCTATGAAATTTCTTAGCAAACTTTGAATCAGTATATATGAAGAACAGAAAGATTTAAAACTTATTTATGCAATCAAAATCATAAGGTCCTTTTACCAGATTTTCTTGAGCTTTGTTTTTCTTAATTTTATGTGTGTGTGTGTATATGTTATATATGCGTACACATACATATATATGTTATGTTATACATGCATACACATACATATATACACACATATGATTATATATATAATTTCTACATATATATATGAATATATATATACTTCCTGAGAGACTAAACAAGGGTGTCTCAGCTGGGAAAAGCATGTTCTGGAGGGATATTGTTGTGGAAAATACCTGTAGCTGTTCCACAGATCTTTGCTTTTACCCCAGCAATTCCCATTAGCAACAACCACAACTTTCCCCTAATCAGTATTAATTCTTATGGCCTCTTAATTATAGCTATGTAATGTCAGTATGCAGTCCTGTAGTCTTCTTCAAATGGTGTGCTACCTCATGTAGAACTACTCGCTTCTAGAATATTCATGGTAGAAGAAAACTTAGAGCTCTCCTCCACTCTTAGGGATAGAAAAGACCAAGACCTACCTGTCTTATCCAGGGATTCACATGCGCTCACAGCACAGGGACAACTAGAACCTGAGTTCTGTACTCTAGAATTCTATAGTTCAGCTCCTCTCAGTTCTATCCCTGACATCTCCTCATCATCCCAGATTTGGATTCCCGATGCCTCTGAACACAGAGTGGAAAAGAAAACCTAAGATTTTCCTTCCAAAGTGTGAGAGGGTCTTTCTCAGAGAAAGCCTTTCTGCAAAACTTTGAAACTCAGACTAAGAGCCTTAATCAGGTAAGTTCCCAGGATTCATCTCTGACAGACATGTAGAAGTATTTTCATTAATAAGTAAATAAGCAAACAAAGAAATAAATAAAATTGACATCTAGAGACTATTAACTGTGCTTTCAGCTTTAAAAAATTGCTTGGCAGGTATTGACATCTTGTTCTCACAACAAAGTGACAAGGTGCCACTCCACCCCCATTTTACACATGAGGTCCACTAGGCAAGAGAAGTTAAGTAGCTTTTCCAAGGTCACCAGCTGGTGGTGGGAACCTACAAGGTCAGACTGCAGAGCTAAGCTCTCATTCATATTTCCTACACACACTTTTCAATGCTGACATCGATTTGCCTGTAGTGTGTGGGAGAGGTGATAGAGCATCATTAGGCTCAGGCATTCTCTGTCTTCAGGAGATTGTCCAGCTGGGAAGGACACTTGGCTCAGTTTCTCTAGGAGGTGCGAGGCTTAAAGTAAGAATAATGACTTTCTCAGGTAAAGGAGCACCTAGGTTTTTCAAAAGGAATTTTTGGAAGGCAGGCTGTATAATTTATTTTCCTTAAAAAACTTGTGTAAGCAGAGATGTTAATCCTTAATCCAGGCACCACGGCAAATATCCTTTTTTGCATTCAAAACCAAAACCAAAAAATCAAGATCAAAGCAAATGGCAGAGGTGGCAGGAGGTGTTCATGAGCATAAAAGCCACAGTTGGTTCCAACACTCCTGGAGTGTGAATGCAAGAGAGTGCTTTAGGCTAGGACTGTTTGTGGCTAAACAAAAGCATGGCGGTGAGAAAGCAGTAAAGCAAACAGAGAGGGAGAGAACTATCCATTGATAGGCAGCACCCAAAAGTACTCAATGCCAGGTTCCACTGAGAAAGAGAATAAAAAAAAAAAAAAGATAAGGGCTTTGCTGTGGCATGGAAGAGACCTCTTCTGAGCAGAGGTTGGTGTTGTACTAAAAGTGGGAAGGAAGGTTGGGACCAACAGTTCTTCCTTGTTGTTGGCTAGTTGGGTGCAGCCCTGCTGTGAGATGCTGGATAGTCCTATTTCCTGCCTGGACCTCAGTTTCCTACTCCAGAAACCGAGGTAATTAAATGATTTCCAAGTTCCTTTTGGTCTGTACCTCTAAGATCACAGTGCTGTGTCTTTCTCAACCCTGAGTTTTCCTCAGCACTTTGCAACAGACCAGAAAGCGTCAAGGGAAGCTGAGCAACCCTTTGGACAGGAAGCACCAAAGCCCATGAGCCACCTCTGTATTGACCTTTGATGAGTCTGGCCTGTCTTGTCTGATTCTCAGACCTTAACAAAGTTTACCACCTTTGATTCCCTCGCCACAAATGCACACGGCCCATTCAACACAAGGAGAACCTGCTATTACACAAGAGCACCATGGAAATAATTGGGATGGCGTTCATAAGAAAATAGTCTTTCAGCCAAGAGACAGGGGAGCTCTTTTCCTCAGGAAAGGAAAGAATGCATTACAACCATGGGAGAGAGGCAGACATTCACCACTCCTGCCACCCTCCCCAAGGGAGGTCAAAGTGTTACAGAGGCTGTGATGATGAGCAAAGACTGTGGTATTGTACCCCAGGACAAGAAGTAATGAGGCTAAGGAGATGAAAGACAGAGGGGAGAGGCAGCCAAGCAACGTTCTCATGAATAGGATATTATATGAGGAAAGAAAAAGGCAGTATATGAGAAGACAGAACTCCCATTGATTACTGAATCCTGATTGAACACCAGCCAGCCACGGGACAGCATGATGCCTTCTGCCGAGCCCTGGTGAGACCACACTTAAATATGACTTCCTGCCCTGCTTGGGATTCTTGAAGCGATCACAGGTCGGAGGGTGGGGGTCAATAAGAATGAGGTGACAAGCCATTGCCTCCAAGGAATGGCTTGAGACTCCTGGCAAGGTGCAAAAAACCCTGGAGTCCTAGCCACCGTAGAGGGAATTACCACTCTCCTAGGAACGTCAAGGGTGTGTGGAGAATGAAATACCATGTGTATGTCTTTGGTAGAGAAGAAAGGGAGACAGGCAAAGAAATGGGGATGTTCCAAAGACAACTTTCAAGTCATTTTGCTGAGTTTGTGCTGCTTATGAGTAAATCAGGGTAAAAGCAAAAGGCAAGGGGAAGGGATATTGAAATGCTCCTGTCCCAAAAGTGGTAAGAGAAAAACTACACTACACACAGACACACACACACACACACACACACTCCCCAGTGGCCTGAGAATCACTTTGAACACCAAACATTAAAAATATATTTCCTAGGGCTTCTCCTGCCTGAGTGAGTTTCACAAAAGTGAATTTCCTAGAATATTCTTTTGAAAGAATATTGGATATTTACAGAATACCAGGATTCGTTCTAATATACCAGACATGCTGCTACCTTGATGCCACTCTAATTCCAGAATCCTTGAGAACAGATGTCTGAACATATCCAAAATGCATTTGGCAGGAGGCCCCGTGAAATGACACAGCAGAATTCCTATTTGTTTCACAGCCTGGAGTCTGACAATGGGTTGATCTTTGTGTTCTTTCTCTTTTCACTCTCATTTAAAATCCAGTCTTCTCTGAACCCGGGGTATTGTGAGTGCTTCCAAGTGCTTTCTCTTCAGGAAGGTCTTGGTTAGTTGAAGAAAAATGAGATACAGCTTGATGTGGATCTAGCTGAAAAACAGTAGGACAGAATGATCAACTTATAAAAGGCAGTACCTAGAGTTTAGAAGTATAAAACCATTACTGCAAATCATAATTTCTTTTACAGACAAAATTGTGGCATCCCTCCATATTGTGGAACAAATATCAGAGGAGTTAAAGTGCCATAAAATTCGTAATATACTCTCTGCTGTTCCCTATGCAAAGCTTTCTTTGCTAGAAATCTCTTCCTGTCTCTTGGCCCTCCGCATGTAACTTTTACCCGAATTACAAAATACTATACCTCCAAGGTCCTAGGCCTAGAATTCTGATCAGAATTGCAAAGGAGAAATCTGTCAGTACTTGCCACCCACTTGACGCATGGATTCAGGATCAGTGTGCGGAATTACAAATCTCATACGTTTCCAGTGCACGCCCAACATTGACTCTAAAAACTCTACTTTAAACTAATGAACTAGTCTTATCTTAAAATACATATATGTATTTTTGAACTTTGAGGCTGTAATTTGTCTTAAAGCTGTAACTTCATATCTACTTCAGCAGAGTTGTTTTTATGACATCCTTCAGCTCTCTTTTAAAGGATATTACTGAAATACTTACGTGTCAGGGGTTCACACCCCTCCGATTACAGATACTGAAACTGAGGTACAGAGGGTTAAGCATCTGGCCCCAATCACCAGACTTCTTTCAGTACAATGTTCTTTCCACTCTGTCTCTTTGTATTTCCACGGAAATCTATATGTCTGCCTAATCATTTTTGGCATGAGCCTGAAGCACCGGGAGAAAAGACAATGTCAATCAAGTTCAGAAAAATAATAATGGACACTAAGGCTTTTATGGGTACAAAGAGGCTGCTGCGAAACTAGACTTATGGCAGGAAGTGTCCTATGTTCTAGTTTATCTCAAAAGGGAACCGTAGGATATGAAAGAGAAAGAATCATTGAAGGGAGAATGCCAGTCTGTGGGTGCCCAACTCAAGATTAATGGTGCCTTTCCTGGGTCAGAAGGCTCCACTGTGCACCCACCACTCATGTACAACCCTTTATTCCATCTTTTTATTTTGCTATCAGGAGTGCCTTGTATACCAACTAGGATTCCTGGGTTACCTTCTTAGATAATCCAGACAATGCACCCAAAAGCAGAAATATGGTCCCTGGAACTCGGACGTCCTATGCAATTTTTAGATAATTCAAGAATGGTTAATTGACATTAGGTCTTTGGTGTTCTGTAACTATTAATATATCAGAGAAGTTATTTGAGTAACTAACAGTGTAGCAGGAAAAAATGTCATTGCCCATTATCATCTGAGTCTAATTTTTTAAAAATATTTTAGTGATTTTTGTGAATGAAATACAGAAGAATAAAGGCAGAGTGAAAAACATCATCAGAAAATTTAGTAAGAATTTTAGTGTAGTAAACCTAAAATTTTGTTCTTTGCTTTCATGATTTTAGTGGTACATATACACAAAAGGGGAAATATCCCCTAAATGCAATTAACTGCTCATGAACTATCATGCCATCCAGAACATCCCCATCTTGTAAATACTGACTTCAACTACATCTCTGATATGTTCTAGCTTATTATTGCTTCTGATTGCTCATCTTGCATTTGCATCATCAAAATGCAATACTTGAAAAAATTTTTTCAAAAAATTTTTTTATTTGATGGCTCATGATTTTGAGGAAGAGAGGATGACCATGTTTTTGCTCCAGAATTGCAAAATGTTGTATTTTTACATTTATAAACACCAACTAGAATGACCGATGAGTTGTATTTCTACATCATCCAATTTTTTTTTTCCAATTACCTCTGATACACACCTACCTTCAGCAAGTGTCCACTTGTGAAGCATCTGGGATAAATTTTGGTGCGCAAGAATTATTAAAGAATACTATTTCATGTCATTTTAGAAAGACAGGATGGTTAAGTTCTTGTCCCCCAATTTTCCATGGCAAAGTTCTCCTTGCTGAATAATTAACCATATGAGTACTATATCCTTTGTATCCCTAGAACTATATTGTTCAACCATTGAGCCTTTTGTTTGAGAAAATTCATCTAGGAGATCATCCCATGAAAACTTAGTCTGAGATTGAACATAGACAATCTGTTTCACCATCTTCATTGGGGTCTGAAGTGACACCGTGTCGTTATATTCATCTTCTGACTTAACAATTTTGAAACCTCTTCCTCTGTCAATTTTAATCTCTTTGCCATTAGGGGGAGAAAATGAAAAAAATAGGAATTCTTATGAAAAACTAAAAGTAGACTACAAAGATAAAGATTACAAAGGCTACCTCCTTAAAAGATGATGCTCTTGGGCAACACAGCAAAAAACAAAACAAAACAAAAAAACAAAAACAAAAAACTAGATAATTGTGCAACAGTAGATTCATCTCACCTCCCTTCTAGATTTCTTACTGCATCATCGTTCTAGGCCAGTTGGCCAGTGGAACTGTAATGAAAGTCACTTGTATAATTTTACATTTTCTAGTGGGCACATAAAATATAAAAGGAAACCAATAAAATTAATTCTAATAGTATATTTTACTTAATCCATAGTATCTTTTAACATGGAATCAACATAAAAAATTATCACTGAGCTATTTTATATTCTTTATTTTTATTCTAAGTCTCTGAAATCTAATATGTATCTTACACTTAGAACACATTTCAATTTGATTTGATTATTTTTTGAGCACATTTCAATTTTAAATAGCCACATTTCAAGTGATCACAGTCACATGCAGCGAGTGGCTACCACATTAGCATAGTTTTGGACAATTCCACCATTCTTCCCTTTTTAAACCTTTTAGTCTTTTGTTTTTTGGCTCATTGGAATTGGGAAGTATGAATAAAGTAATTCCTACAATGGTAAAGAGAGAAAATGTCTCAAGATATGAAAAGGCAAAATCACTACATTTTCATACTGCTTTTTAGGTTTAGAAAGGGTCTAACAGAACCTATGATAATTGCAAGACATACATTTTATTGTTTTTTTAAAGTAGTTCTGGAATTGTTAAAACAACAATAAGGGAACATAAAACTGAAAAAAAAAAAAGGGCCAAAGACTTTAACAGATATCTCCCTGAAAGAGATATACTGATGAAAAATAAGCATGTGAAAAGATGCTCCACATATGTCACCAGCAAAATCCATATTAAAACAATGAGATACCCCTGTGTCCCTATTAGAATGGTAAAAATCCAGAACACTAACACCACCAAAGGCTGGCAAGGATAGGAAGCAACAGGAACTCTCATTTATTGCTGATGGGAAGGCAAAATAGGATAGCCACTTTCAAAGACAATTTGGCAGTTTCTTACAAAACTAAACATATTCTTACCATGCAATCCACCAATCCCATTCTTTGGAATTACCCAAAAGAGTTGAAAATTTATGTCTATGCACGAGTGCATAGACATAAAAAAACTTGCACAATCAGTGCAACAATTAATTATTCGGCAAGTGGAATTTCGCCATGTAAATTTTGGGAACCAGAACTTGACCGTCCTGTTTTTCTAAAATGACATGAAACAGTATAACAATTCCTGTGCACAAAAATTTACCCCATATGCTTCACGAGTGGACAGATGCTGAACGTAGGTGTGTGTCTGAGGTAATTGGGAAAAAAAATGGATGATGTAGAGACTTTATTTGTAACTGCCAAAACTTGGAAGCAACCAGGATGTCCTTCAGTAAGTTGAAGGACAAAGACCTGGAACATTCAGACAATGGAGTATTAATCAGCACTAAAAAGAAATAAGCTATTAAGCCATTAAAAGGCATAGAGGAAGCTTAAGTGCATATGACTGAGTGAAAGAAGTACATCTGGAAAGACTGCATGCATGCTGTGTGATTCTAGCTATACAACATTCTGGAACAGGCAAAACCATGGAGATCGTAATAGGATTGCCAGACAGTAAAAGTGGTTGCCAGGGGTTTTGGGTTGGGAAGGATGCATAGGCGGAGTACAGAGCAATTTCAGGGCAGTGAAACTACTCTGTATGATACTATAATGGTGGGTACATGTCACTGTATATTTGTCCAAACCCATAGAATGTTCAGCAACAAGACTGAACCCCAATGTATCCCATGGACTTTGGGGGATAATGGGGGTCAGTACAGGTTCAACTGCAACACAGGTAGCACTCTGGTGGGGGATGCTGGTAATGAGGGCAGCTGTGCACCTGTGGAGTCAGAGGCCACATGGGAAATTTCTGTACTAGCCTCTCAATTTTGCTATGAAAAGAAAACTACACTAAAAAAGTCTTAAAATGTTTTTAAAAATTTTTTTCTTTGCACTTCAGAAGACCTCCAAGAGAACAAAAGCCATGAAGTAGCAATCTATGGAAATGGCTGTAACTGCTCAGAAAAATAAACTACAATTGAGTCCAAAGTGCCTTAATAGTATATCAAGAATTAACCATTTTCTTTGCCTTTAATTTTGCTTTTCCTAGAAACATTGTATCCATCATTTCATTTTGGGGGATCTATCACCTAGATTTTAAGGAATAAGAATTTTGAAACTTTTGGTACCCCTAATTTAAGTCGAACCTGCCTTTCCTATAAGGATGTATATATTCATAATGTGATTCTATATATATTCATAATGTGATTCTATATTCCTATAAACAGGAAAACACGTTGATATTTTTAAGTACTCTATATTATATATAATCCTATTCTGTAAAGTTATTTATAAATCTAAGGTACTGAGCTGTTTTCATGCCATCTAATGTAAGCCCATAAAAAAAAACAAACTCTCATTTCTTTAGTAAAAATCATTAAACCATGTTGATAGTATTTTATTGGCTGAATCAATGTATATAATTGAAGGGTGATAGTAACAACACTGAGTTTAAAGGGGAACATGCCCAGAGCCCACCATCTGCAGTGCTGTTTCCACATACAGTAAGATAATCTGCATCCCTCCCCCACACTGCTGAGGTCATTGCCACATGAAAGTCACTAAACAGACATTAGGAATATCTGTAGTCTAGTCCCTGTTCCAAAGCAAACTCATTCTGATTTCAATGAAATAAAGTATTACATCTGGGAGGATCTCGTGTACCAAACGAGGATAGCTTCCTGGTCTTTCCTACCTCATAGGTTGGCTAAACTAAGAAAATAATGATTATTTGGCCTGAGATGAGAAACATCAACATTTGAACCTCTGTAATGTTTCTTTCAGTGCCTCTTTCCTCTTCCTCAATGACAAAAATAAAGCCAAAGGACGGGCGGACAGATGGACAGACAGAAGACAGACACACACACCCCATCAGCACAATTTCTCAATGCATTTTTATTTATTTTTTAATTTTATTGCATGTCCTGGCAAACATAAGTGGCTTGAAGATTTGCCTCTGGCTCACCAAAAGCCCATTACACAAAATACCAAAAGACAAGCAACAGAAGCTTAAAAAAAAAAAAAGTATCACATCTATAAGAAAGAAACTTTCAAAACATTAATAAAGCATATAAAACATTTGACATTTAACTTTTGTACAATTATAAAAATAATAAAAAAAACACAACCTTTAACATTCAACATCCCACATACTGTACTGTAGGAGAATATCAAGAAAACAAAAGGCAAATGGATTTAATGAAGAAAGTTCTGTTCTCCCTTTCTGTTTCTCATCCCTTTCAAACAAAAATCTATCCACTTGTCAGCAGACTGCATTGAGCTGAGCCCCACCCCCACCCCAGGACCTCCACTAAGTCCACTCCCACTCGTCAGTTCTGAATACTCGTTCACCCCTTATCCTAGCTACTCATACACTCAAAGAGCAGAAGCTGCCACCAGGACATGAGGCCAGTCACTGTGCTTAGCCCTGGCTAGTGCCAAACACGTAAGATACAGTACAGGAATTTCTGAGTCCCTAGTGCTACCTGAACAGTGCTGAAATAGCTCAGAAGAGGTCCTAGGTTTGTTCAAACACTCAGGACAGTCGGGGAAGCCACCTGCCCTCCGAGCATTGCCAATGCACAGCTTTCATTCTTCCCCTCAGTAGGTTTTCAAAGCCAAGTCGCATATGTACTCCACAAATTAACAGTGCCCCTTACCATTTAAGCACAATAAAACTTTGAAATCAAGGACTCACTCTCTTGAACATACAAAATAAAAATAATAATAAAAAACAACATTTCCTCCCCCCTATCTTACAGTTACGGCATTTGTTTTTCTTGTTTGGCATTGTAGTCTTACTAAATGATGTTTCCATGAAAATATAAAAACAATAATAATAATAAAAAAAAAGTTTCAACTGTGGTTCTGGAAAACCCACTATCCCAAGAAGAAAATAAAAATGGAAACACAAAGTATGCAATTTCACACACAAAACATATATACACTTTTCAGGTGAAACTCACACATTATCGTTTTGAGCCACGTTAGCCCTTTTGCACTTGAAAACAACAGTGGAAGCTTCTGTGCAATTATAGCCCTTTATCAGAACGCACAGAAGGATTTTAGAGCTCATTAGCGTATGTACAAAATATTTGTTTTAGAGTTTGGGGGGAAAAAAAAGCATCTTTCTGAAAGATCTACAGGAATATTGTCATTTACACATTTTCCCAAAGTCTGAAGATAACTCTCTGTTTATGTGGTTCAAGCAACACCTCCATTGGAAGGCTTATCCCCTGATCTGTGGGGACATTTTTATATCTGTGACAGTCCAGAAGAGAGATGGACGGGAAATTGGATTCTCACAGTCATTTTCCAATAAAGTCAAACTCCTATAACTGATGCCACAGGAAAACTGATCTCATAATTTTAGATTTTCTAAATCACCACTCCTATTTTAAACCTTAAAGAGAGAAAGATAAACGAGGCTCTATTTGCAAAATTTTATATAATAGGAGGGTTTTCAAAAGAAACATGTATCAAATAATATTAGCTATGTGTCAAAAGGTCTTTTAAGAATTTCAATTCATGGCTCACTGATCTCTTACTGCTTAATGGAGATTCAGTATTTCTATATGACTCCTGTTTTTCCTGGATATTCTGAATAGACACTACAATTTCAGTGTAAGAACTAGGGAGACGGCATTCATCCCAATCAAATCTACCTTAGTTCTAACAAGGGTAACAAATGTGTCATTGACTTAGTCAGTCTAGTATTGAAACTTGGTTGCAAGTATTTTCCCAATACATACTAAGAGATAAGGCATCTGGTATTAAATGTAAGGGGGTTGTTGATATACCCAGATACATGATACCCGATGTTTTTGAACTAGCTGCCAAGGACCTCTTCAGAATTATAGCCATGGGATGCCTGGGTGGCTCAGTCAGTTAAGCGGCTGCCTTCAGCTCAGGTCATGGTCCCAGGGTCCTGGGATCGAGTCCTGCATCGGGCTCCCTGCTCAGCGGGGAGCCTGCTTCTCCCTCTTCCTCTGCCTGCTTCTCCCTCTGCTTGTGCTCTCTCTCTCTCTGACAAATAAATAAATAAAATTAAAAAAAAAAAAGAATTTTAGCCATGACCCACATTCCCCATTCCCAACCAAAAGCAAGAGAGGATATTTCCTTTCTTCTAGGGTGTGATAGTGTGAACATGGACCTTTTCTTGTAATTACCCTAAATGATCCCAAAGTGAACCACCATCACTAGTAGCAATGTCAGTAACATAAAGTTCACTAAAATAGAAAACCACGTGCATATGCATACGGTCTCACCCATACAGTATGCAATGGTAAATACAACAGGATCCCTCCCAAGGTTTGATGTGGCAATTGCTTAGCATCAAAAGAACTGAAAGGACATTTTTGTCACTCATATATGGCATCAAGCTCTAGACACCAATTACCATACATAATACCCCTTGAAAGAAGGGGTATAGATAAGCCATCCAAACAAGTAAATTAAAAAAATAAGTTGATAAGTGCAACTCAGTTTCCTTTCCTTTAAATTACATTTAAACAATACTCCATGCCCCCACCCAAAAATATATACTGTATATTTATATATTTATATATATAGTCTTAGACTATAAGGGTGAAAATGCTTTATAAAAGTCAATGAGAAATCTTTGCAGCTTAAGGAGACACCACTGCTCTTTTGCTCACTTCCACCTAGCCATGATAACTTCAGTCCTGCAAGCAATAGATTTGAAGGCTTAAAGCCAGAATCGGAATCAGATGCCAGGCTGGACATTAGATCAAAGACAGCCTCTTACTTCTTCTTCCCTTAAGAAGCCAGACTGAGAAGAGGAAAGAAAGGAGCTAAAGGGGACACTTTGAAGGTCAAGCATTAGTGCCTTGTAGGGAGGCAGACAGATGGGGAGAGGATGGGAGGTGTTCACACAGTAGTGCTCACTCCCCCTCTTCTTTGATGCGCTGTTGCTTGTTGCGACGAGCATCCATGTCAAAGTTGAAGTCATTCCACTCATCGCGGGGTGGAAAGGAGATGGTCTGGCGCAGGGTGAAGCGCACGGCATCAATAACGCGCTCGCCCCGGGTCTCGCTGGAGCCCACGCTGACTGTAGAGGCACCACTCGGGGTCCGCAGGAGGTGAGGAGGGGAGGAGAAGTCGTGGAGCTGCCGGTGGTCCAGGATGCCCTTCCAGATGGCATGTCGGAATTGCTCAGGGATTTTTAGACTTGCCAAATCCTGTGCAATAGGGAAGGAGAGTCAGGGAGAATTAGAACAAAGGGACAAACGGACATTTAGTCCACATCGTTTTGTCATTCCCAGTGTTCTGATTTAACCGACCTGAATTTACTGCTCTCTACACTGGAAAATACAGTTAGTTCTCGGATAACCTTTGGCATTTTATGTAACTAAGCAAAAGGTATGGCCTTGAGGTGCCATTTCTGCTTGTGGATAACACTTCACTTATTCTCTCCTGGTCTCAGTTTCTTTGCTGGTGAAATAGGGATATTAGTTAGACCAGAGGGCAAAGATCCTGCAACAAAAACAAGGTAAAGTACCTTCCAACTCTTAAATCTACCTGGCTCTAGTCACTAGAAGAGAGAGATTAATGGACCATAACCACCACTCAAATGAGTTGATGAGAAGAAAAGATTACTAACAGGTATTGAACACTTTCTATATGCCAGGGACTGAACTAATTATTTTACATTCATGATCTCATTTAGTGCTCAGATTAGTGGTAGATACATTACACCTGTTTTATAGATCGAAAAGCTGAAGGTTAGAGAGGTTGACAAGTCTAAAGTTACACAACTAAGTAAATGAACTGGGGACCCCGGATAGCCTCTGAGCCTAAAACTGCCCTAATGGCCAGAAGGTTGCTTGGTGTTTGGATAAATCAGGGTATCCAAATGCAGGGTATGTGTCCATGTTCTATGAATGGGAGTGGAAGGCATTACAAATGTGCTCGATCTTAACTAACTGCAGTGACATCTCTCACATTTATCTGCATTATCTCTTCATTAGCTTGTTTCAGTGATGGCTCACATCTTCTATGGAGCAGCATGGTGGGTAGAGAGAACACTGTGCTTAGAGTAAGAAGACCTCGACAGAGGTTTTTATTCTGTCACTGACTGGCTCTAGATCTTCATCAAGTCACTTTTCTCCTACTGGCCTCAGTTTCTTCCTTGGTAAAATGGGACAGAATTCCTTTTTTAGGTCAACACATATTATGGGCTCAGGTATAAATATGTATGTGAAAGTATTTTGCAAATTATAAAGCACACTATCTAAAGCTTCACCATTTGCATTATTACTGTATTAAATTATTATTAACCCATCCCGACACCTTAGAGGGGATACTCATGAAAACTCCCAAATTGAACCACATTCTTTTTTCCAGGAAGGGATGCCAAACAACTCAGACAGGTGTTGAGAGACAAGCTGGAAAAGAGGTTTCTATTTCCAGTAATGAGATGGAAGAAGCTGAGGCGAGGATGCAGAAATTAGATAGCCTCCCAGTTATTTCCCTGTTTGGATGCCCACAGTATGGGTCCTCTGATTTCCTATTCTAGCAGAAGAATACATTATAAAGAAGGCAACCCACATTTAGGTAAGGAAGCATAAGTCTTTATGCTTCTGAAATTCTCAGTAAGTCCAGAACTCCGTAAACTGGCCTCCATCAAGCTGTATGTTTCTCTAGATAGATCTGAACTTATAACTGACAGGTGAGGAAGCTGTGACCCAGACACTGGCATGAGACCTAGCCAATGGCAGCAGAGAGGGACTTGCGGAGGACACCTGCAGATCCTAGTAGCCGAGGGAGCATCCTGACACACTCCCCAGTGGGGACAGTGAGCAAGTGGAAGGCATCATTTTAAAAATATAGGGAAGGGACGCATTCCCTGTTCTGTCACATAGGGCTGTCAAGCACAGGGCAACTCTGTTCTCCTCAATGGATGGGCATTGTTGTAAAGTGACTTGAAACCTGTCGAAACTTACTCCTAAAGCTTGATCTATAGTTTTCACTTAATTTATTCCACCAGGGAGCAGGAGTCAGGGTGATTTATGGGGTGGGGGAGAGGTGGGCAGAGGTGCGGTATGGCATATTCTTGTCATCACAGGGCTAGGGATTCTCATGCTGCAGGGGCATCTCTAGGATCGGTGCTCAAGGAGGGGAAAGAAGAGATCCCAACTAGAGAAGCAGCAGCAGAGGCAGACAGGATCTTCTTCCACCAGACCAAAGTGCCCTCTGGAAGCTGGAAAAGAGGATAGTAAACCCCAAAGAGAGCAGCATGAAGAGCAGCCTGGGAGGAAACTCAGATTGCTATAAACCAGAACAATACAAGCTCCCATGTGAGCAGTTCAAGAAGCGGTGTAGGAAGGAAGAAAAAGTCCCCTTCTATCCAGCTTGCTCCAAAAGACAGAGGACATCAAAGCCAGAAGGGAGTGCTTTTGAACCCCATTTGATGAACTGAGGCTCAGAAAGGCAAAGTGATAACCTCAAGTTCTCATTATTACTGAAAAGCATGGATAGGACTTGAACCATGACCAGTGATTTTTGTCAATGGTCAGGGATGGCTTGACCCTATTCTGATAGAATTGAAAATGAACAAACACACGGTTCAAACTGAGAGGAACAGTTGAATCCTCCTTAAGGTCCAACTTTAAGGAAAGGTAGAAGAAGCCAGTTAATAGAGTTAAAGACCAGAAGCTTCCACCTGAGGGCTCTATTCCTGGTTCTGTCATCATCTCATGATGCAAATGATTATACTGTTGTCTCTCCATGTTTTAAAATGAGAATAATATCACCTGCTTCCTGCTAGTTTCCCTGGGTCTCATACAGACTAAGGAGAACATCTAGAAAGTTCTCGGAGTTCTTCAGAGATTATAAATTTTGTGGAGGCAGGAATTGGAGCTCCTCTTTCCCACTCTGAGTAGAATATGTGTGCAATAGACAAGTGTTGGCCAAGCTGACGAGCTGAGGAAGACTGATTGCTATGCTTCTCAGGTATGTAGGCAGGCTGAGGCCTAGGAGTCTTTCTAATCTGGTAATGGTTTCCACCAAAATTGAGGACTGAGGGCATGCTAAAAACAAATGTTAAAGCCAGGGGGAATTGAACTACCAGGTGGATGTCACCAGAGGGAGGAAAGGAAGAAATAAAACTCAAGAGAAAAGTCTAACAGTTACTTACATCCATGGAGTAATGCTCAATCTGATAGATGGTGGTCAGCCCCTGGGTCGTGAAATAGTCCAGACATGATGAACAGCCCAACCTCGCTAAGAAACTGCAGAGGGAGGAGGGAAGAGGAAGGAGGAAACAGAAAAAGAAAGTTCACCCCAACTGCATTGGCGAGATAAAGGAAAACCCAACATTTTGCCCTGGGATGCCCTACAAGAGAGACTAGGGGCAGATGAAATCAATCTACGCGGGCCTTGGATTTAGGGTTTGGGGATGGGTAGTGACTTGAACTTTAGGTCTCTAGACATTAAACTCAACTCCGAGGATTCCTGCAGAGCAGCGATTTTCAAATGGTGATTGGAATTCTAGGGGTTCTACAGAGAGAAGTGCCTGAGGAGCCATTGCAGGGGGTGAAAGGAAGGAGTCCAGTGGTCAGGTTCCCAGCGCTCTTGCCTCCTGCCTCTTCACTTCAAAAAAGCGCATCTCTACTTGAATTGCTTTGTATTGGGGGTTTCTGAGAATAGTTCACGTGGCTAAGAAAAACTGGAGGCCACTATACTATGAAGTCATTCATACTTTTTGATTTATGTCCTGCTCAGCATACAGACCCCCCTCCTTTTGGGTGCTGGCCTCAGATGGGTGATGCCGCCATCACCGAGCCACAGGCTGGGTGGCGCAAGCCATGCACTTTGCCATCTCTCTGACTGACGCTACTTGGTGCTGCTGCATCAATCACAGGGGGATCAACACACATTATTCCAGCAGCCAAACGAGAGGATCATTCTGCACATGAAGCAGGGGCAGGCAATGTGTGCTAGGCGTGAGACGCGGCACCCACTCTTGCCTCAGGGGAGAAGGTCTTTGAGGCTCCAGGCCTTTCTTTCTCCTGGCTATCTGAACGCCCTTGCCTAGAGTTTGCGTACTTTGTCGATGGCCAAGGAACAGTGGCCATCAGGTTCTTGAAAGGCCCTGTCGTTTTTGCACACATTCAAACTTTTTAATGCACATCTCCCTCCGACATAACGAGGCCATGGTGGCTGAGAGCTATGAGTCCTGGAGAACGGGAAAGGGAGCGAGATAGCAAGTTTACTGCCCTTCTGGGAACCCCAGCCCTGAGCACCAATTTGAAGGCCCCAACTGACCATGTGAAGCTGTGAGGGAGGAAGGGGGTAAGTGAAGATGGGGGAAACAGGCATGAAAAAGGATATGCCTATCAACTCACATTTTCACTTTTTCCCATGCGGATCATAGTGCTTTTCCTTGATGAAACACTGCTGACCACTCCACAGAGCAGAGATACCAGTGCTGAACTGCCACCAGAGGAAGGGCTGCTTTCTTTTTTTTTCTCCCAACTGTGTCATGAACTCTGAGAGTGTCCACCCTCCACCACCCAGAGTTGCTTAGGACAGGCCCCCAGGGGCACATGCTGTGGACTCACCTGACAAGGCTGCAATCTGTGGGGTACGGAGGTGGGGGAGTGCAGTGGGAGGTGGATGGCATGGAGAGTGGGGGAGGGAGGGCCTGGGTGGGGCTGAGTCCATTCATGTCTCCAGCCATTGGCATGTGGGTGCCCATCATAGGAACTGAACAGAAGCAGGAGGAACAGAGAGGGTTACTGCCATCATCAGTACCAGCTTCCCAGTGGTCCATCTTGCGTGGTTTAATGTTACCAAGGGCCGAATTCACCAGCTTTCCTAGTCAGCCTTCTCTCTCACTACACCCCTTCGAGGACCCTACATCTCATCCAACAGAATAGAACAGTCACCAAACTCCAAACTAGTCACCAAACCCCAAACACTTTTCGACCTTTGTACATTCTCTTTGGACAATCTCCCCCCACTTCCTTCCCTACTTCTAATGCTCTAACTGCTCATTACCCCGATGTTAACATATTCCTCTTTGTATCTGCCTTTGTAGGTTATATTTCTGTCTCTCTCATTAGGCTAATTCCTCAAGCATGGAGATTAGTTAGACCTTGTACAGGTCTCGATCCCCACCTAGCATAGTGCCTGGCACCAATCACATGCTCAGTAAACTGATGTGCAGTGAACAAGTGCAGAGACCTGTGAATGAGAGAGTGACCTCTGGGATATTTGTCTGGGGACAGGAGTATTTACTGCAATATTTGGGAACCATAGGCCTAATAAGGAAGGATGAAATTAAAGATTCCAGCTCTTTCTTATGGTCCATTTCTGGATTGTATTCGGGGACACCAGCAACCCTGATTGTTTTTTTTTTTTTTTACTAAACTACAAACTGGAAACATTCACCTACAGAGAAGAAAAGCTTAATACTGATAATACTTATGAGGCAAATTTTGTCTTCAGGTGAAAAAAAGAGCAAAGGAACATATCTACAAAAAGATTAACGCAGGGGTGCCTGGGTGGCTCAGTCGTTAGGCCCCTGCCTTCGGCTCAGGTCATGATCCCAGCGTCCTGGGATCGAGCCCCACATCGGGCTCCCTGCTCTGTGGGAAGCCTGCTTCTCCCTCTGCCCCTCGCCCCTGCTTGTGTTCCCTCTCTTGCTGTCAATCTCTCTGTCAGATAAATAAATAAAATCTTTAAAAAAAAAGATTAATGCAATTTACTTTTTTTTTTTTTTTTTTAAGTGAATCAAATATGCCAAAAGGAGAGGCCTCTGCCACTAACTGGCCAGCTAAGGAGCATGGGCTTATCATATCTCATCAGTTTTCCCTCTGACTTTGTTGATGATATCAGAGAAAAACTGTGAAGTATAAATGAGAAAATGTAGGCAAACTATAACTTTCACAAACGTGAAGGAACAAAAGGACTCTAAGATGTCACAAGAAAGAAAATAAAGTAAAAATATACATGGTGCTTTTTCCTTTTATCGTCAAAACAGCAGACCTGTCAAGGGGTAAGAATTTGAGCCTCAAGATGTATCGATCACTAGTGAGAGAGCAGTTTGGCTCTAAAGTCTTTGTTGCCAGACCAGGCAACCATTATAGCACGCACTCTATCTCATTTAAATCTGAATGTTCGCCATCAGACCATAGAGAGTCACAATCCTAGCTTCCCTTAACTTCTTTAAAAAACAAACCAAAAAAACACCTAGTCTCTTCAAGGCAATACTTAAATGCACATTGAAAGGCGTGATCAGAATAATGAAGGGTTTCAAAGGGCAAGACTGAGGCACTGTTTTCTGATGTGCATGAGAGGACACATGTGCAGTGTTTAGGGTTCGGCATCCCTGAGGATAGGAGACATCCTTCCGCATTTTATCCTCCTTTTGGTTTTCTCTAGTTTGGGAATTCACTCTGCTAGATTTAGTTCTAGTGGATAGGATAATTCTATTTACAGCAAAGCTATATAGCAATCATCATCCATTTGGAGGCCTGTTCTCACGTTGCCTCTTACAGTTACACTTAGTTGATGTGAGGAATCTGTGCATGAATAAGTAAAAGAGAGACTCTCTTCTCTATGTCAATTCCTTAACGACTGTATACAAGATGGAGTAGACAAGCTGAGAAGACCAAGATCATAGGGACACAGAATCGTAAGATGTTAAATGTGCAGAGTGATAATTTTATGAACAGAAACTGAGCATCAGAGCAGAGAGGTGACTTGTCCACAGTTGCACAGCTAATACTGCAATAGAGGTCAGACTCTATAATCTATTTCTCTGGACTTTTAAGTCTACCACACCATGCTACATGTTGGAAAGATCTTCTTTTTGCTTTCTCAAAGGAGGTGGGAGGTGGGTCATCAGGTTGACAGGAAGTGGACTGTTGTTATCACAGAGATCTTTTTCCCTCCTGAAGGAACAACCCCCTCTATGTCTCCCACTGTGCTTTGTAATGAACCATATACTTCCAAAGTAACAAAAAGTTCACAAGAAACTCAAGCCATTCAACTGTGATCTGTTCTGTCCCACTCTGCCCCTCCTTAGCTTAGGAGCAAGCCTCTCCCCCATCCCAGAGCAGAGTCTTCCCATACACTAGCCCCATTGACCCCTAAGGTGAAGTTAAAGGGAGAAGCTCTTACTGTTGGCTCCCATGCCATCAGGAATGGTGGTAGGGGTGAGGGCATTGCGCTGCTGAGGGTTGATAAGTTGGCTCACAGAAGGCAGCTTGTTCATGCTGTTCATTTTGTTCAGAGGTGGGGAGCTGTTACCGTATGTAGACTGAGACTGCATCGAGGTCCTAGGAACACAAACATGGGAATGACAGTGAACATGTGACACTGGAGGGGGGGTACTGGTCATATCCAACAGGTCTCAGATTAAAACATGGCTTTGAACTATACATTTGTAAAAATATTCCTCCGGGACCTATGACAAGAAGTTATTTGTGTTTCCATCGAAGAACTTTTTCTTCTTTTTCTTTTCTTAATAATTTTCTATTGTGTTATGTTAGTCACCATACATTACATCATTAGTTTTTGATGTAGTGTTCCATGATTCGTTGTTTGTGTAACACCCAGTGCTCCGTGCAGTACGTGCCCTCCTTAATACCCATCACCGAGCTCACCCATCCCCTCAGCCCCCTCTCCCCTCTAAAACCCTCAGTTTGATTCCCGGAGTCCATGGTCTCTCATGGTTCGTCTCCCCCCCGATTCCCCCCCCCTTCATTTTTCCCTTCCTTCTCCTAATGTCCTCCATGCTATTCCGTATGTTCCACATGTAAGTGAAACCATATGATAATTGACTTTCTCCAAGAACTTTTTTTTAACTAGGGAAGGACTACAAGGCTATCATCAAATCATATTTTTCCTGAATGTATCGAGTACAAAGTCGAATACCTTCCTAAAGAATCTCTTTTGTGAGGGGGAAAATAATTGCATCTTCCTTTTGCCTCTACATTATTTTTTCTCCATCCCTTTCCCCTCTCTTGCCCTTCAAGTCAAACAAGCTTGAAAATCATTGAGGGAAAAGAACTCAGTGAAGACCCACAGGCTTATGAAAGACATGCATGCAGATGCCATTTTCAAACTGTAGCTGAGGCCCTTCATTTGCAGCTTCCTGGGCCATTTGGGAAATGCATAAAATTAGTGCAAAGCCAATCAAACAGGGCATTTGGCAGCACAGCCTGCTCTCATGCAGAGGCCCCAACATGGAACCATGCTTTCTCAACTTAGAAGTTCATGGGCCATGAGAGAACCCATGGGGTTGCCAACAGCCTCTCTACACAGGAGAAGCCTGGCGCCCAAACAACTCTTCTGTTGACAAGTCTCCTGGGAGACAAGGGAAAAAGAACAATTCCATTAGCATAACTTCTATTTGGAAACTTACTGGGATTGGTTTGTCACACTATGCACTATATTACATAAAACATTCCCTACTCGACTGCCATTCCGCAAATTTTCTCTGATTATAGAACTGGTGATATCTACTACAATCACAGCAGGATATAGCATCAGAAAATTGAAGTGTAAGACTTCCTCTAGCATATATTAGAAACCATGGGTCCCTGTGTGGGCCATGAAACACCCTTGCAATTATTTTCTCACAAGAAAACTATATAAACTAAATACATATACACTTACTCGAGTTGGATGATAGAGGTAGAAAAACTGGCAAGAAACAGTCCCATCTGTGAGAAGCTCATAGGGTAGTGGATACACGGGGATAATAATCCGACCTACCTTGTAGGGTTATGGAGAGAACCGGAAAGGAGAAGGTGAGGAAGAACTTCATAGACTATATGGCATTTGCAGTGAGTAATTACTGTGACCACAGAATGAAGATTGGGCTTGAGCCTGTTTCTAACCCCTGGTGGGAAACGCTCCCCTTTTATAATCCTCAAACAAAAGGCATTATTTTGTTCCTGTCTCTCTCCTCCCTGCAGCCATATTTATATTAGAGGAAAGAGAAAAAAAAAAGTTTTCTGAGTTTTATTATAGATATATAAAATACAAAATTTTGCGGCTCTACAAATGCACCCAGCTTCCAGACAAAGGTGGTATAAAGTGTCTGAAAGAATAATAAAAGGGGGGCTCTAGAACTTGAGTGCCACTGTGGGACGACACTTGGCCTTTGAGGCTGCCGCTCTGCATTCTCCATAATTACACAAAAGAGAGAAGGCTCCATTCCTTGTCTCTGAAGAGCCACGGCTAGAGGAATTCAAACAATATGCTGGGTACACATTTGCGTAAATAAGGATGACAGCTGATGTACCATTAACAATTCAGCTGCATTTTACAATTAATGATTTTAAAGTAGGAGGGCACGGATTTTTCTATTTAGACCTTTTGGAGAACTCACAATTATAGGTCCATGTCGTATAAACAGGTGTTTATGTGATAAGCCCTCCCAAATGTAAGACACTTCAGGTTACTAAGCTCTCCTTCATCCATTTTCTGAGTGACCATCACATGCCCGTGGAGGAGAACATGGTCTGGCAAGGCAGGGATGGGTGGAAATTATTCTATTTTACAGATGTGTAAACATAAGGTCCTAAGAATAAAGGTGCACAAGTCCATATTACTAAATGATGAGTTGAGAGGTCTCCTGGCTCCTAGTCCAAGAGTTTTTTTCTTTCATTCTGTGTCAACTTCCCAGAAATTTAGACAGTAGTGTGCAATAAGTTACAGAACCAAGACATGGGTGAAGTTGTAAGAGAAACGTGGGGGACCGAGGTACAGCAGGGGCAAGGGATATAGCAAAGGCAGTCCCCCCAACTGTCATCAAATCCACTCCATCCCTGTGTGGAAGCCTTGCGTCAAGAGTCAGCACTTTGGATATACTTAGGAACATTTGTAAATCCATATCAAAGTACAGAAAAGCTCAGGGCAAGGTGGCCAAGAGATGCTTTGCCAGGTGCTTTTTCTCTCTGCTTACAACAAAGTACCTAAGATGCCAGGTTGTTCAGACTCCAGAGGCAGGTTTATCCTCTATAACCTAAAGAGGTCTCTATCTCTTTCATGCCCCCAAATCAGTCAAATGCAAAGCAAGAGCTAAAGGAAGCATCACTTGAACCACTGATGCCCACCATTAGGAAAATAAAAATATTTTTAAAAGCTCTGCATTTTCCTGGACCCTTCATTATAATACATTCCTTCTTCCAAATCCTGTTACACTGCCCTTCTCCATTTCTTTTTTGTGGGTCTTTATTTTTGACCATTTCACTAGGTCATTTATTATGAGCAGCCTAAACTATTTTAGGAAGTTAGCCCAAAAACCAGAGATGAACAAAGAAGGAACATGAATTTTGAAGTCAACCAAAACATCCAGACTTAGATGTTTTGGTTCTAACTGACACAAATTAATTGATCTGACACAAATTAATTGACTTCGGATGTTATGCAAAGTCTCTGGAGTCTCATTTTTTTAATCTGTAGAACAGATATCATACTAGAAGAGTTGCTATGAAGACTAACATGAAATGATATGGGAAATGATAAGGAAACAACCGAAGCGTCCTCTGATATGTGAATGGATAAAGATGTGGTATATATGTGGAATATTAGTCAGCCATAAGAAAGAATGGGATCTTGCCATTTGTGACAACACGAATGGACCTAGAGGGTATTATGTGGAGTGAAATAAGTCAGATAGAAAAAAACAAATATCGCATGATTTTACTTACATGTGGAATCTAAAAGTAAAATTAATGAACAAACATAACCAAACCAAAATTAACTCATAAATCCAGAGAGAACAAACTGGTGGCTTCCAGAGGGGAGGAAGTTTGAAGGGATGAGCTAAGTTGGTGAAGAGTATTAAAAGGTACAAAGTTCCAGTTATAAAATAAATGTCACAGGGATGTAAAGTACAGCACAGGGAATATAGTCAATAATATAGTCATAACTTTGTGTGGTGACAGATGGTAACTACACTTAACATGGTGAGCATCCCATAGTGTTATATAAATGTCAAATCACTATGTTGTACACCTGAAACTACTATAATATTGCATGTGAACTATACTTCAATTTTAAAAATAATAGATTTGTAAAAATGATTTTTAAAAATAAAAAATATTACATTCTTTAAAAAAAAAAGAGTAAATTAGATTATGTAAGAACCCTGGACGTTGTCTTTTAATTTATAGGTGCTCAAGAAACATTGGTTCTTTTTACTCTTACACTGCAGGACCAAATGTTTAAGACTCTAGTGTTCGGTCAAGAGGATGAGAGGCAACAGTTTAAGAATTAACAGAAGTGGCAAGTATTCTCACTAAGACAAATCCAGGAATTAGGTTGAGTGGATGAATGGGGATAAGAGAGTGAAAAGAAGTCAAAAATTCTGAATGCCTCTCCTTTAATGTGGAAGAGAGTGTTAAAGCCACAGGGAGCAAGGTCAGGGCAGTCTGTTTATTATTAAGTTTGCAATGTCTGAAATACAAAGAGTATTCAGATAAGCTCTATGTACTGTGGAAAAGGGAACAAGTCTGAATAAATCTGTGACCAATTTAAAGGCCTTGAAGAACAAGATTTTTTTTTTCCCTTTACACATATAATATTATAGTCCTTGAGTGGACAATCCCAAAGATTACTGGGGAATCTGAAGAGAAGGAAAAAGTGTTCAAGGACAACAGGATCTCTGACACTATGGGTTTCTTACCCCCCCCCAATACACACACACACACACACACACACACACACACACACACACACACACCCCAAAACTGAAAAAAAGTGAGTACATAGCTATCCTCAGAAAAACAACCAGGCGTAAGTTCAGGCTGTTTTCTCTAGAGGAGTACTAGATTTTTCCAGGAATCCAACATAACAGAGATATAAAAAGGCATATTTCATGTATTTCTAGTTTTGAGGAGAAATCCTGAAAAAGTCAAAGTCTGAGGTTTTAACTTTAATGACTCAGGCTTCTGTGAATAAAATTCAGTATCTCAGAGCTGTAGGTGACCTTGAAATCATCCAGAATTAAAAAAGTTTTCCCGATTCCAAGCCTAGTGACTATGTGGCAGAGGGTCCAAATTCTTGAAAAGACACAAATTCAAAGTCATCTTCTCCATCTTGCTGGAGATACCTACAATTCCATCAGAGGATTCCTTTATTTTTTGCCTTAAATCTTCCATTGCTAGTTAAAAAGTAACTCTCTAGTAGAATGTGGTGATACCTCAGGGTAAATCTATTTTGGCAAACGGTTTCTGGAGTACAGAATCTGAGAGGGGGAAGAGATACTGTGGATAAAGCAAAACACCCCCTATATGAGGAAGGTCAAAAAGAGAGAAGCCATGTAAGATCAGAAATGGAGGTGTTCCTCCTCGAAATTTTGCTCACTACTGTAACCTTACTCTCCAGCTGGGTAATCTTGCCTCTAAATATAAAAGGCAGCATTTCTTCTCTAGATAGATCAACTGTAATTGTAGAATATTTTCCATTAGTTCAAAGATATGAATTTATATAAGTCACTATACACACATTAAAAACTTATATAAAAATGGGGTGAAAGAAAAAAAAACTCGTGAAAGAAAAAGCAAATGTCAAAAAACTAAACATACTGATTAACCCTTTCAGGGATTTGTGAACCCCTTAAAAGGGGATTAGAAAGTTATTCGATTAATTGAAAACACCTTGTCAATGTAACGAGCTCATCTGATTTTACTAATATGCTTTTATCTCAAACATAAAAATGTTCTTTCTTAAGTATTTTTTCAAGCTATTATATTTGTTATTTTTATTCAGAAACAATTGTTTTTGAGGCTTTTAAAAACAATTACTCAAAGATCAGAACATAGTGTAATTAAAAAAAATTGGACAACTGGTTCCATTGCATATTTCTGGATGAATATTTGTTAATTCCTATGTCACAGAAGCCAAATTATTTGGTAAACTTGGATTTGATTTATTTGGCAACTGAAGATATAGCTCAAGTCTTGTTCAGAGAGGTGGACAAACGATACTATATTGCCTGGCTCCTCATGATGAAATTAATGAATTAAACACCCACAGGGCTAAAATATATTTCAAGTTGGTGTAGGCATTGGAATGTATTTTTAGGACCGATGACCTTAATACAGAGCATCTTAAATAAAAACACCAAATACTGACAGAAATGGAGACAGAACCGAAGTGACTGTTCAGTATTCTTGTTCTTTACACTTCCACGTGGTACTTCACACACTCAAATGAAAATATTCTATTACTTAAGGAATTTAAAAAAAAAGGAAGAGAGACAGAAAAGAAAAAAACTGCAAGATGAACCAAGATGCAAAAGTTTATTGAAAATTAAAATCACACATCCATAAAGCAACAGCCTCAAAAACAAGAAATCATTGCTGTGATAACACAGAATAAAGGGCTGGTGATCTGGTGTGGGGAGACGTGGGGGAAAATTTTTAAAGTCTTCATACCATGATTTTAAAATATGTTTTTAAAATGGAAAGAAAGAGATTCTCTCAACTTTTTGAGCAAAAAAAAACAAAAAAAATCAGCTACTCTTTCTATCTTTTAAGTTTCAGAACAGGAGTGTTGATTTTAACATGTGTCCGCTTGGACATCACTTAAATAAAATATAAGTATCCTGAACAAAGGAGTGTGAACAGAGCCAGCCATATGGCTAGTTCTATGGTGGGATTGAGAGATAAGGGCTCTACTAAACAAATTAGTCATAGATTTGGTGGAGAGGACTTTGAACTCAATTTTGACCACTGAAGAATGATCTGTAACTGCCTGGAACAATATTACTGGGGTAGTTTTACCCTCCTTTTTAAACGACAAAATAAGTTTCTCTGTCTTGGGGTCTAGACAACAGCTTTGGGTGTAGGGCTCAAGGGTTTCCGTGAGCAAGGAAGACTATCATATCAGATGCCAACAAGGTGGCAGTGGTAGGATCTGATGGTGTTCATGAACTTTCTATCTACGTATGAAGGGAGGAGACTGATAATGCAAATTCTCAAAAAGAAGAAAAGAACATCCCCCCACATTGGCTACTCATAGTAATTATCATCTCTCTGCCCAGCAGTACACTTGACACCTTAGTGTTACTATTTGCAATATTATTGCATGACCAGCATTAAAAGGGCCTGACTGAGGCTCTCAGTCGCCTACAATTTTCTTATGCACAGACAAGAACAACTTTTTTCCTCCTTTTCTTAAAAAGACATCTTAAGTTTGAGACCAGCTCAAAAGCTTCTTTAAGAGTTTTAGAAACACAACAGAAGGTAACAGAAAAGGGTTCCAAAAAACATCTTAATGCCCCTCTTTCCAACCTGAGCCCCTCCCTTCTAAGAACAACACAAAAGCTCACAGACAAACATGGGGGTTCCTGACTGCCCAGTGCTAGATCTAAGGATGCAGAATCTGCAGAAAACGTCCTTTCTTGTAAGTTTTGAGTCCCTTCAAAAATTTTCTTACTAGTGGCTGTGTGCCTTTGAGCAGTTAGGTCTCTGAGCCAAAGTGTCTTCAAGTCCTGCTTACGAGGGCTGGACACACACACACACACACACACACACACACGTACATGGAAACACAAGGAACACACGATCAAAATACAGATATGGGGCTCTATGGATACACTGATCGGTTTGGAGGGCTGGAATGTCTAAAGAAGACGTCAGACTGTTTCGGGGTTTCTCTCCGGGGCTCCACAAGCTCATTCCTGAAGCAGGCTGAAAGGAGACTGCAGAGAGGAACCAGAGAAAAAGAAGAGGTGAAGGCTTCGGACTTCATATATTCATACCAACTGAATACAGAAACACCCTCCTACCTTCATGATCACAGTGAGACAGAACAGAATGCCTGGGAAGTTATTTCTGCTCCTTCCTTGTCACCCTCCTTTAAAATTTCTCAGAGAGGACTTCTCAAGATTTTTATGAAGAAATGAGATAAAGCTGTGGTAGTTAACCAGCACTATCAGAATCACCTGTAGAGCTTAAATTTTTTTTTTTCCCCCCAGATCCTCAGAGACCAGGCAGGGGCCCAGGCATATATATTTTTAACAAGTTCCACAAGTGATTCAGTTGAAGACTACTGTGTCAGGGTTGGTCATGTTGCTTGGCACACTGGACTCGACGAATTGAAAAAAGGGAATGCAGAGACAAGAACTAATTTTAATCTTTGGTAAAATGTCATCAGCCCAATTATAAAACCTCATTATTGTTCCTGTCTGGCCAAACTACGAAACATGAAGAAATATGATCTTATCAGTCTGGGGGCTGCATCATCATGCATTTGTAAAGAACTATTAATGAGCATTTTGTATATGCCCAGATTGAGATGGAAAAATATCTTAATCCTTTCAGTCACAAACTTGGCCTCCAAAGGCACATCTCAAACTCATGAAAGCAACTTTTACAGAATGAAGAAATCAATTATGCCACAAGGATGCCAGGAACAAATCCTTTTATTTTGCTAAAGATTGTGCAACCCCGCGAATTGCTGGGGAATTCATTCCTAGATGACTTTTGAGTCACATCTGGTTACTGAGTGCAGAACAACAAAGCCCTTTTTACTTGCTTACGGCTGGAATTCAGTAAACCAACCTTACCAGCAAGAATTGAGATCATCTGATGGAATATGCCAGCATACAAACTAGCAGGGAAGTGATTTATTCTCGGGTAAAGAGCTAAAGCTTTGACTTCTTGTTTGGATCTTACACTTTGGGGCTTCTCTTGGAGCAAGTGCAGAATGAGACAACATGCAGAGATCATGTTTTTGTTATGATAAGAGTACATGGACCATAGGGGTTCAAACTTTGAGACCTAGAACTGAGATTAGTGGTGCAATGAGATGTGAGAATTTAGAAGAGTGATTTAATCTATCTGAATTTGAGAAGTCTGAGTTGTTACCTCATTACCAATTCAGAGCTAATAAATCTCTGCCCTGACAACTCTGTAACATAGCTGTGAAATTCAGAAAGTAACACTGTGTAAACAGTAAAAACTCTGCAGGTCCTTGACCTATAAGGTTGAATCAAATGAAACTGTCAACATCTGCCTGCTTTTATCTATGAGACTGGCAATTTCGAACTAATACCCCGGACATGTGAAGGATTTCTAAATCAAACCTAGAAATATGGTCTAAACCACACCTAACGATGAGATAGAAATTTGTGTATTCTGCTCGCTCCTCTATTGATAATGCTGAAAATATTGCTTGCTTCTCCCGCAGATATGCAATCTGAGGAAAAATTATCAATGTTCTTGGAGAAAGTCATAGCCAAATGACCTTAAAGAGGTAAGACGTCAGGGGCGCCTGGGTGGCTCAGTCGTTAAGTGGCTGCCTTCAGCTCAGGTCATGATCCCAGGGTCCTGGGATGGAGCCTGGCTTCGGGTTCCCTGCTCAGTGGGAAGCCAGCTTCTCCCTCTCCCACTCCCCCTGCTTGTGTTCCCTCTCTTGCTGTGTCTCTGTCAAATAAATAAATAAAAGATCTTTAAAAAACAAAAAAAGAAGTAAGACTTCATACTGAAAGCACAAAGATAAATACCAACTGATGCAGAGAACTAAAAATGGGCATAGATTCTGATTCTCATCTTAGCATTATTATGAACTGACCATGAAATTACAGGTGTAGTTCACTGGGCCTCAGTTACCCCAGCTGCGGTATGATGAGATCAGAATTATGACCTTGAAGATCCCACTATGCTCCAATATCCTTTGACCTGCATTACTGATAATCTACAATCGTCAAGGGATCATCAAGGAGAAGGAAATCCTAAGGGTTCCTCAGGATGCCACATATTTGTATTACACTTAAAATAAAGCCATCTGGCAGAAACTCAAAAATGATTTTTCAGGGGAAAACAAGAGTTCAGCTAAGTAAAATTTTAACAAAATGATGTTGGCCTGAGATCAGAGAAGGAGGATAAACTACAGGAAAAAATGAAAAAGCAATACTATTGGTCCAAAGTGCACACATCAAAAGATTGCTAAAAAGGTCTCAAGCAGCTTCTGCAAAGCTGTCTTAAGAGTTAATGTCCTTTGAAAATGTGAAGGCAAGGAGTCTAGTGTCAAGAATGGGTCCAGTTTGTCCTGCCACTAGATTCGGGCTTCTATAAACATAACCCCAGATGTTTATTCCAACATGAGCAAATCAACTACAATCAAATTTCTTTGTAAATGGTATAAAGCCTACTCATAACAATTTGATTCACAAAAACTCAGTGTAAAATTTACCCTCCATAAAGCCCATGATCATGAAGGTAACTGAAGGGATTTTTGAAAAAGGAACACCATGCACAAATGTAAAGCAAGCAGAGAGAAAACACACAGTGAGAAACTAATAGAAGTAATTCAACTGAAAATATTTTATTGCCGCTTAGTAGAAACTGTGTATTTCCTTCCCACTAATTTTTCCTCTACTAAAAAGAAAAGCACAAAATTGATCCCTTACCAGCATAAAATTGGTCTATATTTTTGGAAAGGAAATCACAGGCTATTATAGGCATTTTCCAAGCCGATTTATTCTTTTCAAATGATTGCCAGGGAATTAGATTTCCATTTTTCTTTGGTCTAGTCATTCATGCTCTTTGTTGGAGATTTGCATGAAAATAAGAGAGCTGAAAAAAACCCAGGGGAAGAACCAGCAACTGGAGAATTTATATAGACTTCTGTCAATCATTGGAGACCCATGTATATATAATATAACAAAGGCAAAATTAGACCAAATGTCTGTATTTTGCAAAGATTTCTTTTGCAGTCTGTCACATTTCCATGCACAAGTCGTCACACTGAAGTTAGCTCTTGTACACTGGGAGATAATTCAAAAACATGCAATAATGCTTTTAAATGGATACCCCAGGGACCCATGAGGCTCTGTTCTCTCACTATTTATCTGTGGCTACACTTGCAAAAGAGGGACGATATGTTTCTAATATCTCTTGAGCTTTTTGAAATAACAATTTTAATATGCATTTTCTTCTTTGATGAAACAGACTGCTTTACGAAAGATGAATTATAAAATAATTTACCTTCAGAGCAGTGCCAGACACTCAGACTAAGCACTGGTAACTCATCCCGTGCAAACACAGAGTTATGTATGCTCATGTACTCCAAGTCAACAAACACAAATTGCCCAAGTCCCTGACTGACTAAGGTAGATCTTCCTGCTTATGAAATCTCTAACACTGACACTAAACTATTCCTTTTATTGTGTGATCTAGAGGAATTGTTTCAAATTGTCCTATTAATTTACACAATGCTCAGAATGAATTTCCAGAGCTCTCTTAAGATTCAAAAGGTGGTCTGGTTAGGAATTCACCGCTAATTCATAAACTCTGGGAAAGTAGGAACTTCATCTTTCTTACCCCATCCTTAATACTTCGCTGTAACAGATCTTCAGTAAAAAGTTTGTTACATGAATCAACTCAAGTATTCCAGTCTTAACTGATGATAAGGTTTCATCATTAACCATATTTTGTGTCTGGATAGGCATACCTAACTTTCTCAGACAAAAGAGATCTCTGTTAAAGGCTGTCGTTTTTTAGATATTGAAATACCATTTTAAAAATCACTGTATGCTTTCCTAAAACATTTCCATACCTCTCTGCTTTAGGATACACATATTAGCTTCCAAATACTCCTATAAAAAAAAAAAATCTAAGCCATGAGGCACCTGGGTGGTGCAGTCGGTTAATTATCTGACTCTTAGTTTCAGCTCAGGTCTCAGGGTCTTGAGATCAAACCCCACGTCTGGGGGGTATAGCTCAGTGGTAGAGCATTTGACTGCAAACCCCACGTCTGCTTAAGTTTCCCTCACCCTCTCCCTCTACCCCTCCCCCTCCTCTCTCTAATATATAAATAAATTTTTAAAAATAAGTCTAAGCTTTCAGAGGCAATGAAGGAAGATCCACCGATTTACCTAGAACAAGAATTGGCAAAGTACAGTGAATAGGCCAAATCCGGCCCACAGGCTAAGAATGGCTTTTACATTTTTAAAAGATGTGAAAATTCAAAAGAAGAATTATTTCATGATATGAAAATTATATGGAATTCAAGTTTCAGTGTCCATAAAAAGCACCAGCCATTCTCATTCATTTACACACCGTGGTTGCTTTTGTGCTACAGAGGCAGAACTAGGTAGCTAGCGGCAAGAGACCATATGGACCAGAAAATCGAAGATGTTTACTACCAGTGTTTCACAGAAAAAAAGTTTGCCAACTCCTGTGCTAAATGGTCAGATTTTCTAAACCACATCATTTAATAAGTATCAATTTGGCCTGACAATACTTTTCCTGTTAACTGGAAAAAAAGATGGGGAAGACTACCAAAGAGAGTGACTAGTTCAGCATGATGTGCTGCTATATAATTCTTCTGAGGTCATTTTGGCTGAGCCAAACATTTCCAGAGTGAACTGGAGGCAATTTGGGAATGTTTCTTAATACCATCACATACACGTTTCCCTCTTAAGAGAGAGGCACTTAGCCTCTCTTGGTCTGTAAATGATGTTATAGGTCTGTTTCTTTGATCCCTGCTATAAGATTTTATAAGAACTAAATCAGTTTTACACTTGAATATATTAACATATATTTCCTTCTGATATCCTAAAGAATATATAGGATTTGCAATGGGAACTCTGTCTGCAACCCTGAGTTCTCATTCTCCTTTGGAATATTCTGTGTCCCCAAGAAACCTCTTGATTAAACTTCCCACTCAGCCTTACTATAAAACTTTATAATTATGATTTGCAAAGCTTTTATGCTCAAAGTAAATGGTGAGATCCCTTCTAGGCAAACGAGGTCTTAAATGCTCAATGAGCCTGAAGTCCTTTAAGGGAGAGCACACTCCTTTTCCACCCCTCTGCTGTCCACCCCATACCCCATAACCCTCAGGTGCTCAGAGGATGCCTCCTGAGTATCACAGATGCAGTCCAACACCTCGGCTGCATTTATGTTGAGCCCTCTTCCTTATACTTTCCATAGCTCTCTCTCTATAGCTACTATTAATGTATCAGAAAATAACCATTATTTATTGTTCATTTACATTTCTATTGTAAAAGACAATCTTTGCCTGAGGCAAGATGATTTTGGCTTCATTTCTTTCGGTCTGAAGAGCAGAGCTGAATGTTTGAATTACTTAAAGGGGCCTAAAATGTATACATTTTACATTATCTATGGAGACTCTGCCAATATCTCCAGTATAGACACTTAAGCTAACAAGTGATTATTCTTAACCACAGAAGGGTGAATGTCAACAGAATCTTGATTTGACAACTTTCCTTTCTCCCATGAGAGCTATTCTATTCTGATTAGTCACAAAACAATTAATATCATCAAAGATCCAAGAGTCAAGGTAAAAATTAACATATAAATATATAACTTATACACTGCACGTAGATCTAATATGGTTGCAAAATCTGGCCCAATTTCTGTAAAAATGTATTGCTGGAAGACAACCTCGAACAGAGATGCTGAAACATGGCAATAAGATGCTACTTTGCCCTTTTGCCTCCAGACGGCTTCCCAAGGAGCATGCGCTAGGGTCTCAGAATCCTCAACAGAATCTTCTCCAAGAAATCACTTACAAACCCATGTGCTATCCCCAGTCTACAATGGTTTTCCCTAAAGTGGATTGTGTGCCTCCCAGGTGAGGTACAGGACAATGCACCAGGATGGGGAAGGTTACATGTTGTTGCATATACACATTATGACTAGAGTAGACTGTATATTCAAAATTCTTCTCTGGATAGATGTGTACGGATGAGGGGTAGAGAGAGCAAACTCTGTTAGCATGAGTCTCTTTGTAATTCACCTCAAATGTTTTAGCTTCAATTTCAGAAGCTAGGTGGACCTTCTCCAGGCTCTATGGAAAGACACCGAGAAGATTGTTGAAACTGAAAAGGGTCCCCACACCAGTTCATGGGAACCTATGATGCTCTGCTGTCTCCCCGCCTCGGGTCTTCTCATCGCCCACCCACCGTCCGATTTTGGACCCAGACGCCTCCTGAGAGGGCACAGCGACACACTCACTGTTTCTGAAGTAAATGTTGGTGCTGCTGCTGCTGCTGCTGCCTATAAGTCTCGATCGTGTGCTGAGGCAGGTACTGCATGAGCTCCAGGGACTCCTTGATCTTCAGCAGCATTTCATAGGTCTCACGGCCCCTCACCTACGTGCAGGGCGCAAGGAGAGACAAAGGGAAAATGAAGAGCTCTGGAACGGTTAGCAGCACAGTCAGTCCCCCTCTGTGGATTCCGTATTGCCGAATTCGCCTGCTTGCAACAGTCCTTTGTGACAAGGAAACCGAGCCTTGCGGCGCTCCGTGGCCACACAGACACACACAGAGGGCCACACTGCAGCTGCTCGCGCACGTTTCCAGCTCAGGGGCATGATGGCATGTTCTGCTGTCTCGCTCCAGCTTTTATGCTGCAAACAAGTGTCCTCTCCCTGGTCTACTGAGTGCCACATTTTCTACAGTGTGTGTGTGTCGGGGGGGAGGGTTGTTGTTGTTGGTTTTGTTTGTTTGTTTTAGTTTTGTGTGTGTGTGTGTGTGTGTGTTTTGTGTGCATTTGTTTTGTTTTGTTTTGTTGTGTGTTGGTTTTTTTGGTGAACCTGCTCTTTAAACTGGTCCCCAAGGGTAATGCTGAAGCGCTGTCTAGGATTCCAGGTGCCAGAAGGCTGCCATGTGCCTTATGGAGAAAATATGTTAGATAAGCTTCATTTAGGCATGAGTTGTAGCACTGTTGGTCATGAGTTCGGTGTTAATGAATCAATAGTACACATGAAATAAGGTGTCTTTAAAGAGAAACACACATCAAACAAGGTTATGTACTGACTGGTTGCAGAAAATGTTGTGATCAGAGACTCACGGGAACTTCATCCTGAACTTCCCCATGAGTCAGTGTTTGTTAGAACAGCATTTGCAGTGAGTTTATAAGAAATAACTACCAAAAGTAATGAGAATTAATGGTTATTAACTTATCTCTGGAAAGACTGAAGTTTTCAGCTGAGGCAAAACATGCTTCTCTAAGAAGGTCTCTTAAAAGCTTTTAAAAAGTATGAGCAGGGCCAGGACTGGAGCGAGACCAGCAGGGTGCATGAGCACTTGCAGGGCCCCAAGAGCGAGTGCCTATTTCAAATCTGCTCCCTAGGCATTTTGCTGGCCTCACCCCGGGCCCCGCCCTGAGAGGCAGGATTTGTCAGAATTCAGAAATGGAAAATTTTTCTCTACCATATGTCAGGTTAGCTCCTATTTGTCCCAGCTCTACGGTCACTTCTGCAAAGCTTCCCCTGATCTCAGTCTTTGGGTGAGTGTTCTGCCCTTTCTATGTGCTCCCACGGCATCATGCCCAGCTCTACGGAGGGATTTATTTCATTACATTCTAACTGTCTCCTTGCTAGAAGGCAAGCTCTTTGAAGGTAAAAATTATATTCTACTGATCTCTGAATACTCAGGGTCTAGCATATTTGCCACCCAACAGATACCAACTAAATTCATGTTAAATTAAAAGTTTTTTTTTTTTTTTTTCCTTAATTCACACATCCCCGTTTGGCTAATTCTTCACTAAACATAAGATGTAACTGATGACAAGGTACCCCCTTCCTTAGTACAAACTGGTTCCTATCTCAACACCTGAAAACATATTAGGTCTTTTGGAATATTTGGTTTATCAGGATAATGTTGAACTTAAAGTTCACAAGTCCGTTTCCATAGGTAGCTTGAGAAAAAAGACACTGAGAATCTTGGCTAACTCACCGTCTCATTGTTTGACTAGCAAGCAGTCTGTTGCCCCGGAGGTCAGGGCCCAGAGAAGGTGGGGAAGCAGGTAAGTCACACCCAAACCTGTTGAGTTGCTTTGGCGTCAATACAGGGGCGGCAACCCCTGTCAAATCTCCCGGCCCGGCTTGCCTGGGTCTCAGGTACGTTCAGATGGTGAGGGTTATGCTGGTTACCACGACTTTGCCACCACTCTCCATGGCCAAAACCTAAGGTGCTAAGAATTCAACAGACTGCAAGCATAGTCTAAAAAGGGAACCTTAGTGACCTTGAGAGGACTCATGTTCCTCATAGGAATGAACAATGCTCTTACAAAACAACTGGGCTGAGTCTTCTGGCCATTCACATATAACTGAGGATCCTGTCTTGCTTGGCTTTCTTTATAGCACTTCCTAAAAGAAATCGCATTCAAGTCCATAAATGTTGTACTGTCAAATCTGTGAGCTCCTTCTGACAAAATCTCAGTCTTGGCCACACTGTCTGGGGTAATCTTACATTCTTAAACAATGAACTGCAACTTAATTTTAAATATTTGGGTAAGAAAAATTATATTAGAAGAGTAGCTTTGATTGGGCGAGTAGTAAGTAGAGAAGCCCGCACTACTGACAGATTTCAAAATAGCGGAAGAGACGGATTATTTCCTGATTTTTCAAACAATATTTTCTCCCTGTTTTATCTCCCTAGTCACCATCGTCCCTTTCTCATTGTCACAGATAATAAGATGACACAGAGGAAAAGCTCATTCAGAGACGGTAAAACGGAAGCAATTGTGAAGACTCAAGGGAGACTCACTGGTAAGTATAACAGCTCATCATCTGGGGACCTCCGTTTCTTAATGGATGTCATCTGGATGCCATGTGTGTTCTGACGAAAAGCTGGTGGAGGGAAAATGCAAGTTTCATCCTGGGAACATTTCTGAAGCACTAGTACATTTATTAAACAGACAGTAGCCTCAGCAAACCTGTGAGATTAGAGTTTTCAGTTCCAAGCCTCCACTTCCTTGGTGATCACTGCATTTACATTAAGTGTACACCTAACAATAATGAGGTGGGGAGGGTGGGGAGGAATAAGTAGAAGGAAGACATCCGGGAAGCTGGAGGAGAGCCTTTGGCCTAAGTGGTGCTGCAGGAATCCCCGTGTCTTGCTGGCGTGTGTCTGTGAACAGCTGTTCAGGGAAGGAAGATAAATGGGTTTGGCATTTTATTTTTCAGATCATTTATCTTCCAAGGAGGTGAAGGAAAGGGTGTTGTAGAAGTTGTCTTGCCCATGCGCTCAGCTTGTGTGTTCAGCCCTCCCGCGGCAGTGAGGACATCAGGTAACTTCAGACAGACAGTTCCACTCCCGGGCCCTCATTTTCCCTTTGGTAAAGGGAGTGGATGCAGCTCATAAATCCTTAAGGTTTCCAACATTAGAAACTATAGCCAGGATCCAGGATATAGAGAGGATTCTTTTGCCAAAGTTCGGATAATCTATTCTTCCTAAAAGTTATTAATTTGTAGGTAACTGAGGTGCTCAGGGAAGCATATAGAAACGATGCCACCAGACAGACTCATGAGCAAAGTTAGGGTGGAGATAGAATTATATACATATGTATGTATTGTGTCTGTATGTGTGTGTGTGTATGTGTGTGTGTGTGTGTGTGTGTGTGTGTGTGTGTGTATATATATATATATACACACACACTTCTTTGAGGAATAATCAGGGAGAGAAGGAGCCTAAGAGGAAAGGCAAATCATATGGAAAAGTTAGAAGTTGATGATGAGTAGCTGTTAAAACATTCTGTTGTTCTGTAAAATGCAATACAATTTATATTTCTTCTGGATACTAACCAGTAATAAGATTAAAACGTGTTTTCATGAAATAAGTCACAGCGTGGTATACTTTAAAATACTTGTAGTGATAATAGGCTTATGTGAGGCACCTTCTAGAATCAATTTCTTCTCATAGGTTAGATGCACAAGTGGATCAGTGGTTTTCACACTTTGCTGCCTGGAGGTCTAGGCCCCTGTACCACACTGGCAAGGGGTGATTGAAAGCCACAGACCACCCCTGACTGCTGCCCCCTTCAAAAAGAATATTTTAAATATTTCATTTAAAAAAAAAAAGCTTTTACTGCTTAACAAAAAGAGTTTGAAAACAACGACCTAAATCATTAGTCTCATTATAAATGAGGTACCTTGAGGCCCCAAGACAGTCATACGTGTCAAAACTCCATGAAACCCGCATCTGCATATTCCCCAGACCATCCTTTGTGAAATACATTTGTAAATCTCACTATTCCCAGGAATTCATAAGGTAGACAGATGCCATTTTCAGTCCTTGTGCACAATTCCAGAAAGATAAACTGGTATCAGTGGCTCACACCCAGAGTTTCTGATTCAGCAGGTCTGGGAACTAAGACTTTGCACTTCTACCCAGTTGCAAGATGATGCTGATGCTACTGGTCTGGGAGTCACAGTTTGAGGACCGCTGGACTAAGGAATCCTCACCATGATGATTTGCTTTTGCAAAGCTGTCTTGCACACCTTGAGTCCTCCATTAGCGGGACAGCCATTCACACTGGCTGTAGGACCTCAAGTCATACTTGCCCCTGAAGCCCTGAGGTAGGTCTTCCTATGCAGCTTCCCCAGTATTGCTCTTGGCCCCCACATCTGGAGAAGATTTCACCCTACCACATTTGGCTACTACAGCTACTTACGGCGCTTCGTACCGTCACCGTTCTTTGCGCTGTCCGTCACCTGCTGCTTCCTGATGCTGTCTTCATCCGCCTTCCGGTCTCTCCCTGGGCAAGCACAGATCCGGGCCTCAAAGCAGCGTCGGCCCAGGACTTGCCCGCTAGGAATCAGAGAGGAGGGAGAGAAAGGGTGAAAGTGAAAAGAAGTGTAAAAGTCCCTGGCATTCTCTCATTTCCATATCCAATGCTAGCCGTCACCCATCCACCATCACCACCAGCTCACTCATGGCTGCTTTGAGGATGGACCCAGAAGCACTTGGCAAAACACAAAAGGGCTTATGTGCCATAAGCAATATTAGTAAATAACATTCCATTTGTTCTGCAAAGAACCTCCAAGCCATTAACTGAACAGCTGTATTTAGCTACAGATTTTGAAGGAAAGTTGAGTTAAGCCAGTGGATGTTTCTGGATAAAACCCCCTTAGGCAGCCCAGACTTACTCAAAGAAACTGTTAACTGCCTTGGGAGCCACATGAAAACAAACACTGTCTAATCAGAAACTACTGCAGTCAAATGTCAAGAATTCAGGTATGAAGTGACTTGCATGCCTTCCTGGTTCTTTTCTTCCCTCTCCCTTAACGCACCCTGCTCTGTCTCCACCTTCTTAGATCTTTTATGTCACTGTTTGCAGCCAGGATTTAAAGCACAAAGGACAAAATCAAGGGTAGCTCTTTGCTGTACATGGAAAGTTAATGATAGAGCAAACACAATTTCACGTTGCCCTCTGCCCACGGTGTTTTGCAGAATGACAATTCTGCACATGCCACTTACTCTCTGGTTTCCAGAGTAACAATGATTAAAATTGGACGGCGGTTCATCCCTCCAACACAACTGCTGTTACACATGAAATTGTACAGGACTGTCGTGAATTCAGTGCCAACCTGAACACAGGAGGAAAAACAGTCCAGGTTAACAATGGTTTGAGCTGATGTTCTTCCTTCTCAGTTCTCTTCTCTAGTTAACCAACTCACTCTGATGAGATGATATGCTCTCTTCTAGCAAGACAAACTCTAAAACCCATTGTAGATTCCTCTTTGCCTTGCCTCTTGGGAAGCTTAAAGCTAATCTTTGCAACACCGGACACTAAATTAGAAATTAGATTTAAATTAAATCTATTTTATTTTAAATATTTACATTAAATTAGAAAGGCAAAAAAGACTTTAAAACATAATACTTAAAAAAAAGATTTATTTATTTTAGAGAAAGAGAGAGAGAGCAGGGGGTGGGGCACAGGGAGAAGGAAAGAGAGAGAGAGAAAATCAGGCTCCCCGCTCAGCACAGAGCCTGATGCGGGACTCCGTCTCACAACCCTGAGATCATGACCTGAGCAGAAATCAAGAGTCGGTCTCATAACCAACTGAGCCACCGAGGTGCCCCTAAATCATAAAACTTTTTGATCCTATTGATCCTGTTCATTCACAAGCTAATCCCTATCACCTAATTCAAATGGGGAGAAATGAAAATATTATCCAAAATAGCAGCAACACCCAGTGAAATTTCCCCTGTGTGGGTAAAATAGCTTAACACAGATTTAAATGTACACTTCCATAAAGAACACTCTGGAGCTGAAAAGGTCCTCAGAATTAAATCATCTATTCCAAAGTGGTTGTTTATGGGCGAGGCAACTGAAGCTTAGAGAGGGAGAGCCACAGGCTAACGGTCCACATAGCAAGCCGGAAAACCATGAGACTCTGGTAACACTACTCCAGTGTTCTTACTATAGAACCAGACTGCTTTCCTAATCTGCCACCTGTTTGTCCAAACTTGAGCTAAGAGATCCCCCTCAGAGTCTCCCATCTGTAGACCACTGGGAATATACTGGCATCCGGTCCACATCTACTACCAGTTCAATTGCCAGTTAAATTCTCTAGATGAGTCAGGTATTTACCCAATTGCAAGTTCAATTATCATTGGCCTTTAAGATGGGAACCTGGGTACATAGCAATGTTATTAAGTAAACTTAATACAAATGTAGGAGTTCTGAAGGGGATAGAGAAGCAGTGTGGTAAAGAGGGAGAGGAGAAAGACAAGAAGGGTTCTATTTGATGACAAAAACTGAGGCAGAAAGAGATCCTCAAAACACCCTTTATCACCAAAATGAATGCTCTTCCAAGTCAACCCAGTACTTATCTTTTTACCTGGGGTGGCTCATAAGGTACCAACACACTCTGTCTTCCTGTGATGGGGTCTTCTACATATTGGGCATGGCTATTCCCTTCTACTCGAATCAAATGACTAGGAGGTGCAATCTGTCCTGCAGAACAGAGAAAGACAAAATTGTTAGTTCTTTGCCTTGGAAGAAAGAAAGAAAGAAAGAAAAAGAAAAAGAAAAAGAAAAAGAAAAAGAAAAAGAAAGAAAGAAAGAAAGAGAGAGAGAGAGAGAGAGAGGGAGAGAGGGAGGGAGGGAGGAAGGAAGGAAGGAAGGAAGGAAGAAAGAAAGAAAGAAAGAAGGAAAGAAGGAAGGAAGGAAGGAAGGAAAGAAGGAAGGAAGAAAGAAAAAGAAAGAAAGAAAGAAAGAAAGAAAGAAAGAAAGAAAGAAAGAAAAAGAAAGAAAGAAAGAAAGAAAGAAAGAAAAAGAAAGAAAGAAAAAAGAAAGAAAGAAAGAAAGAAATGAAGGAAGAAGGAAAGAAGGAAAGAAGGAAAGAAGGAAGGAAGGAAGGAAGAAAGAAAAAGAAAGAAAGAAAGAAAGGGAGGGAGGGAAGGAGAAAGGAAGGAAAAGAAAAGAAAATGAAGCTGCATGGACAAAATATTTGTGGCTAAAGAAATGGTTTGTTTGATAGAGGAAACATACATCCTTGAAGAAAGGAAGGAATCTCATTGCCAGATATCTAATAAATGAAGGTGTACCTTTGTAACAGTAGAAAGGGCTGGAATGCTCACCTATACTTAAGGGAACAGTCCTTTGTTTCTGGGGCTGAAGGTTAACAATTCAAGCTGTCAAGGAACTCTATGACTATTTCTCTGCTCTTATCCACAGAAGGGATTCTGCTAGCTCCCATGGGAAAGGGAAGGAAAAGGAACAAGTTCATAAAAACACACAAAAAAACCCAAAACTCAGCTTGAGAACAGATACTTCCCCAACACTGATTAGCAAAAATACTAACAAGAGGTAATAGATGGCAAGGATATACCTTTCACTGCCTATTCTTTTCTCTGCCATAAAGTCTCCATCTTTACACCTTTACATCTTTTTTTTTTTTTTTTTTTTTTTTTTAGATCTACACCCAGTGTGGGGCTTGAACTCAGGACCCTGAGATCAAGAGTCATACGCTCTACTGACTGAGCCAGCCCCAAACCCCTGGATTTACACCTGCTTTGGTCATAAAGATAAGAAACTTACTGGTTTTCTGGAGCTGAAAGAGCCCCAGGTTGGAGGATCAGAAAAGGGAGGCATGCTTTTAAAAGAACATAGGCCAAATTTCACAAAATTGGGATACTTGACAGAGCTCTAAAAGAAAGCAACTGATCTGAGAATTGGGAGTGGGAGCCATAAATGTGTTCTTACTCTTTGGGTATATATTACCATTCTATAAAAATTGTTACTCTATAAAAGTCAAAAATTAAGTGTGAAAATGCTCTCTGAAGAATCATTTATTTGGCAAAAACTAACAACAGGTGTTATGTCAAACAGTGAGAAAGCAAAACAAAACAAAATACAGTTATATCATCTTGATGGATCAAGGGCAGTTGTGGAAACCTGTAATGGAGCCTAGCTATAAGGAATCATCTTTAAGTCATATTGCTAAGTGAAGAACAAGATGGAAAGGTATTGAAAATGAGGCCATGTAGACAAGAACTGGAAATTAATGTGTAAAAAGTAGTTGTGTTAAGATGGGAGGATTTTAACTTTCTCTGTTGAAATTTCTATCCACTCTCTTTCTTCCTCCATTAATTTTTCTCTACCATCTATTCCAACATCACACTAGCTACCTACCAATATTTCTTTTTTAAAATATATTGTCTATATAAATTATCCTAACCTCCAAGCCTCCTGCACCCTCCTGATGAATACTTTTGTGTTCTCCTGTTCTTCCTTTCTACTTTCCGTTCCTCCTTACTTAGCCTCCCTTCATAGAACCTTAGAATATCCAGTGTAAGAGAACCCTTGGAAACAGCGACCTCCTCTGTAAAGCTGTTGTTGGATCTGAGGCTCAGAACGTGGGGCATTGGTGATGGGTATTAAAAAGGGCACGTTCTGCGTGGAGCACTGGGTGTTACGCACAAACAATGAATCAAGGAACACTACATCAAAAACTAATGATGTAATGTGTGGTGATTAACATAACAATAAAAATTTAAAGAAAAAAAAAGAACATGGGGCATGACTTATCCATGGACACAGAGCTTAAAGGAGGCCCCAAAATACCTGCTCCCTGACTCCCAGTCATGACTTTGCTGTCCCCCCTCCCAGCTTATGTCCTAGATCTTCTTTTTGCTCCTCTTGTTCATTATTTATCTTCATTCCTTCCCCCCCTTTCCTCTTCCACTGTGTGTGTGTGTGTGTGTGTGTGTGTGTGTGTGTGTGTGTATGTGTTTCTCACCTTTTATGCTCCCTCCAGATCTCAATTGGTATAGCCTTGACACCACTCTAAGAAAGCCACTAAAGCTGAAGGTTACCCTCACCTGGGCTGAATGGGTCAAATGTCAGGTTGGCCCTCCTACACCCTCTCATTTAAAAAAAGAAGGAAAGAAAAAGGAAGCAAACAGTAGAAGTGTAGAGGCAAGTTCAGGTCACCTAGTAATTACCAATATAAAATTACAAACAGTTCAATTGTTATGGAGCCATAAATGCATTTATCATTATTCTCAGATAGTCTGTTAGACAAAAAAGGTAGACTGAGCTGTCCTCAGATTGCAGAGTTTGGAACCAGGTAGATGGACCCCAAAGAAAAATCTCCACAGGATCTCTATTTTTCAGGAGCTTAGCTGAACAGCCCCAGATCCCAATTCTTACCCTCATTGAATTCACGGCTCAACTCGTGGTTGGGGCATCGTTTCACCACCTCGGTGACATGCTCAGCTTTCTTGTAGACAGGCATGGCACGGATGACAGCGCCCTGTGGAGGTGGGGTCATCACCTTGATCTGGATGGGACATGTCTTTGCAATTTGGCAGTACAGTTTCTTCAGTTCAGTGGAATACTGCTTAGAGATGGGCCGATGGTGGCAGGAAGAAAGAACCAACAGGAGATCTTGTTACATTCCAAATCAGAACAGGTCCACTTTCTATAGATGCACATTTACGAATGGCTGCTACATTCCCAACAATGACAGCTAGCAATCTTTTCAGAAGGACTTATAGTCACTAAGCAAATTAATCATTTTTTCCAACTTTAAATAAAATCCTGTAAACAAAAGAGTTCACATTTATCAAAATACATTGATGTCATTATTTTCTGGTATCTTCTCGTTAGGATGAAGAAATTGATTTTCAGAGGGGTTTAAATAATTCATACCACAAACAGCTTTACAGAATGCCAGAAACTAAGTGGAAAAAAACAATGTTTTCATATATTGAGTGATATTAAACAGATGATAATTTAACCTGCCCTTACAATACTCTAGAGAGACTCAGAGGAAATAGGATTTATGGGGGAAAACATTAGGATGGAATATATAGCAGAGAGTAAAGAGATTTTACCCAAGGCCCAACCAACTAGAAAACTGCAAAGCAAATGTTTTCCCAAACGGTCGCACTTATATTCTCATGCCATAGCCTAAGACAATGTGAAAGTTGATAGGGGCCATTTGGTCCTATACTCTCACGAACAGGACTGGCCTGTTGCAATGGCACAGATCATGATGGCAAAAGCCATTAAGATACAGATCTCTTCACTCATAAGTGACTGAAACTTGTATTCCCCACACTTCCTTCTGAGGGAGGGGAAATTCAGTGATTCGCTGGTTGGTTGGTTGGTTGGTTGGTTGTAGAACTGACAAAATAGGGGGAGAAAGCATGAGACCTAGAACCAAATAGAAGAAAAAACTCCTATCCTGTGTTTCTTCCCTTCCCCATCGCTGAACCAATGTAGAAAGTCTCCATTCTAATCCTTACATTCTATTAAACCTTAGCATCACTGTTCTCTGGGCCAATGCCCCATCACTGCCTTCCTCCTCAGTTTGCTGCTGCAGTGAAACCACCAGGCACCAGCACAGCCAGCCAAGAGTGGGGCACCTAGTAACACTTACCCAAACAAAGGTAAACACATACACACACACAGGTTGCCATCCTAAATTGGCAGCAACGGTCTTCCAGGGGAAAGACACTGGGGACCAGGAGCCAGAGTGGCAAAGAGATGTATTATTGATATGTTTCAGCCTAACTCTGACTAAAGGCAAATGTCTGACTAAAAAGTTCATTTAAAAGTAACTGCTTTATTTCATCCTCTTGAAATATTTTATTTAATCTTTCTTTTTATCCCAAGGGTTTTAGTATATGAAATTTTCAGTTAAAAATTTCCTATTGTGAGAAGTGTGTTGCATAATCAGCTCTCCATGACCACAGGTCAAGGATTAGACACAGCAAACGGGTTTTATACTGCTTGAGGAAATAGGGAGCATGCCAAGAATTGACCACAAAAATAAAATTCTACTCGGGAAACACTGAATGAAAAGTAGAAGAGTATTTTTGTGCTAGTGTTTTTAACTAATGACTTTACAAAGACACTGCCTTAAGGCACGTTAAGAACTCACTTTTACTGAGAATGCGCAGAAAGTAAGCATAGCCGTTTGTGTTTTAGTTAGGAGATACATAACCTAAGCGTGAGTTTCTTAAGATTCACCTCAGGAAAAATGACTGAAAAATAAGTTTGTCATCTGAAGGCAAATAAGACACCTACCCAAGTATGTAAAGATTGGAAAAAAAAAAAAGGAAGGATAAGTGTTCAGAGTGGGACAGTTCAAAGAAAACAAAACACATTCCAATAACTGATATACTATCAATCAAACTTGACAGACTAAAATGTCAGAGTACTAAAGAAATGTAGGCTTCATCAGCTGTTACCCTCACTCGTTCTCAGAGGTGGGAGAGGGGAATCTCATTTCTGAGTCTGAATAATGATAAATAATAATGGCTTTACCTTTTCCTGAGTTCTGCTGTCAGAAATGGATTCCTCACACAAACCCATGGGGAAGGTATTACAGGGATACAGTCTCTTATCTGAAACCCCTGGGGCCAGATATTTTAGAATCCAGAATTGTTTTGATTTTAGAAAGGGAGTAGAGTTCATATAGCATATATTATAAACACCTCCAGCAGGATTTAGGTCAGCACCCCAGAATCAAAGGTTAACGTTTCTTCAGAATTCATGACTATTCACACCAACTGGGACATGACTATAGAGCTTCAAAGTTCAGGCCAGATTTCACCACCAAATGAGTCTGTCACAAACTTCATGAAGTTAAAACCAAACCAAAGCAACTTTTGGTTTTCAGAGCTCTTTGGATCTCAGAACTGCAGATAACAGATAATGAATCAGCATTATTATCCCCATTTTATAGATAAGAAAGCGGAGGCATACAGAGGACTTGCCTGAGGTCACAGAGAAGAGCTGGTTAGCAACCAGTATGGGAGAGTCCTAATCCCAGCCCTGTAACAACACTCCCTTGTCTTGATTTCTCTTGGCTGGGCAGTGCAAATTTGTGCAGTTTTACCTTTCTCTAATCCCCAACAGCATGGCTATACTCTGAAGCAACTTCAAAGGTACACAATCTTCTCTAACATTAAAACAAGCTCAGAAGTCGTTGACTCACCATCAACAATTCCTCTTTATTTATTTCTCAGTGTAATAATGTTTGCTCATTTAATTACAGAGAGCTGCAGCAAGTGATAGAACTGAAAAAATACTGGACTAGGAGGAAGCCGACCTTGGAGGCCAGTACCAGCGGTCTGTCAGTACTCTTGATTACAGCTCAGGGCAAGTCATGAGGGAGGCCCTGATCTTTCCCCTGGTTTGTTAAGGCCCTTTGTGGTCTGACCCCATCTATCTCTCCTTCCCTCCCCTCACCCCCCAAACACACTCACTTCCCACCGCATGTTCTCTCCATGCAAACCTCTTAACGCCTCCAACACACCATACATGCATCACCCACAATTCAATCGTACCATTCCCTGTCTGGAATGACTCATGTTGTTCCTCTGTTCTCCACACCAAGCTTGGACAATTTAGATATCCCCCCTCAGCTCGGACTGCATCTAGTACTGCAGACCACATATTCCAATTTTAAGGATGAAAGTTTCATATTGACTCAATCTAACTATCTGACCAGGGCCAAGACCCATTTTGATCATTGCTTCTGGTGAAACTAGCAGGCCTGCTGCTCGGTAACTAGAGGGGCTGAAGCAGCCTGGTGTGCTCGGTTCTTTACAAAGCCAAGCTTCTGCTACTTTATTTCCCTCACTGGTCGCAAATTCAATCTGTGCTGATGTGTAATATTTTTCCAGCATTAAATTCGGGCTCCCTGGCCTACGGTGTATTCGTAATTCTTTCGACTTCCCCACTTCCCTTATCCTCTGCCAAATGGCCACTCTATCTCCACCAATTTTCCAGTCTTCTGCAGGATCACAAGAGAATGGCAATCTGATTTACGCCAAGATATCAGAATACACTGGTAATTCAAGTTGGCACAGGGTGAAAAGCGGAACACATCTGGCTGCTTTTAATGTCTCTCTCTTTCTCTTTGGGACTTCTAAAATCCTACCTCCAAACTGCTCCCAACATTGACTTGAGATTCTTTAATTCTAAGGTCTAATTTCTTGGGGGTATGTATTCTTCTTTGTTTTGTTTTAATCAGCTTTGAGGTATAATTTACTATAAATTATACCAATTTTTAAGTATATCAGTTGATGACTTTTTTTTTTTTCTAAAGATTTTATTTATTTATTTGAGAGGGAGAGAATGAGAGATAGCACAAGAGGGAAGAGGGTCAGAGGGAGAAGCAGACTCCCTGCTGAGCAGGGAGCCTGATGCGGGACTCGATCCCGGGACTCCAGGATCATGACCTGAGCCAAAGGCAGTCGCTTAACCAACTGAGCCACCCAGGCGCCCTCAGTTGATGACTTTTAACAAACGTACACAGTTATATAACCATGTCCCCTAGCCCAGTCATCAAAATTATCTTTTGCCCCTTTTATAGCTAACCTTCTTTCTGACTCCTTCCCTAGGCAACCATTTACCTGCTTTCTCTCACTGCCTTATTTTAGAATTGTATAGAAATGGAACAATACAGTATATAATCTTATGTGCCTGGCTTCTTTCATTTCGCATAATGCTTTTGAGGCTCATCCATGTTTTGGCATGTATCGGTATTCCATTTTATTATTTAGTGGAATTTCATTATTTATCTACACATCAATTATTTCCAGTCTGTATTTACTATGAATAAAACTCTTGCAAACATTCATATATAAATCTTACTGAGGACACATGTTTTTATTTTTCCAGATAGGGACCTCGACGTATGATTGCTCAGGAAGTGTATGCTTAACTTTATAAGCAACTGCCAAGCTGTTCTACAGAAAGGGTGTGCCACTTTACATTGCCACCAGCAATGTATGAGGGTTCACATCCTTGTTAGCACTTGCTATTGTCAGTTTTAATACCATTCTAGCAGGCATGTAATGGTTCTCAGCATGGTTTAAATTAGCATTTCCCTGATGATTAATGATGTGGAGTATCTTTTCATACACTTATTTCATATCCATCAATTAGATTTTTATATTTTACTTAATAAAAAATTAAAAATATAAATGTATTTATTTTATACAAAGAAGTTATATAATTAAAAATATAAATATATTTATATTTATTTTATATTTTTTCATATACTTATTTACTATTCTTTTTGGAAGGGTTTGTTCAAATCTTTTAAACTTTTTAAATTTTAATTGTTTTAATTGGGTTGCTTGTGTTCTTAATTTGAGTTGAAAGAATTCTTTATATATTCTAGATAAAAGTCCTTTATCAGATACACGTTTTTAAAATATACTTTCTCCCAGCCTACAGCTTATCTTTTTTACCCACTTTTTGGTGCTTTTCCAAAACAGTTAATTTTGAGGAATTATCAATATTTTGCCTTTAAGGCTTATGCTTGTCGTGTCCTAAGAAATCTTGGTCTAACCCAATGTCAGAAGGATTTTATTTGCGTGTAGAATATTTATAGTCTTAGATCTTGCATTTAGTCTTATGCCTATTGTTCAGTCAATTCCCCTCCTCCTCGTCCTCTTCTTCTTTCTAACAGCTGTCCAATTTGTCCAGCAACACTTGTTGAAAAGTTTATCTCAATCATTTCCCTCTGTTCAATTGCCTCAGAATTTTTTTTTTGAAAATTAATTGACCACATGTGTTCACATCTTTATCTGGACACTGCCCTTTTCTATTGACCTATATGTCTATTCATACATCAGTGTCACACTGTTTGGATTATTCTAACTTTATGCGAAGTCTCAAAATCAGGGAATCTACATCCTCCAATTTTGTTCTCTTTCAAAATTGTTATGGCTATTTTAGGTCCTCTGAAATTCCATTTAAAATTTACAAGCAACTTGTCGATTACCACAAAAATGCCTGGTAGAATTTTGGATGAAATTGTTTTGAATATATAGGTCGTCTTGAAAAGAACTGATATACTAGCAATATTATGTATTTTAATCCATGAACATGGTATATATCTCCAATTAGGAACTTTTGATTTCTCTCAGGAATGTCTCATAGTTTTTAGTATAATGCAAATCCTGCACATATTTTGTTAGCTCCTTCAGTATTTTTAAAAATTGTTTAAATGGTACTTTAAAATTTTTAATTTCTAATTTTATTTTTCTAGTATATAAAAACATAATTGATCTTTGTATATTGACTATGCATCCTATCACCTTGCTAAACTTATTAGTCTAGCAGTTTTTTGTAGCTATCTTATGATTTTCTACATAGATGATTATGTTAACTGTGAGTAAAGACAGTTTTATTCCTTCCTTTCCGATATGCATGACTTTTAATTTTTATTCTTGCCTAACTGCAAAAATTGAACTACAGTTCAGTTTGCCATTGCTTTATTTTTATTTTTTAAATTGATATCCTAGATCATTGATTTTAGACTTTTATGTTTCTCTAATATAAGCATTCTACATTGTATATTCTACAAAGGTGCCTCTTAAGCACCCTTTAGCTATATCTATTACATTTTAATATATCCTTAATATGGAGGAACATATGAAGCATTTCTTTTGGAGGTCTGATTAGTCTTCATATCCAATATAATAAGGGACCACACTTACATTCCTGAGAAAAATAATTCTTTCTCTAAGACTTACGCTTATTTAATGGGTTCTGTTTCTGGCTTTAACTTATTTCCCCTTTACACCATTTTCTTAACATTCTAAATGGATTTTTTTTTTTTAATTGCTGTTCTAAGGTTATTTTTATCTCTAGCTAGGTTTTTTTCTCCTTACAGGTATCAAAGGAAGAAGCCAGTTGATTCTATATCTGAAAAGAGAATCTCCTATATCTAAGAACTTCTTTGATGATGCAAGTCCATTGCATTGAATTTCCAGTAGTTCTTTGGGTGGACATTATACATTCTAACCTTTATGTTTGAAGATATAACGTATCTCTCCCTATAGTGCTGTCACTATTAGAAGCAGTTATGAAGGATTAAAAACTTATAAACGCCTCCTCAACTTCTTTTTCCATAAAGTTGTCTGTTTTTTCATAATTATAAAAACATGTGCACATAGAAATTCTGAAAAAAAAGGAAATATATGACATATTTCCCCTACCCAGAGATATACACCATTAACATTTTAGACATTTTCCTATGCATACAAACACATACATACACACAAACACTCTCTGACAAACACACACACACCCTTATACAAACTGGAACATAACAAACATTTTGGTATCTTTTTTATTTAATGTATCATGAGTGTGCTCTAATTTAAAAATATAATTTTAAGTGGTTGCAATTACAGTATTAGACATACAATGATTTACTTAATCATGCCTTTCTTATAGAATATGAATTTTACTCTAATTTTAAAATATTAAAAATAACAATGCTGAGCATATTTTAATTCACAGATCCTTAGGATGTACATTAGTTTTAGTTGGATTCCCTTGAAACTGGATAATTGAGTCAATGCATATTTTAATGTTACAGAGAAGTCCAAGGTCAATTTGAATTTTCTTCCCTTAAACTAGATAAGGTGCTTATTTCTCCCTAGATCCTTGAAGGATTTTGCTTCCTTCTTTATTTTGTTTAAAAAAAAAGTGAGAATGTTTCTAATTTTTTTTTCTTGAAATTATTTGGGAATTGGTGAGCTCTTTCAACTTACATGCTTGAACATAACTCAATATTAATTTTTCTTTTCTTGTTTTATTATATTTTTGTTTCTTCTACTCATTAATTTTAAGAAACATCTAAGTCTTACTTTGGATCCGCATTCTGTATCATACATTTTATATATTCAAACACTAACTGTTAGCATTTATTCCTTTTGTCTGCCTTCCGGGAAAGCTTGTCAAGGTTGTTTTCCATATCATATGTAGTGTAGGGTTTTCTAGAGTTAGCTCTGGTCTGTTCTACTACAAATAATTGTAATTTTCTATTGCATTTCAAACGCTCCTTATCTACTTAATCTCCCTTTTTACCTTATCCAGTCATCTTTTCATCAGAGTCTGCTGTTCTAGGTATATTCTTTTCTTCTCCTAACTTTATAGTGCTTATGTTTTATTGCTTTGTACTGAAGCAATCTTTTAAACTTTTTTTTTTTTCCTGGTTGCTAGGATGCTTTTGCTTCCTTTGATTCATTAAAATGATGTTCCCTTATACTTAGTTCTTTTACTTTCTTCTTCTTCTTCTTCTTTTTGGTTGTCATTGTTTTTTGACGTAGGTCTCTAATTGCTTTTGTAGTTTTATGTGAACATAAGGTATAGCTAGAGCTAGTATTTGCCTTCCTCATGTCTCTTTGACAACTTTCAATTTGGTTCCATGAACATTTTAAAAAAATTAAAAAGTGCTACAGGGTGCTACCGATAGCATGAATGTCAAATTTAGTTACGCATTTTTCTGTAATTCATAGTATTTTGGTGGGAAATTAAGATTCTATCTTAGAATCTGCTAATGAGCTGTAAAGTAGGCATGAGATCTATTTATTTCCCTACTTGCACATCATCCAATAATTATCAAACAAACACTTACTAAGCACATACTACACAATGTCAGGTATTTGGTTCTGTATGAGGAACAGAGAAAAATAAGATTAAAAACCCTGGAATGCAGGAACTTATGTATCCTTACTGTGGGACAGTCTTTGAAACATAAAATAAATTGAAAGAAAAGCTTACTCAGCTTTACCTTCAAGTCGCTCACAGTTTAGAGCCAGAACAAAACACAAACAACACAAATACACTGTGTATGGCAGACGTATGTATAACATATTATGGGATTACAGAGGAGAGAGAAATAAACTACTTGTTAATAAATTTCCCATTTATTGAACAAGTACTATATTCAAGGCTCTGTTTCAGGTCTGGAAATTCAGCAAGAAACAAAAGCAAAGTCCATGCTCTAAAGGAGTTAATATTCTAAAATGAACAAATAAATACTATGTCAGATGTTGGTAAGTGCTATAAAGAAAATGAAGTCAGGTTAGGAGAGTATGGTGTGAGGGGGATACTATTTTATCAAGGGTTATCAGGGAAGGATTTTTTTTTTTAAAGATTTTATTTATGTATTTGAGAGAGAGAGAGAGCACGAGAGAGGGGAGGTCAGAGGGAGAAGCAGACTCCCAGGTGAGCAGGGAGCCCAATGCAGGACTTGATCCCAGGACCCCCGGATCATGACCTGAGCCAAAGGCAGTCGCTTAACCAACTGAGCCACCCAGGCACCCATCAAGGGTTATCAGGGAAGGATTTTTTGATAAATTGATATTTTAAAAAGATGTGAAGGAAGCACAGGAGTAAGCCATGTATACACCTAGGAAAATAATGTTTCAATTACTGGAGACAGCAAGTGCTAAGGTCCTGGGATGAGTATGTCTGTCAAGGAGACCAGTGAGCAAAGGCTAGTGGTGAGGGGTAAGATCTGAAGCAGACCACATATGGGGCCCAGATCGTATAAGGCTTTACAGGCCAGGGAAAGACTGCAGCTTTCCTTGGTGTGAGCTAAGAGGCCATTGGAGAGGTCTGAGAAGGGGACATGATCTGATTTTCACTTTAATAATATTTTTGCTGTTATGTGAAAAACAGACTTCATAAATCAAAGATGGAAATGGAGAGATCAGTAAGGAAGCTATTGCAAGTGATCCCAGTAAAAAATGAGAGTGGCTTAGACCAGCAGTAGAGTTGGCAAGAAGCAGTTGGTTTCTGGATATATTTTAACCAGATATGCTGACAGATTGGTTGGAGATGAGAGAGAAAGAGAAAAGCAAATGGATCCCACTGGAGAAGAAAGGTTTCATAGCAGTAGTGATATTTAAACTAGGCCTTAAGGGCAAGTTATTCACCAGCTGGATGGTATACCCAAGAAAACGAGAATGGGAGAGCTTTCCACAGAGAGGGATTTCTACAGATAGAGAATATCATGAATATAAGCAGACAGACTTTAATTATGGCTGAAATATAGGCGGGGGCAGGGTGGGAGGAGGAGGGGCAGGACGGGGAGAGGCAGAGCAGAAAGCAATGAGGCTAAGCTAGGGAGGCAGCTACCAGATTCTGAGGAGCCTTGGGTGTCACAAGAAACTGTTGGACTCTACCGACAGGCAAAGAAGAATCACTAAGGATGGCAAAGCAGGGAAAAAACCTAGCCAGTTCTATGTATTAAGTAAAGCAAAGCTGGTAGGAGCAAGACTGGAACAGAGTGAAAGAAAGGAGACCCATCCGGAGGTGTTCAGGCAAGAAATGAGGAGGGCCCAAGCTAAGGCAATACAAATGACTGAAAAGGTGAAAGATGGAGGACATTTTGGGGACTTACTAAAACTCAGTGTTCTGGTTTTCATCATGAACGCACCAAAACAGACTGAGAACTGTTTTTCATTGGAACAAAAGATGCTTGCAAAAATGATACCAGTTATTTGCTTATCCCTTTTCTAAAATCAAAGGATGAATGAGAGAGTTAGTTTAGGACTCCCTAAAGAGTCAGTAGTAAAATGAGACCTGGCTTAGTCAGTGGACTCTTCAACAAATAGAGAAAAGAAAAGAAAATTAGTTTTAATTCTGGACAAAGAAAGTAAAATAACATGAGGTAACACTGGGATTAATAAGCCAACTTCGTTATGAAAGAGGAAAGGGGTTAGTTCTCAAAGCCGAGAGCATTAGAGAAGGACTCTTACCCAACACCATCAATTGTAAGCAACAGTTACTGAGCTAGGAGTGAAGAGACAAGATTTAAATTCTCATTCCCTGGGTCTCTAATGTAGTCACTTCACTTCTCACCAACATAAAATAGGAAAAAAAAAATGGAACATACAGTATGCATCTTTTAGAGTGGAGAAGAAAAATCATGAATGGATATGGGAAGCCTTAGTCAACTGCAAAGACCAACATAAACTCATACATTATGATTATTACTGAAGCCTCATATTTCTAAGATCTTCCACATAAAGCATTTAATGTAGTTTAAGTAATTTGGGGAACATTGTGAAAACAGTCTCTCAACCTGGTCAGGAAGTAGTTGTTGTCAGATAATAAAAATCTCCTGAAGTTTGAATGTTAACCATTTACAATGAATCACACAGTTCATATTTATCTGCTAGTAATCACTAAGTTCTAAATAATGTCAAGTTACTAGATTCATTTGTTTAAGAAAATGAATGGATTTGGCTTATCTGCTTCCATATATTTTTTAAATACACATGGATAGATTCATAAGTAAATACGATACAATTTTATGTGTCCTTAAAATTTACTTAAGCTACACTGTTCAAAATTTAATCTCAGCAATCTATTGTCATTTCCCATATTTTCAACATTTATCCATGTTCTTACAATTTAATAGTTGGGAGGAGAGAGGGTAATGAGACAGAAGGGAGGGAGACCTTTTGCTTTATTATGTCACATTTTTAAAAATATATTTATATATTTGAAGGGTGCCTGGGGAGCTCAGTAGGTTGAGCGTCCAAACTCTTGGTTTCAGCCCAGGTCATGATCTCAGGGTGGTGAGATGGATTCTCAGTGGGGAGTCTGCTTGAGATTCTCTCTTCCTTTCCCTCTCTGCTCCTTCCTGGACCCCTCACCCTCTCTCTCTTTCTCTAAATAAATCTTAAATAAATATATACATTAAAAAATTAAAAATATATTTGAAGCAACATGAAGTTTTTTAGCATTTTGGTAGATAACTCAGGTATCCAAATTTATTTGGTGTTTTTGTAGGCTTGAAATATTTCCTAAATAAAAACTTTAACCAATGAATATGGGCAGCACCTGTAAAACTGTTGCATACTCACGATTTTAGAAGACAGAGAATATAGAAATAAGATGTTAGAATCCAGAAGGAACATTATAGCAGATCTTGTCCAAACCTTTTTATCTCCACAATTTTCAGCTATAAAACTTAATGAAGTTGGTTCGTTAATTCAACAAATATTTATTGAACACCCACTTCATGTAGGCTCTGTTCTGAGTTCCAGGGAACTAGCAGTATCCCTCGGGCTAAGGGAGTTGGCTTAAAGGGAGAACGGACACTAAATAAATTATTTCTAAAAGGGTAATATATGTTCTGAAGAAAAAGCAGAGGGACACAAGGCAAAACGTGAAGCTCTTTTAGTTAGTGAAGCTGTACTAGTCCTTTGGATCATCCCTGAAGAAATGATTTCTAAAGGTTGCACAACTAAATCTAGGCAATGTGGGGGTGAACTCAGACTTCCTTACTTCTGGAAAGCTAATACTTTTACAATGACATCATACCCCAATGACTGAGTTTCCATACAAAACCAAACTGACATTGTAAGCCAAGGACTTGGTTCTCAGTTTCTATTATGTAATCACTTGGTTCAAGGCAGTTTTAGTTTAAGATACGATGGCTAAGCTTTTCTTACGAAGTTAGATCAGGAAGAGCTGAGAGATCATTTGGTTGGGCCCCTCCAGCTACAGAGGAAGGATCCAAGCTCTAGAGGAGAAGGAGACTTGCTCAAACATACTCAACAAAAAGGACCATCTTGACACACAGGCCAATTTCCCTCCCATGCACCATGCAGTTTTAACACTCCGAGTATGGGGCCCAGATGGAACTGGTATATTTCGTACCAGAGTGGATTTACAGAAATGTGCAATAGGATTAGGAGAACAAGTACAAGGCTCAGAGCTCATCTGAAAAATAAAATACAAGCACCACTTTCCTACAAGATTACAAGGATATTCCATACTGCTCTTTGCCTCAATATGCCATGCTTTTTAGTTTAGTAAATAAGTTTGTCTAGGAATTGAGATTTTCTTCCCTAAAATGTAAGTATATTTTCAGAATGGGATCTTGAACAAAAAAATAACATGAAATGCCCACCAACTGTTTTAAAAACCAATTCTACCCCATCGGGTCCTAGATTTGATAAGGCAGCAGTACAGTCCACTGCTGATTTATCAAATCTAGGACCCGATGGGGTAGAATTGGTTCTAGGTAAGACAGCACATGAACTTGTGGCTCTTAAACTTATGTAAATCTTAATGTAAAATTAGAAAACGAAATACTGTGATAGTGAAAAAGGAAAAAAAAAGGGAAAAGAAGAGAATGCATATGTAAAAGAATTTACTTCCAAAGATAAAGTAATTGTCTCTCATAAAAAAAATCATGGACTTTGGACACTCAGTCTCTGAGGAATTTCAGGCAACTCACGTGATCTCCCCAAACACCGAGCTAATAGTCACTCATGGGGGGAAAACAAGGAAACTCTGTTAGATGATCTATGTTTCTTCTATTTTGAATATTTTATGAGCCGGTGCAAATCTGTTGGAGAATCCAGTTACCAGGTTCATACTGGCAAGGTAACTCTTTAAAAAGAATCTGGAAAACAGAGTGTTAATAATCTTTCTGATCAGAAATATATAAAAAGAGTAGCAATCGATGTCTATACTGATGTATTGTATGCACATTCAATAGTGTGTTTATTCCTAGGAATTGCTAGCCTATGAGTTAAGACAAAAAGCCACATATTTTGTTGGGCTTCAACCAAATTTCCTCTTCTACAGTCCTGAGCATCTGTATGAACAAAGTATTTCTACAGTGTCATGGAACAGAGGAGCCTCAAAACTAACAAATGAACTAACCTCTTTCTTGCTATACAATATCCCCGACAAAATGGAAAAGCAAGCTTTGCCTAAGTTTTGTTTTGTTTTGGGAAGGAGGGGAGGAGGTTTGGCATATTGAGGAGTGAACTGCACAAAGCCAAATATCATGTTCAAATAAAATAACTCCAGGGGATTTTGGAAAACAAGAGTAAATTCAGCTCCTTTACTAATAATATGTTGCAGAGAGAAGTGGGGAGAAAAGCATTCCAGTAACTACGACCCCACCATCACCACCTGCCTCAGTAGACATACTATATTACATGCTCTTGGCTGCCAGACTAGTAATTCAGTATCACAATGCATAGAGATGCCAGCTAATATCAGCACACACCTGCATAATTTTTCAACAGCTCCCTTTCCTAAAGGTGCAACAAAGACCCTCCCTCTCTCCATTCCATCAAGAAGAAAAACAAAACACTTAGTCTCTCAACTTCTCCCAGAAGAAATGCCATACCCTATGCAAATCCCAAATTGCAAGGCTAACTTCACCTACAGATCTCCAAGAATATGGAAGGAATAAGCTTCCATGGAATAAATAGATCAATAATTACAAAACAATAATTACAAAACCTCACTACTCAATCCATCCTCAAGGGAAGCAGCAGTAGGATATACAGGTTGGTGTCAAAGCCATTCTGATACTACAGTGGCAGCCTGCAGATAAATCCACATCTGGCATGCCATCATGCTAAGAGAAAAGGTCTTACTGTTTTGTTCTAATTCAATACTATGTACCTACGTATTATGATCTATTGGTCATTAGCCCACAGAATAAACCTTAGCATGGTCCATTAACACTCAGGGCCAAATTACCTCCTGCGAGGATGGCTGGGTCTTTAAAAGGGAGGAAAACCTAAGCCAAGGCTTAAATACACCAACAACTTTTCTGGCCTTCTGCATGAATGTGGGTTGATGAAAGTAAGATAAGAGAAAAAATAACGAGATTTACAAATAATCTAAAAGAGAATCACCATTCACTAACAGGAAATGCTAGGTGTGCTTCTAGTTTATGGTTCTAATCTGCAGAGAGTTCAAAGAATACAAGAGGTGAAAGGTGGGGTCTTTCCTACTTCAAATAACCTAAAATAATTGACAAGAAAAAAAAGGGCACGCCCCAAAGCTGTCAAGACTCCATTCATCCAAATATAGCAATTATCAAGTGCAAAGCCAATTGGAATTTAGTCAGAGTTATCCTAAAGCATTCAGTGATTTCAATTTTTTTTTTCTTTTCTAAACTGTATTCTTGGGAATTGCCAAATTAAAAAGCCCCTTTTATGAGGGTAAGAGGATGATAAAAGCAAAAATTGAAATTGGTAGAAAAGAAAACCATATAAAACAGATGGGGTACTCAAAGAGGACAAAATAAAATTCTGGCAACTGACTTGGCAGAAGGGAAGATTAATAAGGGGCAGAAATGAGATGTTTGAAAATAAAAATATTAGGGTCAAAATATAATTTTTGATCAAGAGGCTTCAGAAAATTCACTATATCTAACTCACTACAATGCAAAAACAGTCTTAGCTAGAAAGAGCCAGCCAGATACAGCTTTGGTATGATCTGCTTGAAATAGATTGAATAACCTTTTCACATATAATTGTATGGGCTAATTACTTACCATATTCCCGGTCTGTCTTCTATAAATAAACTCACTTGAGAAATACTACAGATCTCATTTTTAGGAAGAGAGGGGTTTTTTTTTCCATTTTTAATAATTAAAAAGTGATCACTTTAAAGGTTTTAGTTAAATAAATATACTCTAAACAAACATCAGGTTAATGTTCTGTCATGGCTATGATGGATGATGTATCAAACTACCAAAAACAAAAACAGAAAGTGAATGCATATCTATGGTTTAGGGGAGGGTTGGGGTGTTCTCTTGAGAGGTCAACTTTAAAAGGCTAGGTGAGGGGTGCCTGGGTGGCTCAGCTGGTTGGGCATCTGCCTTCGGCTCAGGTCATGATCCCCGGGTTCTGGGATCGAGTCCTGCCTCAGGCTCCTTGCTCGGCGGGGAGCCTGCTTCCCCTCTCCCTCTGCCTGCCGTTCCCCCTGCTTGTGCACTCTCTCTCTCTCTCTCTCTCTGTCAAATAAATAAATAAATAAAATCTTAAAAAAAAAAAAAAAGAAAAAGGTTAGGTGAAAAATCAGAACATCGTTCAAGAACCAATTGGTTTTCCTTCCCGAGACTACACCAGAGTTTTATCACCCCATTTTTAAGCTGCACGTGCGTAATGGGGCAGTAAATATTGCCCAAAGAATCGTCAACAGGGAGGCAGGAGAACAGGATTCTAGTTATCCACTTGCCCGCCCACCGACTTCCTGCATCACCTTCGGCAAATCGCTCGCCCTCGTGGGCTCCAACTTCTTCATTCACAACTAAGGCATTCCACTTGGGAGTGCGTCTACTTCAAAGGAAGGGGAAATGTGCAAAGTAAGCTTGCAAACAGATCCCTGGCCACCATACCCTATTGAATCTATCATCATGATTGGGCAGGAAGAGATCCCAAAATTGGCCCCATAGTCCTCTGGCAAGGTATTCAACTTCTCCTCCCTGTCTCCCCTTCCTGCCACAGTCGTCTCGCTGCCAGACATGTACGAATTGTGCGCTTCATAGTTTAAAAAAAAAAAAAAAATCCTTCCTCCAAGCACTTTTCCTGATGGCCCCAGCCAAAGGGCCGCCTGTTGCCACCTGTCAGTTGTGGGGATTAATTACCTGAGCCCAGGCTGGGAGCGGCACATTCTTCCCAGGGCCGCGCCCACAGATGTTGACATCAAGCAGGTGGGCTGTCTGTTACCTGCTTACCCTGAAGACCAGCCGGCAGCCCACCGGGGCCCGGCAGGTGGGGGGGGGGGGATGGGACATTCAGTCTACACCATAAAGCAGCAAAACCGTGGTAGGGAGGGATGTGCCCTGCAGCCTCTCTTTGGGAAGCCACAGGCAGCCCGGCAGCTAGCCCTGGGCACTGGCCTGGCCTGGGAAGCAGCTGCAGCCTCCCTTTCTGGAGGGCAGCATGTTGGCACAGACCTTGGGAAGGGGTGGGAGTGGAGCCCGCCAACCTGGTTCTAGTTGCCTGAGGATATGAATTTGGAAAGCCAGTTTAAAAAGATTTGACAGACCTAATTGGTAATTTTGCAACAGTATCTCCCCAGGAGGGTAAAATGACCTTTCATTTAGTGTCTCCTGTCAGGGCCACCCTGCCAACCCTGCCTGACCAGTAATACCATTTTGCAGTTACCTTCACAAGGCAGACACCAGAAGGCATTTGTCAGAGTGACTGGTATACAGCAGGTGCTCAATAAATGTTACCTTCAATGTTTCCTGAAGTCACAACAACCCAGAGGAGATTCATGTAGTAAGGGGACTCTCCTGTTTCACATGTGCAGAGACTGGGGCTCACATGTTTAAAGCACCACTCCAACAAATGTTAGGACCAAGAATGGAACTTCAGGCAATTCGCCTTCTTCTCAGTACTGCTCAAACACTTGCAAACAAACCTCCCGACTACGTGTCGTGCATACTCCACGTCCCTTTGTAAAACAAACCCGGACGTTCCCCAGCAATACAGGAAGATACGACTATCTGTGCAGTAACAATTCTTCTAGCAGGATTCCTGGACGACAGGAACCCTGCGGGACAGGGCACCCCATTGGACATATCTAGTAACTTCCCAGTGTAGAAATGAGAGAGCAAACTCAGGGGAAAGGTCACACCAGGCATCAGTAATAAGACAGGATTAGAGCCTATGACACCTACGATCTTTTCACTGTAAAACATTCCTATACCACTGCTCTCTGAGAAGCTGTTATCCGGGGCACAGGTTGGTGGGCATATCGGGGAGCTTCCTGGGAGCCAACACACACTGTAGATAAGAAACAATCTGTGCCACCCATCGCTTCCCTTCCACTGCCAGCAGAAGCATGCCTGCTAACCAGGCTACCCTCCAGGGCACTGCTCTGGATGTTAGCCCTCATTTGCCCTTAAGGGTGAGAAAGTGTCTTCCTTCCCCCTCAGGGTGACTCACTGTTCCAACAGCCGGCAAAGCCCTGGGATTTCTCTCAAACTCAGGGTCCAAATCTGATGCCCCCACTTCTTCCTTAGCCACTACCTTTGCATATGGAGAAAGCAGCATTGGGTCAGAAAGGTGCCAGTCCCGTTCAGAACTCAGGTCACTGCCCACCAAGAATGTTTCCTAACCCTGGGCCAGGAAAATGCCTCACACAGTGGATCTCAAGCCAGCAGGAGTCCTTCCCTGGTGGCTGTTCTTCAGCCCCTGGATGCTAGAGTTGAAGGTCACTGTCTATACTTCCACACAGACTCTTGTGCTCGCCTTCAAAATGACTCCCAGGGTACAGTTCCTCACCCTCTGGTCCCTGCTGAAGGCTGCATCTTTGCAGTGAACAGAAACACATTTAGAAACTTGTCACTGCTGGACACACTTACAGGTCTAAACCTACATAGTGGCCCAGGTACACTTTGCAAGATAATATCAAACCTGTTAGTTCTCTTTCATTAGATTCATTGCCTGTTTTGACGTTTCATCTGTAAATTAACCCTAAAAGTAAACTCTCTATTCCAATCATGGTAATTTGTTTGGATCTAAAGGATACTCTTTTTACCGGAAGGCTAGGTGGGCCAGTCTTATGAGAAGATGAGGGGGGCTATATCTAGACAGTGTGGAGGGTAACAGCATCTACTGAATTCCAGAAATGACACTGTCACTCACCATCTGTGTAGTCGTTAACAGTTTATAGAGCACTTTCATATACACTATTAATTCTCAGCTAACTCTATGAGCAAATCATCCCTCTCCACTTGTTGTCAATGAGGAATCAGAGGCTCAAGTAGGTAAACTAGTCTTCTTACAACAAAACAAGGGTAGAAGACAAGGTCAAGCCTCTAATCTAGGTTTTCAAATCGAGGGCACCTACTGTGCATGTATACACATCATATGGCACATTGCATGATGTCTCCCTGTGCATTTATGGACACTTTGCTGTATTCAAGTTACTCTACTACATGTTAGGACAGGAAGGGCTGGATATCAAGTCCCTACTCTCCAGAAAGTTACCATTTAGGAAAGATTACTATAAATAAATATTGCAGACAAACAACAGAATATAAAATGAAGATACAAATAAAATGGATAGAACACGAGTACCAAAGTGCTTTCTGGCTTTAAAGTCCCAGAAAGTTATTGAGAAGGAAAAATAGACAACTCATTCCTAAAATAACTGCATAGCTCCCAAGTTCAGGTTTCAATTAGTGGACTGATTTATGAACAGACATCTATAGTTTTGAGGATTACTGCATGAAAAAGAAACATTTAGGATCTGCACCTTTCAGTGAACCACAGCATTTGTCATCCCTAATTTCCCAATGCTTGCTCAAATATTCAAATATCTGAATATTCTGGTGATACAGATGTACAAAGTAGGACCTACATTTGCTGTACATTAAAAAAAACAAGCTAATACTTAATTGAACATGATTTAATCTAGACACTTTGCTAAATTCTTAATATAATCTTCACAGTAACCTGTGAAGGAGATATGAGGACTCTCATTTGCCAGAAAACTGAACTGAGACTCAGGAAGGTTAAACATGTTGCCCAATCTTTCACAGCTACAAGGTAGCGGGGCCAGGTTCAACTCCAGGTCCCCCCTGATGGCAGTGCCCTTGTTCCTAGCCTGCAGAGCACAGCTCAGGGTGCTAAGGAAGACATGGTCTGACCTGCTACAAATCCTTATGTGATTTTAGCAGGGTGATGCAGCCTGCTGGAGCTGCAAACTCCTCATCTCCAAGATAGAGATAATACCTCATCTCCCAGGTAGGAGATCTGAGCTTGTTGTGAGGGCTGAATGGGGGAAGCCAGGCTGTGTTTCCACGCCCATGCTAGGTCCTCGTAAGTGCATGACAAATGGCAGCTCTCATCATGGTTATCACGGTGTTTAGTACCACTAGTCATTTCCACTGTGCAGCTTTATTGCTAGACCAGCGACCAGCAACATCATTTTAGTGACACAAAGTATTTTCAAAACAACCTTGACTCAAGACCTAGCTAATGAATAGGAAGGTATGTTTCTGGGGTGAATCAGGAAACAAAGAAGAAAAAGTAGAGACAGAAAGAAAGAAAAAAAAAAAAAAAACACTGGAAGGCTAGTTTTCCAACTGTAACCGAAATCTAGGTAACTGGATTCTTAATTCTCTTTCGGAATAATGCATCATGTTTTGTTTTTCTCTGTGTGTTGGGGGGAGCAGTACAGCTTCTGCTTTGTGCTTCTACTTAACAGTATTTAAACTGCAATTCTAATGCACTGTCCTTCTGACAGAAACTAAGTCAGATTAGCCGAGGTTTAGATCTCTCCATGAAAGAGTACCAACAACTGTTGAGAATCATTATTACTCTGATATTTTATATCCTTCCTTCCTTTTACCTCTGAGAAATGGATGCCCAGGTGTAAATATAATGGGATTTAAAAATAAGGGAAATGAGTAGGGGTGCCTGGATGGTGCAGCCAGTTAAGCTTCTGACTCTTGGTTTTGGCTCAGGTGCTGATTTCACGATCATGAGATCAAGCCCTGCATTGGGCTCCGTGCTGAGCCTGGAGTCTGCTTAAGATGGTCTTTCCCTCTGCCACTCCCCTCACCTCTAAAATAAATAAATAAATCTTTTTTTTTTTATTTTTTAAAGATTTTATTTATTTATTTGAGAGAGAGAGAGAGAGAGAGACTGAGCAGGAAGCCTGATGTGGGGCTCGATCCTGGGACTCAGAGCCCATGACCTGAGCCGAAGGCAGATGCTTAACTGACTGAGCCATCCAGGCACCCCATAAATAAATCTTTAAAAGAAAAAGAAGGCAAATGAATATCAAATGGAATTCAAAACATAAACAGAGGCCTACTTGCGGATCTCCTTTTTAATTACACTTAAGGTACCAGGGGCTTTTAAGTGGGCTACAATGAATGTGTGAAAAGTTGAAGGGACTTACACGATGCTTCAACTACAGGTGCCCCTAAGGTTCCAAGTGAACAATGACAAGATTAATTTCTTTCATATAAGCAAATTGTGGAGTTTCTTAATTCCAGATAAGCACAGGAAGTCACCATGCTGGAACACTGAGATCCTAGCGGTACTGGAGGAAACTGCCAAGGCAAGGTGTAACTCAATAAATTAGATCAGATCTGCTATTTAATACCTTTAAGCTAAGTCTTAAACTTTTGTCCTCCTTCCCCTTTTTAACAAAATCCATAAGAACTAAAATAATTTTGAGATGTCTATTTCCATGGTTGATAATTAGGGACTGTGTGGCCAACTAATACGTAGGTGTCTGTGTTTGTTGGGGCTGGGGGAAGGAGGTGGAGGGTGGGGAGAGACGTAAACAAACCCTTTCCTCTACTTGCAATACCTCTTAAAAGCTTATCATAATGTTACTTCCTATTTCTTTACAGTTCATTTGTTTAAGATGAAAACATGCTTCATCTTGCAGTTTTTTTTTTTTTTGCATTCCTTATAAATTTAATATTCTAAGTAGCCCCAATGGGGAATAGGATGCAATAGAACTGTCTTAGTGGTGCTGTGGAGATAGAGCATATCTATTAAAATGTTTTAGCACGAACAAGAAAAATAATCAAACAAACGTCTTAAGAACAGTTGTCCTTGTGAACAAATGTGAACAGTATCAGAAAGGGAAAGAGGAAGGAAATAGATATGACACAAAGGAAAAAGAAAGAAGAGAGGGAAAGAGGTCCCAAAGGCTATGGAAGACAAGTGTGCTAGCTCAGCCTGTATTTAAATGCATGTGCAGACATTTTGTCACCTCACTAATGCTGAACCCAGTATGGTGAGAGGGATGAAAAATTCACTTCTGCTTAAAGAGTTGTTGCTTGAGCAGGGAATAGCATTGCCAGATGCACCAGTTAATATTAAATTTCAAAACCAAGGATTCATTTGTTAGCATAAGTATATCCATGTATTCATGTTTCTGTTGTTTATCTGAAATTCATATTTAACTTGATATCTCGGATTTTTTTTTCCCCTAAATCTGACAACCCTCCTTGGGAAGGACATACAGACATCTTCTTGGCATTTTCAAATTTATCAAACCCGTCACCTACCTTCAACAGTTATTAACATTTTGCTAACCTTATTCCAGTATAGAGGAGATTCTGGCAGGTAGGAACGAGGGAGGAGAGAGGGGAATATTTTGGAGAGAAGAGACAGCAGGAACCCAGGCACAGGGGTGGGAAAACAAAACAAACATCGTCTTCCAATGACCATGAACTATCGCTGCTGGTGGTGGGGCAGAATATATTTTTGGAATCACAGCATGCTGTGAGGAACACAATACTCAGAGAGGCGGAAGGCTCGCTTCCCTCGGCATCAAATTGGTGTCAGATCTCAAGAAAAGTTACATAACTCTTCATGTGAGAAGTGAGGGTAATAACTGCCAACTTGGCAGGTTTGTCCTAAGGATTAAATTTGATAATATATATGTGTGTGTGTTGAAAAATAGAAGACATTTTAGAAACAGAAAGAGATTCTTGTTATTAGTGGGAGTTTGGGCCAAAAAGGAACAACTTTGATCAGAGCATGATGTGCTTAGAGGTCAGTGTGCAGTCATCAACAACGATCCTTGATCTGAGCGGTGTGTTAGAGAGATCCCTCTGTCTGACCCTGAAGAGGCAAGGGCAGGAGGGGCAGGGATGGAAACGAGTACACCAGCTGAGCCAGAGGTATATGGGCTCACTGGAGAAACAGGGACAATGAGAGTAGGAATGAGAGATACTGACAAAACCAAATCCTCTGGATGCCATTGACTGTAGGTTCCTAGGAGACGTGAGATGAGAGATGGTGGCATCATCGGCTAATCAATGTCATTATTTCTACAGGTCACAGGGCAAAAACTTTTTTGGTTCGTCCAACCCTAGAAGAGGTATATTTTCCAAATGTCTACTAGTCCTAATGCTGGAAACTGTGTTTTTAAATAATTTCATTCTCCTTATGTAGGATTGCCATTAATAAATGTTGGTGATTCTTGTAAACCTCCAACACTTTCGGCCCATTCAGTTTCATATCATCTGCCAACTGAAATAACAAAATCTACTCTTAGGAGAGGGATTCTTTGACAGTTTTTTTCTTTTTTAAAGATTTGATTTATTTATTTAGAGAGGGAGAGTGCACAAACAGGGGGATGGGCAGAGGGAAAGGGAAAGAGAGAATCTCAAGCAGACTCCACACTGAGTGCAGAGCCTGACGTGGGGCTTGATCCCATGACCCTGAGATCATGACCTGAACCAAAATCAAGAGTTGGATGCTCAACAGACGGAGCCACCCAGGTGCCCCAGATACTCTGACATTCGAAGTCACACATGTTCATTTGATGTATCTCCTTAGAAGAACCAAGTAAGACAAACAAAACAAAAAACAAAACAACAAAATAAAGCTCTTCTCCCAAAATTGACATTTTCTTGAATGTGGACTATGGATAGAACCAAGAGTGAACTCTCTTGAAAACAGTAAATACTCATGGAAAAAAACCACTACCCTTTCAACCAAAGGAATGTGCATTCTGAGCACCTGCTTCAAAGACAGACATGCTTATAGTAATATCTGACTAGTAAGCCAAATCTTCCTTAGCCCACTTCTATGGAACATCTCCTCATAGTCTGAACCTAGATTTACTCTGGTTACAGACAAATGGTTGCTAACAGAACAAGGATTAAGCATTGCCTTATGAATGTACTGCAATGCTTTCGTTATTCTTATTATAGTTGAGACACCAGGAGGCTGGTATATACACACACAGTCGGTATTTCTGCTCATTTATCTGACTGGCCACTGATTCATTTCCAGTTAGGACTTAGATAAAGAAAAGATGCTCAAGGTATTCCCAATAAGAGAACGAAGAGAAAGAGTTGGCAAAGGTCTCCAATTTTAAAGGCCTTCATAACCGATAATTTATTCTTCCTTTTAGTCTGTTAGCTTTAGGAGTTGAAGTTTATGAACTTGAACCACCCATCTGTATTCTTTCAGACTATACAAGTCAGCCTGCACGTAGCTTCTTAAGCTATATAGAATCTGAGAAACAAAGCTCAAAGGGATTTAATTCTCAAACCCTATATGTGTGGGATCCTAATCTAGCCACAAGTCTGGATCCCACCAAGGTCACAGGGAATCAGAGGCATAACAGATTAAGACTCCTTTCATGGGACCAGACCACCCAATTCTATCTCAGTCAAGATTAAAATATTTGGAAATGAATGATCCAGTTCTCAGTCCTTGAAGTTGAGAAATGTGTATCCTTTCACAGTTTAGGGGAAAAAAAATTCCTAAAACAAGAAATGAAAAACAAATTTATGAAGTCAGCATCTAATTATTATATCTGGACAAATGTCAGAATAAACACTTTCCCTTCAGAAATGACCCATCCTGAGCAGAGATTTAGGTGCAGAGGTTTTAGAATTGTGTTTTGTGTTCCCAATGAAGAAAAGGAGGAGGTGTGTTACTGTTTGGTACACCAAACTCTCCCATCAAACCAGCTGGATTATGGTCTTAATCACCACCATAGACGAAAGTAAACTGCCAAGTTTGGAACTCACAGCCCAAATGCTGGAAAGAATCTATTCTGTGAGAAGAGCAGCAGCAGCACTGGGGAGATACATGCACAGACCTATGTAGATTACATGGTCACCTATTTTTGTTGATTTTCGGTAGAAATCCCTAATGGAAAAATCCCTGACTTAGACATTATGAGGAGGAGGAGAAACCTCATGAAACCTGACCGGCACAAAGCCCACCTCCCCACACCCTGACCCCAAAACATCAGAATCTATGCTTTCTGAATAGAATATTAATAAACTCCCCCAAGTCTCTCCTCTCCAAAAATTAAAAAAAAAAAAAAAAAAAATCTGTCAGACTATCAAAGCACTGTCAGTGCCAGTAAAACACATCATTAAGGTGAGTAATTTTCCTGTTTACTTCAAACACTTTTTTTCCCAAACTCGAACCTGGGCAGGTCTGATCAGGTAAGGCTTTGGAACGAGTAAAAGCGTCCCCAATTTCTACATAAACGCTGCAGGCCATGGGGCAAAGACAAGTCTCAACCAGCACTCCACAGTAGTCCAGCTTCCCGGCGCCTCTGGTCTTGTCTCCTCATACCTTACAAGTATCGTCATGTCTCCTAGCCCTCCAATTCTGTTTTATCTGCAACACACAAACACACACACACACACACGTGCACACACATCCATTTGTTTTCTTCCTTTTACCTGCAATTAAATATATGCAGACATACATTCGGAACAAATCTTCTTATAACAAGTCTTTCTTTTCTGTGCAACTTCGAGAATAAAATATTTTCCACTCCAAGTTCAGGAGTTCTTCGTGTGCTGACAAATGGCAGAATGCAAAAGAATAATCTTTTCTAATTGTTAAAACTGCAGTAGTTTTTAAATGCAGGTGGAGCAGAGATCTGGCTTCTCTCTCTTAGGGAAACAGGTACTATTGTCTTAATTAAACAATGTTTTCTTAAGATCTACCCTCTATGCAACTATGTCTACTTTGTAATTCATGTTTCCCTTCTTAAAAAACACAAAAGAGAAAATCAGAGAACACTGCTATCTTCGATGTAAGATTAATCTCTCAGTGTGGTCTATTTCTAAGAAGACAGGAAGCTGGAGTTTGAGTTTAGTCGTAGATCTATTTTGTCTACATGAACAGATCAGTACATCTCCTGAGTGGACTTCCCAGTCTGTAATATAGAGCATTTAAAAAAAAAAAAAAAAAATCCCTAGATCACAGGGGTAATTGTGAGTTCCACTGTTTGCGAAGCACTTTGCATTCTTTGGGTGAGAGGTGTTGTGCTTGTTATTAAAGACACTGCACTTACATAATCCTAAACATGCTCACAAATTGGGAAGGCAGTTTTCAAGCCAAAGGCACGATGTTCTTTTTTTTTTTTTTTTTTACATTAGAGATGAACTTATTTACATACTGAAGTGTCTATTTGCTCCTGCTCATTTACCCTGTTTTCTTCCTGATGCCATCACTATCATCACTTCTGCTCCCCCTACCATACTTTGTTTTAAGTAGGACAAGGGAAATGGAAAGGAAATTAAATAATGAGTGATATGGAACTTATACTGAGTGGAAGCTCATATTATTTCCCCACCCTAGGGGCTGGGACATGGGAGCAAACTAAAGGAACCAGGAATGAAGGAGGGCCTTAGCAAATCTGATCCTATTTATTGTTTGCCAACAGGGAATAAGGGAAGGTCCTTAAGGGAACAAGGGAAGCTCACCTTTGCCCTTACTTTCTTGATCCCATTAGAAGAACTTAAATTTAAGCAGGCAAAAATGTAACAGACACAAAAGAGTAAAAGTCAAGACACTAGTAGAAAGGGCCTTTCATTCAAGGGTCACTTATTCCTGAATTTATGAGCCTAGCTTTGCTATTGATTTGCTAGATAACCCTAAGCCTAGAGAGGGAAGTAAGGCTGCATCTGTACAATGTGAGTATTAATTACTGACCATGAAGAACTGTTGCATGAATCAGTTACCATAATATGAGGTGCCTTGCAGAGTTCTTGGCCTGATGCTCAATAGATGGTAACTACCAATTTTACCCCCATCATCTAAATTTTGAAGCCGCTCATCAGTTGCCAAATTCTGACACCATAATACCATATACAGGAGAATAGCATAATTAACTATACCACCAGAGGTAAAAATGTAAGTCAATTCTTGTATTTTATTAGAAAACGAAGGAAGGAGCAAAGAGCTTTTTTATTTTACTAAGTCACTACTTTTGGCTTTAGCTGGTAAGCTGTCTCCAGCTCCAGCTATTGTACCTGAGTTGGACCAGAGCTACGGCACCTGAGCTCTACAATCAGGAAAGCTGGGCCTGAGCAACCTCCTTGGATGCAGGACTTTGGCTCTAAGAGCAGTCCTTCTGCCGGTCCCTGGGGTTGACTATAAGAATAGTTTAGCCCATTGAGCCCTTTGCAGAGAAGTCGAAGCTAACTTTCATTAGCTATTCACTTAGTAAAATCCAATGACAAGAAGAAATGTGAATGCTCACACGTTCTAAAGATTCATGTTCCCTAGTGAGAGTATGATAACGTTCATGGCACACCAAGTTCCAGGCCTAAAATTAAAATGCCAGCCCTATGTGTTGTAAATTAAAACCTACCACTTATAGGCCAAATGCCCGTTTAATGATAGTGCTCCTGCAATACAGAAGTGAGCTTAGGAAGGGGGAGGGGGGCTCAAACAGTACAGATTAGGACAGATAACCTCATTACTCTACAGTGAGCATATGACCAAAAACAAAGTCTGAACTCCACCATCTGGTGGCCTGGAGACCCGGCTTCCTCACTTCACCTGTGAACTTCTGTGCCCTCATCCTCAGCAGGGAGATGGGGATAACGACCCTGAACTTAGATGCTGTTGTGAGCCTCAGATGATACCGTGGAAATGAAAATGATCCATACATTATAAACGTACAAATAAAACCATTACTTAAAAAAATAATCTAAGAAATACCCTCAAAAAGAACTTTCTGGAAAGTGTGGAACTTTCTGCCTATGTAAACTATCCTCTACAATAGATTTATATTGAAATCAAAGACTGGGTGGAAAATTAATAATAAAGGTGACTCATCAATTCAAGTTGAAATGTTTAATGGACACAGAAAGAATTCAGGAGCCAAGGAACCTGAAACAGAAGATTTAAATAACTATCCTTTATTTTGAAATTACAAGGGTTTTTGTTGTCGTTGTGACAGAGGGTACAAGACTATTCTCGCCTAACTCGGCTCTGAAGTTCCTACCCATTTTCATTTCAGGGCGAGTTGGTAGCATTGCCACTGGGAAAGGAAACCACACACACAACATAAGGACAGGCCTCCCCTCGGAGTGAGCACTTCTGGCCCATCTCATCCAGCAAAAGCAGGTTGGATTTTTTCCATTTCTCTAGTAGTGTAGTAGAATAATTACACACATTGTCTTAACCCTGACAGAGTTCTATATGATTGTTTTGTGTTTTAGTTGTGCCAGACCTTATAAATCGTGCCCATTCTACTTTTACACACTCATTCCTTTATTCTGACAGTATTTACTGATTGTCCATACACTCTCTGATTCCTTCAAAGATAAAAAAAAATCTTTATTTTTTCTTGTGACACATACTAATTTGTCTTTTATTATAATTATAGGTGTTCATTTGTCTTACCAGCCAGAAGACTATGAACTTTTAGACAGAGACCTTACCTTAACCATCCTTCACTCAAGCGGTAAGCATTAATAAAACAAGAACAAAATGGCATGCTATGTAAAGGGAAATGACGCATATAAAACAAATAAAAGTGTATTTGAGAATGAATAAATATATCAGAGGTCTGTGATACAAACTCACTCTTGTGAAAAGGAAAGATACTAATCATTTTTCAACCCCTATTACTAAACTGAAAGTTTTTTACTCCAAAAAAATAAATGCTGATATCCAATTTCCAGATGACTTTAGAATAATTTTTTAATGTGATAAAATAAACTTTGTCCCTAACCTTTGCCATGAAAATGGGAGGTACTGTAAATCAAATCGAAAGGTAGATATTTTTTTGTTTTGTTTTGTTTTTCAAACCCACAAGTTATCAATCCTCTGTATCAAGAACAGGCAGACTGTTAAAAGGGTGGCTCTTAACTATAATTTATAAAGGTCTAGCTTTGTTCACCACCCAGATTCTCTTTGTCATAGCTAAAATCTGAACTCCTGATGTGCCGAACTGTCTTTGTCAGTAATAGTTTGATTCTCTCTCATCACCCCCCCATCCTATTCTAATACTGCTAAACGGCCACTTGCCTTTCTTTCCAGAGTCCAAGAAAATGAAGGTTGACAGTGTAGCTAATTCTTAAGTTAGTACAGACAACCCCCGAATTGTATGAAGAGAGACCGTATATCGGATGAGGTATACCTGCTCAATGAATACAAATTTACCCCGGAAAAAATAGTTTATTTGGTTGAAAATAAGTGAAGGTTACATTTGATGTGTTAATTAAAGGAAAGAAAGTGCAAATATTTGAAGAAAACTGTCAAAGAAGTATAGATATCATTGATGCTGGATTTAATTAAGAAGTGAAATGAACTAATTTTCAATGAAGTTGCTCTGAAAACTGCCTCGTTATGCCTTTAAAATAACACATGCCCTTTTCTCCAGCTCTGCCTTTCCCTCCCTTAATATCTGTGTCAAATAATCAGGGACAAAAGAAGGGGAAGCAGGTTCTCTAGAAATCGACAAGCAGATTCTAACTTCTTTACATGGATCTAGCTTTCTAAATAAATGCTTAAAGCTCTTAATCATATTTAGTATCAATTAGAGCAATCTGTGTAGTACACTTCTCAGAAACAGCATGTTCCAGGCACTAAAGCAGGAAGAAGCATGTAATTGATTTCCTGGTTCCTCTTTTCAGATGCTTGGATCTCTAGGCAGGTGACTTACAAAATCTTCTCTTTTGGTCCCATTCCCTTAGCTAGACTTAGAAATATGGCACCTGTAAAGAATTGTGAATCCTTTTCTGTGTACCAGTAAAAATAAAAGTAGTTTGTTAACAGTAAATATCATTTGTAATAAATTCATGATCTCTAATGGTCAGCAAAAGGAATGAAGAGACTTTATAATTCAATTCACTGAACATTTGTTGAGGGCCAACCATGGGTCAAAGCACAAATACATTTTTTCTAGTGATTCGCTTTGTAAAACAGCGTTGCTATTTTTTGAATAGCATGCTTTTTTTTTCACTATGCCCAAAACTAAAGCATGCCTCTGTTTTCTTTGAGCTACGGTTAGCTGTATTATTTTTGCCCAATAGAAGGCCAAAGTGTTCATTCTTATATCTAGGATAAGTAACAGGAATAAGGCTTAAATATTTAGTTCGATGTGTTTCTTTCATAGATAAGACAATTGAGGCCCAAAGCAGCAGCTTGGCCTGGCCAAAGCCATCAAGACCGTCACTGGCTCCCCGGCCAGAGCTTCTCCTTTTCCATTAATCAAATTTCCTCCCAGACATCTCCAATGCGAGGCACAAGCAGAGAGAACAGGAAGCGTTTTTTCATCTGGCCATTACACACATGTGGGTACTTTCTCACACACACAGAAGAGTGGGATAAATAGCCCAGACTAATTCTAAGAGAAGAAAGGTAAAGCATTGCGCCCAAACCTCCCCTAATGCTTGAGGAATTGATCACTGGACTTCTTTGTTACTGTAGTCCTGATTAAAAGTAGCTCTAAAACGGGGCACCTGGGTGGCTCAGTCGGTTAAGTGTCTGCCTTCGGCTCAGGTCATGATCCCAGAGTCCTGGGATCGAGCTCCGCATTGGGCTCCCTGCTCAGTGGGAAGCCTGCTTCTCCCTCTGCCTGCAACTCCCCCTGCTTGTGCTCTCTTCTCTCTCTGACAAATAAATAGAAACTTTATTAAAAAAAAAAAAAAAAAAAAAAAAAAGAGTAGCTCTAAAACAACTGTGTGAAAAATGCTATTGTTAGTAATCACAACAACCCCGGTCATGGAGAGTGACTTTCAGTCTCTGAAATATATACTCCCAGTCCACTCCAAACCCCACACTGCCCTGCATTTCCCCGATCACTTATCTCTTATCTGATCATTACAACAGCCACCCAAATCAGCATCTCTGCCCAGTCTTCCCACCTCCACACCACTGCTGCCCTACTCACAGTCCTTCCATGTCTCCTCAGTGCTTGCAGCATTGAAGGCAAACTCCAGAAGATGACCCAGAGCCGCTCTCAATCTGGCTCTGTGACCTTCTCTCCAGCCCTGTTTCCTGCTCCTCCCCCGTGCTCCCAAACATTGCCTGGTCCAAGTCTACCACACCATTTCCTCCTCCGAGACTTACACAGTGTGTTCTTGTCTCCATGCTTTTACTCACCTGGATCCTCTATCTGGAGTGTCCTTTCTCTTTCTCCCCCACTGCAAGACCTTGCTCATCTTTGGAGAGCCAACTTTTATGTTAACTCCTCGGTGAAGCTGGGCAAATTGGTCTGCTTTCACACTTTGTTCGGACAAGGAATACTATCTGACAAATACCTGGTGAGACCTATTATATGTGCCAGCACTAAGATACAGATCGCCTTCGAGTTCACAGGGTAATCGTGAGACAGACGTGCCCTACACTGTGATTCTGAATGTGTGTACAAAGTGTAATGAACGTAAGAGAAGGAACTCCTGAGTGTGTGTGTGTGTGTGTGTGTGTGTGTGTGTGTGTGTGTGTGTGTCAAGGGGAGAGATATGGCAAGGAAAGGCTTCATCTACAATTACAGCTTTCAGTGAGTTTTAAAGGATGAGTAGGAGTCTGCCTGGCAGACAAGGAGGGTGGTGGGCAGGGGGACATTCCAGACAGATTATAGCACCTGTCACACTGAATTACAGCTAGGTTTATCAGTTTGCCTGATAGACTGCGAGCTCTTTGAAGAAGACTAACTTACCTGTCTATTAATATGATTACCCTACAGCATCTAGGTCTAAGAATAACAAGGCCGATTTAGCAAGGGCCTGCTCAGTGGCAGGCACTGGATTATGGGTGTCACATGCTGCACTCTCAATAACCTGCAAGCAAGATTATTTATACCTGAAAGAGGAGGAAATGGAGTCTCATTGGGCTCTGGTAACTAGCTTCATCACCCCAACTAGTTTAAACTATGGAGAATGCATGTTTTTCTTCACATTGCACCTTCTGGTGCTTAAGAAATGCACTTAGAAACTAAAGGTGTGGTTCAGTGAATTGTAACAACTGAGACGTACTGATACGGGGCCATTGACCTAGCTTCAACAAAGGTACTTGGGGACATGAGTGTACACGCATAGGATAAAAACATATGAAGCATCAGATGGTAAATACTATGACAGCCATGATAAGTGTATGCTCGGTCATCCCAGTTTGGGCGGGGAATTATTCTAAAGCTTCTAAGAAGATAAAATTTTAAATATTACAGGAAAAAAATAACATTATTTTTCACATAATTACCGAGCTCTCCACATAGCTGGTATTTCTTAAAACTTACTGGTAAAAAAAAAAAAACAGAATCTTCTTTATCTTTTTATTGGGATATGTCACTCAGATCCTTATTTCTAGGTAGTTCCTTTATACTGTATTTTATTAATATTTCCCCTCAAAAAGGGGCACCTAGGTGGCTCAGTTGGTTAAGCATCTGCCTTCGGCTCAGGTCATGATCTCAGGGTCCTGGGATTGAGCCCCATGTTTGGCTCCCTGCTCAGTGGGGAGTCTGCTTCTCCCTTTCTCTCACTGCCCCCTTGTGTGCACTCTCTCTCTCTCTAATAAATAAATAAAATCTTTTAAAAAGTATTTCCCCTCAAAAAAATTATGTCTTGATATACGAAGAAAAGTTAAAAATTTTTGAAAAAGGAAAAATAGTTAAAATGAAAAATATGCATGGTTTTATTTCTTAGATCCATTGCTAACATTTTGGTGTATGAACAAGAGAAATTAAGCTTCTGGATGTGAACTAATGCTTTTCTAAGAAACTGATGAAATATAATCAAAATTTAAGTGACAAAACGCTTCTGAATTTTCTAATACAGAGGGCAACACCTGCCCTTCATGCATACAATATTTATAGATGCCTCAGAAAGTATGAAGAAAAATCAGTTTTATGGGTAAGAAAATGTTCAGTACACAAACTTCCCTTTTAGAAGCTCAAAAGATTTCATTTTGCTGAAAAGAACCACCACACGTTATGCTTGGGAAGTTTCCTTACTATTTTTCTTACCACTCCCTATCCTTTCCTTGCTTTCTTTGCCCTTTGCCCCATGCAGCTGATATCCTTAACAGAACTAAAAAAGGAGCCAGAAGGGAAGACAAGGGAAAATAGGAGGGGGCAGCCGGAGTCGTGGGGAAGAACTTTCTTCTAAACTCTGAGTATTTGTTGTAAATGATAGCACAGACACCCAACCTTCTTCTCCAAAAGGGGTGTCAAGAAGATGATCACTGACATAAAATGTCATTACTTTTTAAAGCACCAAGATTTAAGAAGGTACAGAAGTAATGTCTATTAAAAAATAAAAACAAAACAAAAAAGCAAGTAGGTTTCTCGCTTTCTCACTTTCTCCCCCACAGGGTATTACCTATGTGCGTGTGTGCGTGTGTGTATGTGTATACATATGTATGTATAATGTATATATATGTATAATATATATATAATGTATATATATGAATGTGTATATAATATATATGTATGTATATACATAGGTATACATATAATATATACATGTACATATAAGCAAATGTATATAAATGTAAATATATATATATATACATATATATATATATAAAGACAAAGCACAGAGACATTCAAAATCCTGTGGTTTAATTGATATTAATAGCACTTAAGCTTATTCTCCCTCACCAGCCTCTGTCCCCTCTTCTGTTACTTTCTTTTTGATCGACTTTTGAGCAATACCCTTGAGTACTTGGGAGCAAATATCCAAGTATTTCTCTCATTATGTTTTACACAAACTCTCTATCAGAAACATGAAAAACTTTGGAAAGCATCATTTCTTTGTGCCTCTTGCTAGATTAGCAGGTAGATTCATGAACACTTCCTGATGTTCCTAATATTTTTTGTATCCACTTCATATCGGCAACGCTTTTTATACCACAGGGCTCAATGCTGGCACTGCCTCCACACCACGAGGGTAGATATTTTAACCGCTAGGCTATTAATGCCTATACTTGCTCTATGAAGAAATGATATTACAGAGAATCCTCTAAAACTTTATAAATCTTTTTAAAATTGGACATGTTCGAACAGGCACTAAAACACAAACAAGCCTTGGCCCCGTCTGATGCAGAATGGGTTGGTTACAGATGTTCTCCTGCAAGCTATATCTTGCCTATTACAAGAACATTCATCTCCCAAACACATCATTTCACCTACTTTGCCTAAAGCAAAACAAAACACACACAAAAATTAGAGGATTTTTGAAATATCATCATTAACTCTTAAGCCCTTCCACTCACTTATGTCCTTACAGAGAAGATCAAACATCTGATTTCCAAAATGCCACCATCTGACAACCGCTTGCCTTCCCCCATGCGAGCTAATGACAACAGGGCAGGCTAACTTGCGTCTTCATTTCTCTGACCTACAAAACCGATGCCTGGCCCAGCAGTGACTCATGAAGCTGGAGACATTAGCTCATGGCAATGATTCAGTCGTGAGAATTCTGACAAGGGCCTCTCCCCTCACTGGCGCTTCAAGGGGAAATCAGTCCCTGGAAGGGATGGCTGATGACCGAGGCACACGTTAGTGTGTCTGGGATCAAGCACTGTGAGAAGGGGCAAGGCTGTCTGAATGACAGCCGTCATCCTAATGAGAAAATACTCCCACAAGCAAGCACCTGCAGCATACCCTAGTTCGAAGAGCCTTACAAAAAGGTCCTTATCTCCCACAGCCAGCCATTTCCATCAGCCCAGGAGAAGAGTGTGAATTCTATTCTAGAGACTACTTGGCTTTCTCCTCAGGGAAAGAGGAAAGGCAGAAGGGTCAAGTGTCTGGAGGCTAGTAGGCTTTTGGCTTTTGTTACCAGGGGTGAGAGAGAACCTGGCAGGAAGTTTTGAAATAGGCTGGATAATAATCATCTCGTTCAAGCAGGACCTTCAGCTGGAACCTCAGTAAAAGGATGTGAATGCTAATTTGGCAACACAGGAAGCTACACGCCTTACCTGCTGCCTCTATCCCAAGGCAGTAGCGACAGTTTGCAAGAGGATGGACTTCCAAGTTCACAAACCACCGGCACCTCATTAGCTCACTTGACCCTTGCGGCAACCCTGGAGCGTAGGTATCATTATCCTTATTCTAAAGATGAGGAAACGGAGGCACTGGGCAGGTTAAGTGATTTGCAAAAGCTCCAGCTGGAAAATGGCTGCCAACCGTTTACTAACATATATCCGCTAGTAAAGATAGTTAATCATTTCAGCTCCTTCCCTGGCTCTCCGGCCCTCCTCCCTCCTTCCTATGTAGCCCCTGGCAGCGGTGACTTCCACATCCGATGCTGGTGCTCTCTCATGTCTGTCCTTCCTGGCTCAAGTGCACCATATCATGGGTGAGTGCTCAGCCCCACCATCAACTGTGCATGACCGTAGCATTTTCCAAATTGCTTCCTGTATTCCAGTCCCTCTTCAATCATCCTCCATACAGTGCTGGATTAATGGGCTTACTATATGGATCTGAGCATGATAATTCCCGTGCTCAAAGAGTAGTCAGCGTCAGCACACTGCCCTTGGGACAGGGTCCAGATGCCTTGATCCGCACAGGCTGGCCTCATCCCACCTTCTGAGTTTTAACCTGTGCAGTTTCCCATACCTGAGCACAGCTTTGAGCAGAACAGTGGAATGACTGTCCTGGGGAGGGCAGAACAGGCTTGCTCGCCCCTACTCCACTGCCTGTCTGAAAAGTCCACTCTCTTCTCCACTTAACCAGTTGCCTGGCCCAGAGCCGGTCATCCATTGCTGTCCTTCTCTTTCTTTCCAGCCACAAAAGACTTCTCCTCTGGATGCACAGGTTTTTTTAATTCAAAAGAACTGCAGAGGCTACTTGATTCATTCTGTCATCTAAAACCTGAGTCAAGGGTCCCACCTGCTTCCACACACTGTGGTGGCTGAGTTCACTACCACTGGAGGCAGTGCATTCCATCCCTATAGAACCCGGGCCATTCTTTACTTTGAGCTGGAATCTGCTGCCCTGTGACTTCCTCTCTTTTGTGGAGATTGGGCCCGCTGGGGTCATCCAAACAAGTCTAGAATGTGGTTAGTTTCAGAAAAGCTGGGCAATCAAGAAGGAGCTCTGTGCAACTATGTAACAATATCACCCTTTCTCATAGCATGGGTCCTAGCTCTGACTGGATTGAGGCTGTAAAAATAATTACTCCTCAGTGCTGTCTTCCAGAGTACAGTAATTTACCTCAAAATTGTTCTTCTTGAACAATTGTTTAAGGTACTTGTACATGAGAAATATACATGGCAGTATGCCTGGGTGTAACTCAAAGCCACAAGATAAATGCTATTTCTCTTCCTGGAGCTAAAATTTTAAAGACTTTTTTTTTAGATAAAAAGAAAAGAAATATTTATATTTAAAGATATTAAAATGAAAAAAGTGGAAATGTTTTACAGAAACAAAACAAAAGCCCAGAAAATGTATGTCTTCTAAGGCTCAGGACAAACTCAGATTATACCCTCAGGATGCCCAAGGTAGAGATTCATTTGTCAATGCTCCTAATTGTGATAAAAGTTTTTTAAAGTACTGTTCTAATATATCACCTCCACCACAAAATGGTGGCAGCAGAAGCTAGAGGTTCCCCCTAGAGAGGATTCCCTATTACAGTGCCCAAGGAATCCAGGAGTGTGGTGGGTTTAGGCTAAATTCTAATCCTAAATTTATGATCCACCCAACTAAAAAATCACCATTGGCCGGGCACAGTGTTAGGCACTTTACGTTCATTATGTTTAATCCTATTAATAAAGAGTTACCTAAAGATGTATTATTCCCATCTTAGGGATGAAGAAGCTGCCCTAGGGACAGTGTCTTGCCCAAGGCCACATAGACAGAGAGAGCAGGAATTCAACTCCAGGTCTATCTACCCACAAAAACTGAATTCTTTCCACTCACCACCCTGCCTCCTTCGGCACTTTTTTTTGTCCTCACTTTAGTAAAAGAGCCACAGTCCCTGTTTTCAGGAAGAGGCAAAGATGTGCTGGATATCTACCAGGATGGTCACAGTATTTGTAATCATCTGTCCTGCAAGATAACTAAAAATGATACACTGTAAGCATCTCCCATATTTTACAGGATTGTATGTGCCATATTACATCTCATTGTAAGTTAGCAGTTGCGAGAACATTTTCATCTTAAATTGGGAATTGATGGAAAAGAGATGATCCCCTATTCTGCTTAAATCTTTCCAAGTATTCCATTTTCTGCTTCTGAAGTCTAAATTCCGATGTCAAACACATTCAGAGAGCAATAAATTAGGAGCTAATCTGTGCCCCACTACCATATGCCCAAGTGACAACTTCAAAACAAATTGTCAAACCATTTCTAAAAAGAAAATCTGTTAGTTTGGGAATGCTCGTAAGCAAGTTTTAGAAGGATGCAACCTCTCACACTGCTCATACAACCGTGTGGGCTGTACCCAGGCAAAATATATCCATTCTAATCCCCTTCCACTTCTAATTTATTTTTTTCTTGATGCATTCTCCATGTGGTGAGCACAACTGACCCTCTACTGAGATCAGTGACAAAAGATATCCAAGCAACTCTGGTCATTTCTTTGTATATACTCACTAGGTCCCTCAAAGGCAGACACAGTGAAGGTTGGACTCAAATCTGTGAAGTTAGGTTGTATTTTGAGACAATGGGAAGGAAAGCTTAGATTTAAAAGTAATTATAATAAAAGGATATGTCTAACAGGTAGAAAGAACATATAAAATTAAAGAAAAATGCATCTACATTAAAATACTGCTTCAGTTACATTGTGGCACTAAGTAAAGAATTGATACCTACCAAAGTCAAACCATCAACAGTACACACAGAGAAAGGGGCCTTAAAATTGTATTGCTTGTCTTTATCTCACTAAAGTACTGGCAGATGATTATGGAGATCTTCTTTTCTGGAAATTTCAAAGCACTGAAAAGGAAACTATATAGAATGACATGCTTACTGTATTCAGTGACTAAGACCACCTAGTATTGGGTATAAAATGCAGATTTATCAAAAAGGAACAAGGCTAGCCAGGGAAAAGAAAATAAGAAGTCCCCTTTCTTCTCCTTTCCTGAAATAGCTCAGTCAATACTCCTAAGAAGAAAACTGAAGGAAATAAGAGGTATGCTCTCACTCTTGGAAGCAAAAACACCCAGCAGATTATAGAATACATTAATCAAGGAAGTCAAGATTTTAAACTGAATTTAACATTCAGTTTCAATTGGGTTGGCTCTTCTCCTCATTTTGGAAGTCCATATTATGAAAATATACTATTAAAGCATCTCGCAAAACATCCAGCTAACAAACTTAGAGTTCACCCTATGCTTTTACAGAAGAATCAGCCTGCTGTTTTTGCACAAACCGTTTTCCCTTCCCCCTCTGTTCTTTTCCCTTTTGATCCGCCTTTCCCCTCTCCCGGCTCCTACTCCCCAAGTATCCAAGGTGATAATCACACTTGGATAGAGGCTGAAAGGAGATTCTATAAAAACTTAACAAAAGGACTCTTCTCATCACGATTCTTCTACCTGTGTCTATAATGTTTGTGTGAAGAAAAGCATTATAGCTGAAAACCACGGGGCAGTAGGTAAGAAATCACTTCTGAAATAGGAATACATTACAGAAACTTTTACAAATAGCTATATATTTAATGCTTCTTGAGGGTCCCAGTGAACAGCCTGGAATAAATTTTCCTTTCCTTCAGCTTCTGCTGCTAAGTGAGACATCTTTTCTCTAGCCCTCGAGTTCCCCCTCAACTTGCCATTCTAGCTTTTAAACCAAAAAAAGTGCACAGATAAGTTACTGTTTGTTAAATTATGTGACTACCTTCAGACATAAAATAGAAGTATCTGCAAAATACGCTTTTGTGACACCTAAACATAAAAGTATAAGCTGTAGTCTTTGAAGATAAACATCAAATACGATCCATTACCAGTGAATACCATGAAAGAATAATATAAGTCTAAGGAATGAGTTACCTATGGTAACGCTTAGAGATAGATGATATATTTTTCAAAGACTGATTAAAATAGTTATTTGTCAGGTGCCTTTCTAAATTCAAAGGGAATAATGTTAAACTAAACTATTTTAAATGAGTGCGTATTGACTTATATAATTTCCACACATTCTAGGCATGAGAATAAGCAAAGGAGAAAGAGGTCACTTATCTATGTGGGTTAGTTCAAGAAGAAATTCTTAATTATCATAATAGGATACATTTTCTACACATCTATCCTGTTGAGTGTAAAAAAAGTTACTGCAAATTTCTATTATGAAAATATTTTCTGATGTACCTACCGATCAATCTGCTTTATCTAATTATCAAACACCATTTCCCACAGGCCTTATGTACAAATTCTATGGTTTTGTACAGAAAGGTCAAAAGAGTGAGTGTAGGTGATAAATTTGAACCGATAATATTTCAAGGGAAGCACCAAATCCTGAGTCGAATACACAACTGTGTCCTCAAAGACCTCCATGATCAATCACTAAGGCAAAGGAACAGAGCTTGCTCCATTAGCACTCACAGCCTTTCTCCTCAAGACTTGCTTTTGGGGACATTTTATCTTCTCAAGATTGCTCTGCTTTGAAGATTGTGGTGATGGTCAGGGATAGTAAACACACACAACAAAAACTAGAATTTTAGATTCAATAGGATCCAGTTTTTTCTCTTTTTTTTCCTTACAAGCAAAATCTTGAATAATACCTTTAAAAATTTATTCAAATTCTTAAAATAAAGCCTAGTCTACACTACAGAATTCTTTTTTGAATAGAATTCTTAGCAACAGGAAGATGTTTTGTAAGTATCCATTCTAATTTTCCTAGAGAAAATTTTGAGAAACCTAGGCATCTCAGATCATTACACATCAAGTGCATCAAAATTCTGGCATATCAAAATATTAAAGTGTTTGTTATAATATATATTATATATATACTATATATATATAATATATACTATATAATAGTTTTAGATAAGTCAAGTTCATAAAAATAACTTCAAATTTTATGTATAAGTAAACTTAATACACGTGTTAAGGCATTCAAGAAATTTAAGCAAGTTTTACAGGATTATGAGAATTATTTTGCTATTTTATTTTATCTTTTTTTAAGATTTTTTATTTATTTATTTATTATTTATTTGACACAGAGAGGCAGCGAGAGAGGGAACACAAGCATGGGGAGTGGGAGAGGGAGAAGCAGGCTTCCCACTGAGCAGGGAGCCCGATGTGGGGCTCGATCCCAGGACCCCAGGATCATGACCTGAGCCAAAGGCAGACGCTTAAAGACTGAGCCACCCAGGCACCCCTATTTTGCTGTTTTAAACTATTGCAGTGGCTCATAGTGGTCAGAATTTTGCTTTTATGACATACAGTTAATCATTATCTATAACTTACTTGGTGACAGAAATATAATCCATATATTTCAGAAATATATGGTCAGAAATACAATCCATAATGACAATGTTGTTCTTATGGGAAAATGAGATTTGCTTTCCCAAGAATACAAAATAGTTAACAAAAAAAAGTAGAAGCAATTTATATTGTTAAACACCAGGGCTCTATATTCATACATATGAAAATATGAAATATGAAAATCTTAAATTAACACACAGGGTAGAAGGAGAAATAAGTAAGCAGGGGAGAGAGAAGGAAGAAATATCTTTCAAGCCCAAATTATAATTGTTGTAAATTAAGTCCTTTGTTACTCAACTAGAGTAACATATTTATATTTACATAAATATGCATGTTTATTTTTGTATTTTTAAGAAAAAGAGTATGTTTTTTCTTTTACCGACCCCATAAAAATGATCACAATTTAAAACTTTACCATTTGTTCTGCTGAAATGTTACCAATAAAACACTAAGAAAGAAAGTAACTGATTAACAGTTGTGGATCCAATTAAACATGTTTTAAGAAGAAATTATTTTATATTAGAAAAAATACATATATATATATACACATACACACACACATAATATATATAGTATATTTTCATTCCACTTTTATTTCTAGGGATTTATATATTTATACTGTTGTATAAATATATACTGATGTATATTTATACATCTCCGCTTATGAATGGAAAACCCCAAGAAACTGACTAAATTGTAAGCATGAATTGATGCAGCATTCAGCACGTAAATCTAAAAACAAAAATCTAGAGTAAGATGATAACATATTATGTTTTTAGAACTTGATCTCTCAGGCTCCCAAAGAGCTTCATAAACTTTAATTAGGCCTCACAACAATCCTGCCAAGTAAGTACTGTAAGACCCACTGAGCAGATGGGCAGACACAGAAGAACTTGCCTGAGATCACAAAGCTAGTTATAGTACCCAAAAGTTGCCCTCTGAGTCCTGTGTTCAACTTCATGGACCACGCTCTTCAGGAGCCTGTCAGATGAGTTCTCAGATTCAAATGAGGACCCTTAAGCTAATTAATCATTGCTCGTCCTATCTAATATAACTTGGAAACCATTCAAGTAAAAAGAAAAGTATTTTGGGGGCACCTGGGTGGCTCAGTCGGTTAAGTGTCTGACTCCTGATTTCGGCTCAGGTTATGATCTTGTGAGATCAAGCCTCCCATTGGGCTCCCTTGCTGGGCATAGAGCCTGCTTAAGGTTCTCCCTCTCACCCTGCCCCTTCCCAAGTATTCTGAAATGGAATATTCACCTTCATTATATTTTTCACAAGACTTAGTAGATGATACTGTTAAATGGTATAAAAAGTAAAAATAAAAACTGAATGAGTAACCCCACGAAGGAACACCTGTATGACTGGTGAACTTGAAAATTCCCTATTCGGCATAACACAATCAGAAATTACATTCCAAGTCTTCAGACGTTAGTAACACAATAACAAAGTGGCAAATTATACTGTTTTCTTTTCCACTAAGACATCATGAGTCTTCGTTATTAGATTCAAACTAAAATGAGAATGCTCATCTATTTGTAAAGTGAGAATCCCTCCTGAATTTACCTCACAATGAATTAGATCTGGGATCTCTGGCTACTATCAAATTTTCTTTTAAATTTCACCTGAGGGCAGCCTGATGATGGGGCCGTAATCATTATTAAAAACCACAGGAGAGACTGCTGCTAAGATCATTACCTTTAGACCTCCATGTGTCTAATTACAGGACCCCTTGTTCTAAAAGCCATTCCATGTCTACAGAACATCTGCAGGGCTTCAAAGAGTCTAAGATTTTTCCTTACAATAAACTCTCCTTTAATCTCAGAGAATTGGAAGTGGTTGGGCAGAAAGCTATGTTATCTCAAGTCCTCTTCCAGTCATGGTGACCTGAGTAGACATGGTAATTGCTAGTGATATAAAACTATGAGGATTTATTTTACACGCAGTTGCTTTACTCTTGATGACAGGTGATTGCTAAACCCCCTTCCTGAGAAAAATACACCTGCCCTTCTCCATCGGAGGGGATGGGAACCACTGCAAGACTTGGTCATACTATGGAAATGGCTAATTATCAGGAATGTGAGCAGGAGAAGGGTGCAGAACTCAGGTATGGGAATACCCTCGGAGCAACATTCCCTCAATAAATGGTACACATCATTCTGGGCTGACTTTAAGGGATCTTTGTCAAGTTTAATGATATACTGTATTTCTTTTGAGTTATTAAAGAATTCTTACGACATTATTCTCTGTTTATACCTCAATTTTCAGGTCATTTTTGTTCCAGCACACTCTCTACGTGCCAACTAAAAATAAGCTATCAGTTAATGAGCTGAGAAAATTGATTCAAAAGCCCCTTAAGTCTCACTACTCTTTTCTGATTACAGTTTTGGCCAATTTTAGAGAGGTAAGTCATAGAGTCCCATAAATTCTCTAATGATAAAAACAAAAATAAACAAATAAGATCCTTTCCTTAGACAAAGGATACAAAATGCACACTATTATATTTTGTCTACAATAAAATTTTTACTTGGAATGAGAAGGTGAAAGTCATTTACTGCAAGAAAAAACCTGAGAAAAATCTGCAATGACAAGTGTATTGCTCGGTTTATGGTAGAAAGGGATTAATCTATACAAGTTTTTAAAGGGATAGAGAATTATTTCTGAATGAAATATATTTACTGGTAATCTTTCCCTTAGATACTTGCTTTAGTTTCCAGTTATATTATTTAAACTTCACATAATCTTCAAGGTACTGAGTGGCTGGTAATACCTCAAAGCCAAAACAAAAAATTGACCAGCACTAATGATAACACAGTGAAGGAGGAGGAGGAGGAGGAAGGGAAGAAAGGGAGGGAAGGATGGAGGAAGAGGAGCATCAGGAGAAAGAACAGGAGAAAAAATGAAAACTTTGTAGTGGAAAAAAGAAATGCCAGCTTTATTTAAATATGCTATTTATTTATTTTAATAAGTGGTAGTTCTCATCATATTAGATACAATAAATCAGTGTCAGAATGTTTACTTTTATTTTTTTAAATATTTTATTTCTTTATTGTTGAGAGAGAGAGAGAGAGCGCACAAGCAGGGGGAGCGGCAGGCAGAGGCAGAGGGAGAAGCAGGCTCCCCGCGGAGCAGGGAGCCTGATGTGGGACTCGATCCCAGGCCCCTGGGATCATGACCTGAGCCGAAGGCAGATGCTTAACGACTGAGCCACCCGGGTGCCCCCCAAATTTTTATTTTTAAATAAAAACTCTATAGTGCATTCAAGCAAATCACTCAGAATAGTGTGGGAGGGGCATAAACATTAGGTGAAACTGGCTTATCACAAATACATTGACCTAGAGTCAATCTAAACAAATTAGGGTAAACATGCTGATGAAGCTATTCTGCTCTGCCCTGGGGGACAATAGCCCTGCATCATATCTTGCAATGGAAATTCATTTTTAATTCCAATCGAGGGTTAACTAAGTAACATGAACCATTGCCAAGAATCTTCAAGCCCTTTATTTAGGAGATTCTTCCTCAATGCTTGGTGAACTAAGAAATAGCTTGGCTAACAGGTGAATGTGCTCAGTGTTATTGTTTTCTTCCTCATGAGAGGGGCACAAAAAGGCATTCCTATATGTATCTCAGGAGATTTACAGGACAGCTATGTCAGGAAGTGAAAATAACCTTGTTATGTGTAACAAATGTATCACTGGCAGGAGCCAAGTCTGCCGACTTCTCTCCTGTCTCTCAGCAATAAAATCTAACAGCTACTCAAATGTGAGATCAGCTCAAGCCCCAGTTAAAGCTCAAATGTTGAGGACAAAAGTGTTTCCTTTGTGAAAAGAGGTTGATAAATCATATTCACCATGAAAAAGTTTGTCTGTACATCATGTCCTTTGATGGGCTATTCTTAAGAGTCCCGAGATTCCAGAGGGCCATGCAATGGGCTGGCTTGCATTAGATTTCTACAGAGCTGGCAGCCTTATTCTGGAAGTCTTACATTTCAGGTAACCTGATGACAGGGAGGGTGGGCCACAGGCATGCATCTCAACTCTCCTCTGAGCCAAGGCAAGAGAGCTTGCAGGGCTGATATGTTGGGATCAATGAAACTCTCCGGGGAACTGGCTGTTCTCCTTTCAAATGCCACCTCCCTAATCTCTCCACTTGCTCAAGTCAGATTCTTCAAAGCCCTGAACAGGACATGAGGCTGGTATGATTAGGAAACGCAAAGGAGGAATGCTCTCTATAAATCATGGGTAGAGGCAAAAAGCATCACATTTACGGATGGTTAACAATCAAGGTCAGAATTGAGGCATATTGCTTGGAACTGTAATTGCTTCCTTTAGCCATGAAGAGAAAACAAAGTTTCCTCATATTTGTTAAGGGCCTACTGTATGCTAGACAGTGTGCTGGGCACTAGGTCAGGAGGCCTGCTCTCCAAGACCTTGAAATGTATGAAGGGACAAAGGACAAGTGCAAAAAAAAATGATTGTATGGCCAATGGCCAACGGCCGGGACTTTTTCTCAGACAAAGTGCAACAAAAAAACACTAACCTGAAGTTTTTTTTTTTTGCAGTGTTTGCACACAGATAATACTGTATGCCATGGGTTATTAAAAAAAAAAAAAAAAAAAAAACCCAGCTCTCAAACTGACAAAGGTGTGTGAGGCTGATAATCAAGACAGACTGACCTATATTCCCAAAGAGGCCTGATCACTAGAGTCCAGGGAAAGGGAACACTCTGATCCCAGAAGGGGTGTTCTCACCACACCTCTCTGTTCTCAAGTAGGTGCCATACAAAGCTTATCTTTTCCCTAGCAACAACTCCCAAAGCATTCCAGGTCAGTACATACAAATCTTTTCAATGGCCATAGAGTAATGCGCTACATGGATATGCCACAACCCATTGAAACAGTTCCTGCTGGTGAGCATGCAGGTTCCCTCCAGGACTCTGCCACCACAAGTCAATATATCGACCCTTCCATGAGTGAAATCCACTGCTAGCCTTTATTTAACATGGTGACTGAAAAAAAAAAAAAAGACATCCCCATAAATGAAGTAGCAGATTAAAAAATGAAAAATACATGCTGAAGTCAACAGTTTCTTAAAACCTGGAGAGGGCCCTTCCTTGTGCTGGCGAGGAGACCCTGTGTCGGCTTGGGCAGACACCCTGTAGGAGTCTGCATATGGGACAGCCTGTTATCATTCTCTATCATCTTATTCATATATTTGGATAGTGGGTAGTATCACAGTCCCTTGGGGCTGGAGTAGGCATGTGAATTGCCCAAAAGCACTAAGAAAAAAAAAAAAGTAGAAACATTTTGCTCTGCATTCTTTCAAATTATTACTGGTTTTACAACTGAACCCTCACAAAACTGTAATAAGCTCATGAAACAAAGGGATTGGAATTCAGAGTCAGCAAACATTTATATGCCTGTGACAAGCCAGGTGCCCATGAGAGCACTACCTGGGTCATGTAAGCCTCCTAATAAGGAGTAAGTATTAACATCCCCATTTGGGCAGGTCCCATATGCCGCGAGCAAATTTCAGAATTGAAATCCACACCTAACTTTCTTGCCACTTTTTTTTTTTTAAGATTTCATTTATTTATTTGAGAGAGAGCGCCCGAGCAGGAGGAGCGGCAGAGGGAGAAGGAAAAGCAGACTCCCCACAATGAGGGGTTCCATCCCAGGACCCCGGGATCATGCCCTGAGCCGAAGGCAGAAGCCCAACTGACTGAGCCACCGAGGTGGCCCTCTTGCCACTTCTAACATACAATTCTGTCAACTGTCTGATGACTCCTGACTCCTTACTACAATACTAGACCGGCACTTCATGAGGTTAAATGGGAGGCCTCTCTGAGCAGTAGCAATTAGACTGTAGAAATAAGAAAAGAGTCTGAAGCTTAAGTCCTAAATTCAGTGTGGGTTTGGGTTTGAATGTATGTGTGCAGGTCTGTGAGGAATACGGAAAAATGTTATCACACTTCATTTTCATTTTAGTTCATTGGAAGAAGTTTAAAATAAATACCATGTTTTTACGGAACTGGAAACACAATCACATTTGTTATTTAAAAAAACAGAGAAAGCAAATATGCATATATGCTTTAAATGTATTAATTATATTTTGGCAGTAATTCTGAGAAAACCAGAATTAAAAGAGAAAACACGGGAGGAGGATGACAAGTGATAAAATGGTACTAAAAAGGTTTTTTATTAAAAAATTACCCAAAGACAATGCAGTTAAGTGTGGCTCCTCCTAATGACAGTGGCTTCTGCTGCTTCCAGTTTGTGGGCAGTTGTAAATGATAGTATTTTATTTTGAAAAGTTGCTTTAGAATGCACAGATGCCAAAGAAATAGGTGTTGTGTAATATGACATTTAAAAAGTCCTCTATCAGCTGGGCTTCAGCTCCATACCACACAGGGCCTGGCCTGTCCATCCCGGCACATCTCCTTCTCTCCATCGGGAGGAAAGGCCGTCTAGACAGGATGGTAGAGAGACTTGCACTGGGAGTGAGGGGCCCCGGGGTCCTCTCCTTCCTCGACCAGTGATCAGCCTTATCACCTTCACTTCTCTAAGCTTCCTCGTTTATAAAAGTGGGGCTAACAGCCTTAGTCGTGAGGCTCAACCAAAATGAACATGTGACACAATACTTTTTAAAAATGTGAGGTCTATGTTTAAGTGGCAGGATATATAATTTGTCTCAGAGAGCTAGATGCTGCAGCTTAGGTGTTTTTAGGTGATCTTAGCAGCTACTCCGATAAAGGTTCAGGTGCCCTAAATTTAGGAGAAAGGCACCAGGGCCTAAAATAAAACTGATGGTGAACACGAAAGGACTGAATACAACTCTAAACACCATGTGATACACTGGTAGGAGAGAATGGACATCTAATTCAATCACTCGTCCTATAAAATCTATAGGGTAGACTGTAGACCATTGAAGAGAAACCCAAGAAAGGCAAAACAGCTTAACAAAGGCCATTCATAACGGCAGGCAATTACCTAATGAGAACCTAAGTCTTTCTAAAAATGTCCTATTTTAAGATTTTATTTATTTATTTGTCAGAGAGAGAGAGAGAGCGCGTGACCTCGTGCACAAGCAGGGGGAGGAGCAGGGGGAGAAGCAGGCTCCCCACTGAGCAAGAAGCCTGATGTGAAGATGCGGGGCTGGATCCCCGGACCCTGGGTTCATGACCTGAGCCGAAGGCAGATGCTTAACCAACTGAGCCACCCACATGTCCCAAGAACTCCTATGCTGATTATTAATACTACCTCACCATAAGAACAGAAAGTAGGTTTCACCAGACTCAACCTTATCCTCATCAGAGGTACTGACTGAACTCGAGAAAGACAAAGTGACTTGGCTAAAAAGTCACAAAGATGATCACGTCTAGAATTGAGGTTTTCTGGCTCCCAAACAGTGGCTCTTCCCGTAACAGCAGGGCCTACCCCTTCTTTCAGAATACTGATCTCACTGTTGTCCCATGTAAGGAAAGTAAGTATACTCCAGAAGACATTTTCTTTCCTTTTTAACCCACCACTTAGGTATAGCTCCCCAGCCTTTTTTGCTGTGACACATTTACTTCTCCGAGAAAGGGGCTTTGATGGTTCAGAATCATGTTCAATCTGGAAAAAAACCTTAAGAACCTTAAGATTTCTGTATGAGGAGGTGATGAGGGAGGCAAGGGGAGACCAACTTAATGTTCCATGTGCAGCAAGCTCCATCACTATAATTCTTAAACCATGTTAGAAGAGAAGTGCTCCATCATTTAGTGGCCTCAGTATGCCCATCAGCCCTTCAGATGTGCTTATTCCTAACACAGTGGGGCTTGGCCTGGGTATGCAAACAAGAAACTGTTAGCCTGGAAGATTAGGGATTGTGATTACCCAATCGGTGACCCCTATTCTAAAGCACATCATGCTCCATTTATAAAATGACTATTTTAGCAGATCTTCAGCAAAGTATTACTAAGATTGATCATCCAGTATTTACTTAAGGCCTATGGACTCTAAGTTTACTCACCTTTAGTGTCCATCTCCAGGATTATTAATGCAAAAGACACTCAAGACTGTGACACAAGTGATAAATAACACATGGGAGAAAGATCAAATTTTAGGCTCCTACTTAGACTTTATGTTTGAAATATGAACCATGACAGAACAGCTTCTCAAACCGTGAAAGAAAAGCACAAATATAAAATTTTAGACCTCTTTTGAACATCCTGATGTGGACCAGTAGAAAAAGAAAGGCAGAACACAATCCGGGGGGGAGGGCAGAATCAGAAATAGGTCCAGCTACACAAAAGCCTCTGTCCCTTCAGGGATGTCACTTAACCTCCACATTCTTAGCTTTGCTCACTAGGAAATTGGGAATTATAAAACTTGTCCTACCTAGTTCACAAAGAAGTGAAGACAAAATGAGGGAACACATGTCAAACCACATTTGGATGTAGTGTTATAAATGTAGATTGTTTTATAAACGATGTACAGCTGAATTAAAGCTAGAGTGAACTAGATGCTATGACATAAAAAGTAAAACACTTTCTAAAGAAACCTATTTGCCAAAGGGGGTGGGAAAGACCCATTAAAACAATTTTAAAGCTACTTCTCAGTAAGATGATAATATTTGGAAGCACTTCTATAATCTATGCAAATATAAAGTTGTTTGAAAAACATGTGTGCCACTTTGGTGTTGGGCATTCTTTGATCAAGTAGTTAAAACCAGTCTTGTAAGTCTCCTCCCTGATATGTGAACTTTATTTATAATACATTACAAAACAAACTTTGAAATAGAATAAACATTCTTATATACTTTTTTAATTTTTGGAAAATATTTCCATGTTTTCTTGGAAAAGTTATATGTGCAAAGTTCTTTTTTCACAACATTTTTAATCAGAATCTCTTTGGACTAATTGAGGACTCTGATGTACAGTTTTAGAGGCTTCTTTGAGGAAAAAAAATTCTAAATGTGTTAAATATATAAGTATCAATAAGTTATGATTTGTGCTATAGAACCTACATGTATAAATGAATTTAGCCATTCCATAATAAATGAGATTTTAATTTATTACTCCATGTTTGTGATTTTTTTAACCACATATTAATATGACATTTACTTCTTCAAAATAATGAGATGGTAACTATCCTACATTCTTGGAAATGCGAACACGTATCCTATGCCTATGATAATTTTTGTTGGCATAATGCTTTACAGTTTTCCAAAAACCTTCACAGGAAGGAACCCCTCCCCAACAACAGCAAGAGGCAGGTGAGAACGGATCTCCTGAAATTGCCAGAACATAGGACTTTGTTTCCAGGATCGGGGCTTTTCCCACTCAATGGCACTTTTTCCCTCTCCGGTTCAGGGTTATATATTCAAAAACAAAATGTTCTTGGAGGACAGTGAGAAACCGTCCACCATTCGAAATGGATCTATAAGCTTTGACAGAGGAGAAGCCCCCTGGCGGAGCAGTGAAGACCCCCCTCAGATGCAGGGGTCAGGTTGAAGCACACACAGGGGCCCGGGGCTCTTACCGTCCAGGTGGCCGACTTGGCAGTGCTGGACTGCTGGAAGGACACATCGAAGCTGTGCGGGCCCGGGTAATCGGTGTTGGAAGGGATGGCGGGAGACGGAGAGAGGGCGTCGAAGGTGGAGCTGGGCTGCGCGTAGGGCGATGGCGCCGTGACGCTGTTCTGCGCGTGGTCTGTGTTGTAGGGGCTGGTGGACGAGGAGCCGTTCTGAATCTGCTGGTCCATGCTGTTCAGGAGCCCCAGGTTTGTGTACTGTGGCTGCAGGACATCCAGAAACCCCAGGGTTAGCTATGTCAGCGGCAGATCATTGCTCTGAAAAGGCATCATTTGGTGCATGCATTCTACAGAAATCGACCTTGAATCTATGAAACCTCACAATACCCGGTAGAAGGACTAATTTGTGATACACAGAAACACCAAGGGAGGTCTGAGGCCTGCACGTGTTTTGTAATGACCTTCACAGATCACACAGCTTCATGTGCAGCCTTTGGAGACTGTGGTTTCCTGAAGAGCACCTGAAAATAGAATATATACAATGATATTGTAGTATTGTCTGGTGACTGACAGTAGCTGCCTATGTGGTGAGCATAGCATAGGGTATCGACTTGGAATTACTACACTGTACACCTGAAACTAATGTAACATTGTGCGTCAACTATATTTAAATAAAAAAAAAGAACGTGTGCTTATTAACAAACTGGGCAAAAATGTCCAGTGCTCAGTAGCTGTATAGAAGGTCTTTAAAATAAAGGAATACCAGGGCGCCTGGGTGGCTCAGTTGGTTAAGTGACTGCCTTCGGTTCAGGTCATGATCCTGGAGTCCCGGCATCAAGTCCCACATTGGGCTCCCTGCTCAGCGGGGAGTCTGCTTCTCCCTCTGACCCTCTTCCCTCTCGTGCTCTCTAGCTCTCATTCTCTCTCTCAAATAAAGAAATAAAATCTTTAAAAATAAAATAAAGGAATACCACCTGCTATTCTTTTTTCCCCTCCTGCCATAGTATTCAGAATGAGAAAGACCACTGGATAGATATGTTCTAAAAGGGATTTAAGCCTCAAGTTGTATATGGAGCAAAATCAGAGGTCCTCCAAATTTCCCTGTAGTCTTATTATCTAAATTCTGTCCCAGGGTATGAAGAATGCCCCACCCGCGCCCTGCCCCCAAGGACTCAGTTCATCAAAACTGGAGAACCATGGGTAGCAAGGTTAGGGAGAGCCACCTAGATATTTTTAAAGATAACATGCTAGTATATCATCCAAACACAGCCTAATTTTTCATCTGTTCCTTCCTTTTCTTTGTAGCAGTTTCTTCTTTGCCAGAGTAGAACATGTGTAAGAAGAACACCATCTAGTTAGGATTTACATTCTGTATTTGATACAATTCAGAAGTATGTTAGCTCCTATACTCCTCTGCCTGATGCTCTTAGGTGTTCTGTGCAAATGGGCACAGAGTAGGCACTTGATATGATGTGTATGGAAAGAATGAATTGACTTGTCATTTAATCTGCAAAAAAAAAAAAAATGTATTACTATCAGAGAGCAGGGGTGATTTGCTCAAGCATCAGCTAATAAGCAAAGAGTGGTAATTTTGAAACCAAATCTTCTGAGTCTGAGTCCAGGGCCCTGCCCAGCCACCATCACACCTGTCAGCCTGATGAGATAATTCAAGTCCTCCCTAAACTGGAGTCAAACCGGACACATTTCCAGAAGGGGCAACCACTGTACGGTACAGTTTTTCCTCTGTGAAAACTTCTGACACATGTTGATCGCATTGTTTCTTCAAGTTATGGAAGGGGAAAATAAAGCAAAAGCAAGAAGAAAAAAGAAGTCTCGTTGGTACCTGTTTTATAAAGGAAATGAGGAGTCTGGCTCTTCAGTTGAAGGATAAATCTGAGAGTCACCAACCAAGTAAAACTATGGAGAAGAACAGACTCACAAAGAAATAGAAGCTTTAATTGTAATTAAAGTAAATTATTTAACTAAACTTTAGGTATTTCATACAGGGAGGAGAAAGTACGAACTCCACCATTCCATTCAGTCCAGAGAGCATCTGTCTAAATGTTAAAGGCCGCATGTCCATTCCAGTACATTTATATATTCGCATTCCACGGCCGGATGCCACGTCCCCATTTGCTCTTCAAATAACTATTAATCTCTTTACACTTCTCCCCATGCTGACAAGAGCAGCTGTTTGTCTTGCCTTCTTTCCCCTCTGACTTCTGCAGCTCCTATTCCTCTCCTGTCCTCCAGCTTCAGCTTCCCCTCTTGACAGGTGAGGCAAACCTTCAGGTGAGACAACTCGGGGGTGGGGGCAGAGAATAAAACCCGAGGCCCCACCAGGCGTCCACACCCCGGCCCCCGGCTGAATTCAAGTCCTCAGGTATGCAAGCCTGCAGCAGCGGCATAGGAATGGGATTGAAAAGATATTATTTGTGTTCAAGTTAAGGGTCAGCATGCAAAGCACTCCTGAACGTCCTGTAGGAATCAGATAATGCTCCCAGAGGCACGTGCTTCCCTACAGCGGTACAATTAGGGAAGCAGCCGGCCCTGACAAAAAGGACAAAGAAACCGGCTGAGCACTTTCTCATAGGCAGTAAAATGCGTGGAGCCACCCCTTTCCTCCTCCTTCCAGGTACACAGAATGGAACTGGGGCTAATTGTGGGCTTGGATGAGAACAAAGAAACATAGCCCTTTGAATTTTTTTTTTTCAATATATGTAAAGAGAAAAGTTTTGGGACCAGCTCTAAAAAGCCAGTGAACAAACACTCAGTGCTTCTCAAAGGACTTCAGAGAAATGGAGAATGCATAAATGAGTAAACCTCAGAGGCACAAAGGAGACCCCTGGAATAGCAGGAAGATTGAACATATTGGCTGGTACTAAAGAAGCAGAAACTGTATTCCCAGTCATTAATAGCACTGTAGGTGCTGATGGCTAAGCTTTTAAATGCCAGCATTTTTAATTCTATACAGTTCAGGGGAAATATTTTACTTAGTAACAACAGAGTGTGCTTCCAAATCTAATGCCTCAACTTATGCATCATAAAGCTGGAATTCCCAGATGTAGACAAAGAGCTGCTTACTATCCAAGATAAGAATGGGAAACTGCATTTCAGTTCAAACTTTTTTTAAATTTTACTTTAGGGAACCGTAAGTCAAGTAGTATACTCAGGTATCTTTAAAAAAAATTTAAAAGCCTAAAACCAACACTACTAGCTTTCATTTGCCTAGAACACAAACAACAACAAACCCACCAAAGTTAAGGATTGCATGATTGGAAATCTATGTGGATAGTTTGCAGAGCTTTGTTAAAAATCAGTGTCATAAACCTGCCATAGGAACCAGTACTTTTGAAATTAATTTAAAAAGCATTCAGTTAACAGCAACAACAACAGTTTCTCATTTGCTTTTTTGACTTGACAAGAGAATGGACGTGTTGACAGAGTACGACTGGAGGCCGAGGGCAGATCAAAGTAGCCAAGAAGAACATGTGCTATGTAGGCAGGACCAGCAAAATCATTTTTGTGACCCATTGCAAAATGAAAATGCAGAGCCTCTTGGTCATAGATTATTGTTTCAAAATGGTGATAGCAGAGCATTAAACAAAACACAGGACCCTTTGCTACCACACATTTTTGTATATATGAATGAAGCTAGCTCTGTACCAGGTTAATGAGAATAATATTCATCCCTCATTTTCCACCAAAGTGAACATGGTCGGGTAAAGGCAGAAATGTCTGTGCTCCTTCCTTATTATGATTCCATAAACACACAGGGAAGAAACTTGTGTTATGCTGGAATGCTAGTGTAATGCCTATTTACAATGACCAGTAGAAGAGCCTCAGAAGTTGGAACCTGACACTTTCATGCCAGTCAAAAAAACTGCCCTCAGGAGAACTCTATGGGGTCTCCTATGTCCCATGCATTTCTTATGTAACAAAAACTATTAGGATATTTGAAATGAAACAAAAAAAGTAGATTGTCCCTTTCTATATCTTGATCTTGAAATAAACTTAACATACTCTATAGATATTCAATGAATGAATGAATGAAAAATGTTATATATCTACACTATCATGTCTGAAAGAGGAGACAGCAATCTTTCTACAAAACCTGAATGGCAAAATGAATACAATTTGCCTGATGAAGTAAAACAATTGATTTCTTCTGAATTCAAACAGATGCTTTATTTCCTATAAAATAACTTTGAAATAGAGAACTCACCACTTGGACCCTAGGTTTTTTACCAACATCTATAACTGGAATATATTCAGGTTCATCACAGACTAGCCGAACTGACCACAGAAAGGGTGAAACACACCCTGGTCCCTGACTTATAGTCCAGGTAATCACAGAACCCTTGGGGGTGTTCTGAAACTTGGAACTGTCATGAGAAATGTGGGGATACCCAGGGGCTGAATCTCAAACTGCTTGCTTTCACCATTAGGAAAGAGTAAGTGTAGGTAAGAACTATTCCCAAATATAGAAAAGAGTATTTTCCTGTTTTTCTCCTCTCTTATGCCTTTTGCATAAGTCATTTGACCAGTGCAATTTAAGGACTTAGACACAATTTGTGTTTCTGCAAATCTTTCTCCTCCAATGTATCTGTATAAGAGAAATCGTGTAAGTCCTACTTACCAGATATTACTATCTGTAATAGCCAATTTATGGCAACATGGCAACAAAAGCCAACAGTCTATGGCAAGAGGTTAATAAAAAAATGAGAGCCAAATCAGGGATAGGAGAGGTTCCTGTTGGGATATAGAATCGAAACTTATTTACTTCCATTCAAACGTCCCCTTGTCACAGGAAACAATCATTTGCCCAAATTTTATTTGGAAGAAATTATATTTATAATCTATGATTCACTATGAGACAAGGCTGGGGAATTAAATATTCTTCGGCACTTACATTCCTGAATGGATCCTCGTATTGCAAAAGCACTCTGAACTTAGACTGGGTGATGTGGGGTCTAAGCCCCAGCCCTGCCACTGAGGTGCTGAAAAACCCTGTGTAAGGTACCGCCTGGAACTTCACTTCCTATAAGGAGATTGATTCTGATGATCAAACATAAAAGGTGAGTCCATTCTCATGAATTTGACCACACTCATCCACAAAGTTATTTTAAAGTGCCATGAGGTTACTTTCAAACAATGAGATAACTGTTTTGTAGCCAAACCTAGAAATCGAAAATGTTTCAGGCAGCATACACGAGAGAGCCTTTCACCTCAGGCTTCGTGGAGGAGCTTTCGAGAACATTCTAAAGCCCCTCCTGGGAAAAGAAAACAGTTTTCCTCATGACCCTGGCTTGACAAAGCAATCGTTCGAATATGCTCTAGCAGACAGTACTACATTTTCATCCCCAAATATCGGCAGGATAGTGACTTTTCAACAAGCACTGCCTTAGGGAGAAATACTTGTCATGTTTTAGTTTTCTATCACCTGCCTCACCTGAAGGAATGATGGCTTGTTTTATGCTAGAATTGAACACAGTTAGAATTGAACTGAGTTAAAGTGCTCCATTCTCAGGCCAAGAAGATATTTGTGTTATAATGTCAAGTTTAAGTACCATTTTTCAACCTTAAGAATTTATTTAGCATCATATTTTTCTCCAGACCAGATTTTGTTCCTTGTAAATATTTCCCTTCTTTAATCTTCCAAATGATCCCCCAAAGTGAACGTTTAGAGGTAAAATACACTACTACCTTACCATAAATAACGTGTAAGAATAAAGCACCTAAGCACACAGGACTTCTGACAGCAGGCAGAGAGTTTACTAGAAGGTTTTATGTTCTGACACAAAGTGCTGAGATTCCTTTGAGGTCTGAGATTCCGTAACTCAGGAAAGAGCTCCCGAAAAGCCCCAACCAATGCCAGACAACCGCAGGTGAGACAAATAAATACAAAGTGGGCTGATCAGGTGGGCAGCAATGTCCACAAATACTAGACAATAGCATTTGAAAATCGAGGAAGTGAAAAGTGTTGAAAACTCAACCCAAATAGACCCACTTTACACTGTGTAGAGCTCAATTAAGAAAAAATAAACTTTACGTTCTGATTACTGTCAGTACTCCCTTTTAATAATGAACAAAATCATAGTCATGAGTGCCTACATTCTGCAAGAAACTTTTGTCACCATCACATACCTAGGAAGCACTGGGCTGAGCAGAAAGTAGAAAGGTCTAATTTTAATATTCAATCATTCTAGATACAGATATGAAGGAAAAACACACAGAATTTCAATTTCTTCAAAGTTGGAACAAAAATACATTCGAGGATATTTTTAATCTGTAACAACAGCTATTTCGATAGCTTTATTTAGCAGAAGTCATAATATGAAAAGAAGACAATACATAGTAATGAAAATTTTCAGTGAAGACCAGGCCACCCGTATGAAGAGCGCACCACGGTGACATTAGAGGTTCATCAATAGCGTCTCATTGGTTTTTGAAGTGAGTTTAAAATACTTAAAAATAATATATATCTATCAGACCATATAATATATGTGATATATCTGTCTTATAGTATATATATGATATAATATATCTGTCTAAGCCTTGTCAGAAATTATGGCTTAAATCAATGGGGCGATTGAATGTGATTAACATTGAATCATAGGAGACAGCTTTGTTTACTATGACATGAAACTGAAGACATAGCAATTTCAATAGTGACCATCAAGATTAAAAAAAAAAAATCAGGAACATATGTAGCATCCATACCCAATCCTCTCTACAAAAAGAATATTAGCTATTACTACTACTGCTACCACTATTACTACTACTACTACCACTATTACTACTACTACTACCACTATTACTGCTACTATGAATAATTTTTCTGAGTCCTTAACTGTGTGTTTTCTAGTCTTCAAGTTCTATTTATTCATTTAATCCTCATGAGCTAGGTGGCATTATTATCCTATGTTTTACACATATTTTATAGATGAGGAAACTGAAGCTCCACAAGATTAAGTGACTTGCTCGAGGTAGTAAGTGACAGAGCCCAAGTGAGAAACCAGTCAGTCTGGCTTGAGAACCCGCGTATCTACGTATCTTTCATTCCAGCTGCATGTAAACCTGAGTCACTCAAATTTCTGCCTGGCATTTTTAGCTAAAAATGACATATATCTCAAAAAAAAAAAAGTTTTCCATATTAAAGACAGCCTATAAAACTAGCCATTCTTAGAATAGGTGTAATTGCAGAGAGAGAGAGACCCGGCTTCTTGGAGCTACCACCAGAAACTCAGTGCAGATGAGATCCTGTCCCTCTCAAGCTTGAAAACCTTGAGCAGGTCCCTACTGTCCTAGAATAAAGGCCCCAAATCTTTAAAGGGGTCTATGCCACACTATTTGAAACTCTCTCCTTTGCTCACTAAAGAACCAGCAAATAGGCACTCTTCCATTTTTCAAAGGCAAACTCCTTCGGTCTATAGCCTTCACACTGGCAGCCTGTGTTAGCTCAGTGTCATCCCCCAGGAGAAGCCCTCTGCCCAGGTGGATGCTCTCCTTTGTTTGACACGATGATACCACTCAAAGTTTCACTTGGCATCAAATAATTATAACCGACATGGATTATTTGTACAAATATATTTTTTTAACATGGGTCTTTTCTGCACGACTGTAGACCTATGAGAGATACTATCTTGCTTATTACTGAGTCTCATATCTGGAACAGTGTCTGAGGCACAGTAGCTGCTCCAGGAAATATTTATTGAAAGAATAAGTGCAAATCATTTCAAAATAAAAATCACTTCCAGAAGATAATCTTTTTTTTTATACTAACACAACTAAGTGTTCATTCTTATGCTGAAGGAAGTCTGCCTTCCAGTCCAATTCATGTTTTTACATACTACTGCCAAATGAATGTTAGGGTGCATCTCCAAATAATCTCTCTGACCTTTACTCTGTGTTTTGCTTTGTTTTGGTAGGTGAGAACTGTGCCTTTAGCTTCAGCTTTTATGGGAACTAGTAGCAGAATAGCCAGTCCTGTCACTCACAAGGCAATGAGTAATACTTGGTAGCTCACACCTAGCTGGGAAGTTTATTAATGAGCTTCTACTTCCTTAAAACAAACACATACACGTTTTTGTGCCAAGGCAGTATTTTTTACCTAATGGCCTAGAGTTTGTTTCTCATGCATCTAGGTCAGCAGTAAGAGTCCAAATCTTTGTGGTCATATAATTATTCACTTCCTAGGGATGGTGCTTGTGGCCAAATGCATATATATATATATATATATATATATATATATATATATATATATATATAGGAAAAAACCACCCAGAAACAAGCTTAGAGTGAGATGTTAGTTTCTGGTGGATAGGCCACAAAATTTGTTCCCCCTCTCTAATTTCCATGATTTTCTACCCAGTTAGCTAGAAGTCAGTTTAGAATAAAGCCATAATTAAGGGCGTACAATGCATGTTTGAGGAACTGAGGTTGTACTTTATCAGACTTACAAACCATTTCTTGCAAATGGTCTAAATTCATGACTTCATTTCGCAGACCTTATAATACACACACAGAGGTTGAAACACCAGCCTTGATTTGCAATAGAAAAGTAAAGCATGAAACAAGGAGTATACTACTCAGTTTTACTATTCTATACATATTCAAATGAGAAACACTGTTTCAGGCATTCTAATTCGCTTTTGCTTGTCAAGTTCTTTGCTGATTGCTACATTTTCCATTGTATCTGAGATTAAAGTTTTCAGTGATTTACTACGCTTTGTAATTAGACATGGTGACTTATGTAACATTGGAGTGTTCCTTTAAGCTGTCACTTTTAACTGCAAAATAAAACCAAAGTTGCCAGCTATGCAGAAGACATGCCTTACTTTGAAAAGACAGCCATCTATTCATTTCATCCTATTTACCCCCTAATGAAAGTAACAATCAATCAGTTTAATAATTGCAACAGCTCCTTGGTGTCTTATTTGAACACGAAAAAACAAACAAACAAAAAACTAGGACACCCTGTTTAAGAACAAAATGACTTAAAGATTTCTCAGACATCCTTTAATAATAGTAATACCATAGAAAATGAAACAGGAAAGTGTTTGCAAATCATCAAGCTTATTCACCCAGAGCAAACCACCCAAAGCTCTGGTGATGATCAAGAGACAGGCAGGGGACAAAATGAATCAGGGACAAAATGAATTAGTGTGGAAGCAAGTAAACACTTTTAAGAAGTGAAGGCAAAGCAAGATAAAAATCTAATCTATTTCGTTTTTTAAAAAATCAAACACATTCTCCGTCCTCATGGGTAATCAACTAAATGAAAGCAGCATACACTTTACACTGTTTACCTCTGTTAGAGTACAAGTCATTTCTTATTCAGGAAACTTCCCTGTCCTTTAAAAACTTTCTTGCCACTTGAAGTATAATGGAAATAAATATCAGGGCTCATTTAAAAAATGAGAGAGAGAGAGATTGAGAAAGACTTGTAAGATGTCAAGGAAAACCATGCCATTCAGAACATACAGGTGGAGACAAGGCTTCTACAATATATTCAATCACTTTGCTTTTTGCACAGGTCAGTTACAAAGAGCCATTTCTGTAAAAGTACATACAATATGCCATATTTTTATCTGAAGATACCCCTTCATGCAACAGCAACAGACACATGCCTCCATCACCTCCACGGACATTGTTTGATGGTCCTGGAGAGGATACAGAGATAAATGCCAGACATCCCCCACCAACCAAGAGTCTTCAGTCTGGAACTGGAGAGAAGTCATCTGGTTCACAGGGAGAGCAATGAGGGATGAACAGAGAAGTGTGGAAGAAGTTCAGAGGAAGGGGGGGTTATTCGGATGTTTGGGAGGGAGGGGGCTGAGAAATTTTTAAGGGTGAAGTAGCCTCCCAGCAGGGCCTTAAATACTGGAAACAATTTGACCTGAAGAGAAATATCTGGGGGGTGGTGTTAGAGTATAGAAAGAAGCCAGGAGAAGTACTTTCTCTGGAAACTTACTATTCTGATTTTCAGCCTTTCAAGCACTTTGGGACTGGCTATTAAAATCATTTCCAGCCTAAGGCTTATTATGGGCTTTCGACTTCATGCAGTGTCACCATTTCTCTCTATGTCTGTCTGTGCAGTCCTCAACCTTAGTCTGGTGACAGTCTCACATGGTCTATTTAAAAGTAATCAAGCCATTCCCAAAACATCTGATGTTGCCTGTTGAAAGGGTAATGGTTTTCCTTTTAATTCTGATTCCATCAATAGAGTGACACTAATCCAGACTGATTTGAGTAAACAGGGCATATTCTCCATTGTCTCTGTGATCTGAGAAAGAATAAACTTGAGAAAGCTCACTGCCTGGATTGGAAATGGCCCCTTTGGGTGTTTTTGCGCAAGCTTGAAAGGAAAAAGAAAATGCCTGTACAGAGTTCTTTCCAAGGCAAGCTGAGTTTGGGGGTGGTAATTCTCATCGGGGTATTATACTAAACTGCACCTATTAGTGGCTTTAGCACCAATAAGAAAGTAGAACTATTTCTTTTGTAGTGATTCCAGAAGAGCTGACGAGAGTGTTTCATAAATTTCCGCCTCTGGCAACACACCACAGCTTGACTCAAAATTCCCTCTTTCAGCTTTTATAGGAAATCTTTTTTTTTTTTTTAACCATTGAAGAAACACAGACAAGATGCAATTCAGATCACAGGTTTTGCATGAGATATCAATTTACACTCTACCCGCATCCACTAACATTCCAAAAATGTTTTATTGCCAGTTATTCCCTCACCTAGAACCAACATGTACTTTACCTTAATACCAGTTACTGAATTTTAAATCGAAAGGTAAATATTACCTGGTGAAGCCATCTTGCCATCTACATACATGACAGCCTGAATTTACTTTGTCTTTGAAAAACAAACTTAAGCAGGGTGTATAAACTTAGACATTACCAAATAAGAAATAAATTTAGAAATGAGAACTTCCCAAGATTTTTTTTTCAGAATTTGGAAAGGAATGCCTTTTGAATAGAATAGGTGTGCTATATTAACAGACCAAGTCAGAAAATTGACTGTGGGGAAGCATAAAGAACTGTTTCTGAAAAGACTTTACAGGCACTTTATTTAACTACTTTGTTCTGCAAAGGAGGTTGTAAGCAATGTGGTAGTTTCTGGAACTTCACTGCTTCCCCTAATGTCTGCACAAAGTTGAAAGCAGGACAACTGTTTTTCAATATTGGATATTTTCAAAATCCACTTTATGTTAGTGGAGGGTTAGGTTTGTAAGGAAGAGACAGGAATGAGATACAAGCTTGGACTTCCCCCCACTTATCAGAAAGGCCAATTCTCTCTCTTGCCCGCCTCTTTGCATTTAAATCAAGTCACTGAGTTACCTACCTCCCCCAAGAACCTACCCTCACCTACCCCTCTATTATCTCCTTAATTGCCTATATTTTCTTCCTGGGTGAGATGCAAGTGATGAAGGAGGGTGTGGAAGGAAAGGATATTAATATGGGGGGGAAGACATGTCTTCCCTCTATAATCCTGTTCAAGTCTTAAATGCAGATGTGTATCCTCAACCAAAATGAAATTTGAAAAATTTATGGCAAAGATTTTTTTCATTTGAGATGTCAAAATGTTGATTTCTTTATTGTTGCTTTTTGTTTAATTGGGGGGGGCGGGTGTCTGTTTCTTAAATGGGACATTCATATTTGCTTCTGCTCTATTATTTCCCAGTTGGAATTCTCATCTTCAACAAATATCATACTTGGTATATTCTCTCATATTTAGCTCCAGGATTACTACTGGCATTTAGAGCACTGACCAGACAAACAGTTTTCTTATCCTGATTCTAAGATAACTATTTAATAAAGTTAATCATAATTAACATAAAAATACCAGTCTGAATTTTGTTCCTAGCTTTGATAATTTAAAAATGTAATTACTGAGTCCCTATAAGGATAAGATACCTTATCTGTCTCTGTAGAGGTCTAAGAAAAGGACTTCGCCCAGCCCCATCATTTGGGCTAATTTTGCTTCTTCCCTGCAAGATAACACTTGTCATGCCTACAGCATGTAGACAAGAGTTTTGAATCTTGAATTCTGAACATTGTCCATGTTCTCAAAATATTCATAGGTTCGAGTTCTTAGTAAGATAGAAGTCCCTACCATATTTTGTTGCTGTTTCTACAACAGCTTTCCATTTGACATACATAGTAAATACAGATCTGTGTTTAAATCAACATTCTCTTTCCAAGTCAATATATCACGCTCTTTCATCTGGTCCTGTGCAGTTTTTCCTTGTATTTTTAGAAATTTTCTCGTCTACCCAGAATGACCTTCCTTCCCCACCTTGGCTAAAATCTGGTTCTCAGATTATGTGAGATGTTACCTTTGTCATGTACAGTTTGAACCTATTTTACTGTCTTTGGGAAACTTTACTGTCTCTTACCATTCTGTTTCATACTGAAGTCATTTATAATACCTTATGTGCACCCTAGAATTGTGAATTCTCAGACACCAGTGGCTGCAACTTACTCACTTCTGCTTTCCCTACAGTGCCTAGCCCTGTGACTATGCTTAATTAGCTCTCAAGTAAATGTTGGGTTGTCAGGAAATGCTTCTTTCGTGGGCGAAATAATCTAAGTGGGTGGGATATCAAAACTACTGAATCTGCTTAAACCAAATTTATACTACTTTTCCATTTTGGGGTGGGGGTTGGGGCAAATAGTGAAATAAAGAGCAGGTCTTTATTTGTAGGGTGACCATATACTTTGTCTTCTAAGTGGAACCCTTTTGAAAGTGAAAGTGGTTCTATTCATGATTACATTTGAAGAGCAGGCATAAATTAGGATAAACCAAAACCAATGGTCCCCAACTTACCCAGGGCAGAGACCATAGGTATTAAAGAGAGCAACACACAGAGAATGCCTAAGTTGTGTAAGACTTTAGACACAATCCATTTCTACCCTTCCAAAGGTTCCAGAAGAGTGGTGAATTTTCCTGCAAAACAGACAGCCAACGTGCAAAGCAGAGAAATGCATTTTTATACTGGTAGGTGGTCTGAAGCAAAGCCATTTATCCTTCCCAAATGTGCTCTAGCACAGCTCCAATTATACTACTCCTCTGTTCAAAATCCTTCCATGGCTTATCACTGCCACAATATTAAATGTGACATGGCCCTCCATGAGCCCCTCTATCTGACACTTCTAACTTTATTTCCTAATCTTTTCATGCTTTTGATTCCATCTGAGCTATTTGACATTGCTGAACACACCAGCATTCACCCCAACTCTGTGCCTCTGCTGACGCCTGTTTCTTCACCCAAAATCCTCCTTCCCTCTCATATTTCAAGGACTTAGAAAGTTCTACCTGACCTTCCAAGTGCAGCTGCATCCTACTTATACATATAGACTTTCTTGATCCTCCTGTTTCAAATTACTCTCTTTCTCTTTGATCCTTTATATTATCTTGCTCACACTTCTCATAAGACAATGAGGATCTGCCCTGTATTATAACTGTATGTGTTCATTTCCCCTATGAACTGTAAACTTCTTGGTGTAGGAACTGTTTCTTACTCATTTTCATATCCTACGCACCATCTTATACATAACGGATGCTCAGTAAATGCTTATTTAAAAAGAGTAAGTCAGTCCTCTAACCTAAGTTTCTCTCCATTCAGCAGTAGCATTCATGACTATTGACAAAATTCAACTTAATGAAAAGGCATCAGTGAAAATTATAAAATGTTGAGAGAGGTAGCACATTAATAAACTCCATTTTACTATTTTCTTGTGCCTCCAAATTGTGTTCTTAGGAGATTAAGAAATAAATTCATAGCTTCACTCTTGGATCCACTGTTTTACCTTGACACTTCAATCTATTTTCTTCCAGAACCCAAATCCATTACTGTACTAGATGTTCTGCATAAGTGATTCAGTCCATTAAATTGGCACTGGACAATAATATTCCATCAGTCATCTGATTTTTTTTCATCATACATTCAAGAGAAAATTCTGAGTCCGTTGGACTTGGAAAACTTTTTGTCTACAAAGTAGTAAGACTTTTATGGAAATAAACAAGTTAGTTTTCACAAGGGTATCTTTTGGTATCTATGTTCACTCTTCCTTATTTATTTTATAATTAAAGGAATAAATTAGGGTATTCAACAGGGAGGGGGAGTTTACTTTCAAAATATTACTAGGAAGGGAAGACTTTTACTTATACTCCTCTATCCCACAAGCTCGGGTATCACCCAAAGTAATCATATGCACCTCAAAGAAAACTCAGGAACATCTGTGGCAATGTATTTCTCATCTGTTTGACCCATATCCTTCCTTGATAAATCTAAAATCTCCTAACCTCAGACTCATACTCCCTTAAGAGGAAGAATATAGAATCCAGATTCTATACATACTCATTGTCTAAGAAAATTTTAGTAACTTTGCACTCAGAAGATGCATGTGGAATGATGAAAAGGCAACCAATATTTCTTTGGTTGCCATAGCTCACTAGACATTCATTCATGTTTCTTAGTGTACTCTCCATACCACAGTTGAGGATCACTGCTCTTCTAAAAAACAAAACAAACCAAACATGCTTTTTCCTTATCTAGGTAAAGGATAAGTGATTTATTATCACCACTCATTTTTCCAATAGTAGCAAAAGAAAGTATGATCTATGATCTGTGATCTAAGATCTCTTTCTCCCAGTCCCCTCTGGGCTTGAGGGCAACCAATTGTAAAACAAGCAATGCAACCTAAGACCATAGCATAGCGTGAGGAACACAGCCTGGCTGACAGCTAAATTAAATCTGCAGCTTCTGCTTCTTCGCTACTATGCTTTTACTTATGGCGCTAAATAAACATAACAGAAGCACAACATGGGAAAGCTTGAGATAAGACATTTATTAACTATTAAGAGAAAAATCACTCCCATGGGAAAAATGCCTCTTGGAGACAGCATTAGGATAGGAAAGACTGCTTCCCTTGACCATGCAGGCCCAGAGCTCAATTAAATGGCAAGGTCCTCAACTCTGAGATCTTATACTACCGCCTTCGAATTACTCTTCTTGCTCTCAAGTAGATTTGCACTTCAGTTCTTTACTTAAACTTTTGGGGGGCATTTACGGTGAATTCCAATAGCCCTTTCCAGAGTGCATTCTATCTCTCTTGATATGAAAGAAAAAAAGGTTAAATTAAGTAAACGGGACTGACTTAAACACCTATGGCTCTCTGGACTACAGAGAGAACGACCATTAACCTTGATTTGTAAAATGAGGCATCTCAGTATATGAACCTTGAAGTCCCGTTTAGTTGTAGAATACTGGAACCCATTCACCAAAGTACCTTTCCATCTTCACACAGAAACCCAGATACAGATTTTTAATAAAAATGTCCTGAAAGTCCCTCTAAGGAAGATTTGAGAGTTTCTGTCTGTTTCTCTCTCTCTCCCCCCTCTCTCCTTCTCTCTCCTTCTCACACACATGCATGCATGCACACATACAAACGCACACAGAGCCCAGTTTTTTGGCAAGAAAGTTGAACTAAAACTTAATCTGTGAAGAATTTCCTTTCCTTTGGGTCTCTCTCTCCAAGTCTGAGACCAGTCCCAGAGGCCGTGTCATTCCAAGCCTGGCACACTGGAATGGTGCTTGCTTGAGGCCTTTCTCCATTGTAATCCAGGGGTAGCTCCTTCAGCCGTGCCTGCTACATCCTGCCCAGGTTCTCCGCCCTTCCGGACCCCTTCCTGTTCACTAACAGCTTCCCCAAATCCAGCTCTGCTTGGAGGGAAAGAATTGGAAATTTGTGGAACAGGGAGTAGAGAAGGATCAGTGTTCTTCTATTGTTTTTGAGTTATCGACCCAAAGAAATTACTAACAAATTAAATTTAAAAATTATTTGAAGTCAGAGATTGGGTTATAGTTTCAAAATCATTTTCACTCTCATGGGGAGTTACATGCCTCTTTATTCTTAATCTGTCCAATTTTTTAACAATTTTTGTGTGATAATAGATCACTGTCTCCGTATTGATGGTTACTAATGAACATTATCTCAAGACGAATCCTAAAACGTTACCAACTTTTGCATTAAATTTCCGGATTCTCAGGGCCATGCAGTCCCAGACATTTTGTATAGTCAGATATAGAACTGTGGTTTTACAGAGGACTAGATATTAAAATGTAACCCTCTACAGCAAAGAAAGCCATTGTTAAGCAATAGGATGAAAATGAAGCTATAAAAATTATGCATAAAACACACATTAGTGGAAGGATATAAAATTCACCACAGCTTTTGCAGGAAGGCAGAGAAATTCAGCCATATTTTTTCATAGATAGCCTCTTATACACATTAGCAGCATTCCAAGAGAAAACAGACAACTTGAGCACCTAATTATACACATTTACCTAAAGTTTTGAAAACTGCAAAGCCATGGAAAGGTATTTTCTCTCACGGTAAGGGCGCTATACGCTCACATATGACATGATTCTTTTGCCTCCATAAAAGGCAAGCGTTCCTATTGGTATCTTCTAAGCAAAACATTTATTCAGTTTTTCCCTTCATGAGAAATAATCATTACTTTCCACTTTGCATCAACTTCATACTTTTCTTATAGATATCTCTAAATCATCTTTCCTTTCTACCCCTTCCTACTTAGACATGAAGGCAGATCGCAGCCAGCTTATAAATATAAGTGTGAAATAGCTGGTGAACAAACACAAAGTCAGACATGATATGACTGACAGAACACCTCTCTAGTGATTAAAACTGGCCAACTTGGGATCACATAGAAACAAGATCATCTTTAAAGTCACCTCCAATTTTTTTAACCGTTTGGTAACATTTTAAGCTAACTTTCCATATTAAAGCAAAACAAGAAACTCAAGTTTCTCCACTGAGGACAAGCATGCCTGCCTGAATGTTTTAAAGGAAAATAGGCACTTCCTTTTCCTTCTGTAGATAACTCGATATTTCCCCTGCTATATTTACACAGTTCAGGTGTCTAGACAATAGCACGGTCAATATGACAGTGCAGGCCCTGCTTTGTTGCCCTTTGCGCGACTCTTCCTTTTGCTGTGTGCACCCGAGTCCCATGTACTTTGTTTTGATTTTTAAGGAGCTCAGTTTGAGCACTCCAGTCTACTTTTCCAAGCATTCCCCTGCAAGCATTTTCATCCGAAACCCTGAACTCATGCTCACCACCCGCGCCCGCCCCCCTCCCCAATCTGATTAGTGTCAACACAGCTGCCCTATTCTGAGGAATGTAAACTAATATTGCTGTTAGACCTCCCTCAACCTTAGGAAACTTCCTCAAAGCCTTGCAGTCTCTTCAGGAGTTTTGTTTCCGTATCCCTTTGCCCAGTGATTTAAGTCCCTGAGACAAATTTGAGGAGAGATCAGAGAGGCAAATCATCAATTCCTTACCTAAAATCCTATATGCTATGATACACATTGCCATGTACTCATGTATAAATATTTAATAATGCATTGCCCCCAAAAACTTTGTCATTATACAGTAAAAGTCTTAAGTCAATCACCAGACAATAGGGACATTAGTGAAGTCCCCTGAGGATTTAGATGGGTCCCTGGATTGATAGAATTCAAAAAGAAGATGGTTTTGTTTTGTTTTTTTTAAAATCTCACCTGGATTATTTTGAAAAAGCTTCATTTGCTTTTAGGATGAAGTCTGGAGATAGAACTGAGAACTTAACTGAGTTAAGACACAGTCAACTAATTTGTCTTACTGGTACGTGAATACTCAACAGAGGAGTAATTTCCACGTATCTAGCAGAATGTGAGCTTCTCTCCCAGTCTGTTCTTACAAAAAGTGATTTTACAAACTCCTGAATATTGGGTTTCTTCAAATACATAACGTCACCCAGATAATTTTCTTCTCCCTTTTCTATTATTCCATCTCCTACTTAAAGGGAAAAAAAAAATCTTAGAGTCACCACAGAAAACATTAACCAAGAAAAGGAGATTTCTATACACAATTGGCAAAAACATTACATTGGGTGACCAAGAACCACAAATATGTAAGCTTTTATTTTAAAAAATAAAAATGAAAAAGCATCTCTAAATGGAGTCTAAAATCTAAAATCCTTACCTCACTAAATTGAGTCTGGGCATTGTTTTCCAGGTACAACATGTTAGCAGTAAGATTGATCAATGCCGCTGTCCTCTCTTCTGGCTCCAGGATTTTGCCAACCCCCCCACCCCCTCTGAGACCCTGACAATAGGAATCTACTAAGAAGATAACAGAACTCAAGTCCCTCTCTCTCTTTCTCTCTCTGTACATAATTTTAGGTTCCCTAATATATACCCAACTATAGGCATGAGGGGGCGGGACTCTTCTCTTTACCTGTCCAATCCATCAACTTCCACCTGGAGTCCTCCACTCCAATGGAGTGAGGCCTCTCCCATCTCATTAAGTAGTTAGAATTCCTTATCACCAATCTTTAAAAGAAAAAGAAAGAAAGAAAAAAAAAAAAAACAGGAGAGAGACAGGTAAAACTTTCCCTTGCCTCTTTCATAAGAAAGTGCTCTCTCCTAAAAACAAAACAAAATCTCCCCAAACAAACCTCAGACCTTCCCACCACCAGGACTTAGAGAAGGCTTTTCAGAAGGTTATTTTGCACTTTGCAACTGAAAACTAAAACTTCAGGGAAAGCTTTTGGAAGCCTTTTTTTTTTTTCTTTTTTAAATTAGATGTGGAGTTTTAAGAATGACTACATAAAGTTAGGAATTTCTAACTAAATCCTAAATACTCAAATCCATTTCTAAATGCTCAAATCCATGGTTATATTGTCTCAATATAAAAATTAAAATCCACTGCCGGATAGTTAAAAAAATTTCAACTTATTCTCCACAAAGAAATGCCAGTGGCTTAACACAAAGTTATGCCAACAGTAGTCACTCGATTTTTCAGAACATAGTCAAAGAACAATTTAAACCATCGGTCCCGTTAACTTGTGAAAACAAACAAACATCCATATTATGTACAGGAAATAGAAATCCTGGGAAAAGTGCCCATCTTTTTTTAAGCCTTAAAAAAAAAAGCACCACTTCTTTCTATCATTATTTCTTGGGACATGGAATCAATACAACAGCTTATGTACTTGAATATTTTCTCTATTATATCCAGTCTTCATTAATGCTCAAGACATTATCTTTTTCTATAAACAGTTAATAAATTACAAACAGAAAGAATAAATCTTAAAGTGTGAGAAACCAATTGGCTTTTGCCTTAAAAATATATCTACATAAACGCATAAGAACATTATTGTAGAATCTGGCCTTGGTTACCATAATTTAGTGAAGGTGAAATGCACCCTGATGGTTATGGTTTGATTCACTAAAATACTCTTGTTACTACTGAGTATGCTATGTAATTCAGTTAGATCTATATCAAAATATCACTCCCCACCCCGTACTTGGAAGGCCAAGTCCCTCTGTCCTGCCTGAAAGGTACAACTTGGCAGAGACAGCTAGAAGTGGATACTTAGATTTATTTTTTCTAAAATTTAAAAGATAAGAAGATTAGAAGAAAATTAGAAGCCAGGCTTGGTTGGTATATAAACTTTAGAAATTAAGTTTGCAAATATATTCAGGACCTTAGACTTACCTCCTTTTTATTTCTTTTTTTTGCATCCATGTGATTATTGGCATATTTATTTTAAAGCTCCCGAATCACTGGTAAGAAAGCTTTTTTTTTTGCAAAAATTTTCAATAACATCATATGAAAATCAGGTGTCAAAGAATATGACAAAACCCTATAACACTACAGATTTATATCAGACATAATTTTTTATGCATTTTTTTTTCTCTGAAATATTAACCAAATGAGCTCTGGGTACAAAATGCAGTATAATTGTTTGTATCATGTATTTAAATTCTACACCCACTGACAGTTTTTGGGTCAACAGTGAAGAGCAGATTGTTGGTTCCTTAATCCGTGCTCTATTCCAATGGTTCAAAAACGTGGGTGACCCTAAGAATCATCCAGGGTGCTTCTTAAAAACAGATGTGTGGACCAGGTCCCAGCTGTATTGTGTGTTGCCCATGAGGCAGTTCTGAATGAATCAGGCTCAGGAATCAATGTTGTAAAGTAAATGCCATTAGGACAACTGCCCAGAAAGTCAATATTGGATCTTTTTTTTTTTTTACAATAATGGGGTAGCATACCTTTTTGAACCCTAAATGTAGGGTTCACAGACTCAAATGTTGATAATGTTCCATCAAATGGAAACACATTTCCTCTTTTACAAAGTCAAAAAAAGTCCCAGCAGGATGTGATGGACTAAAATGCCAAAATCTTTCTATTGACCAACTCAGCCTTCAGCACAATCAGATCTGAGGATGCTGGTCTATGTCTAACATAGCTACTAAGGTTCTGGACAAAACCTAAGACACGTGTATCTTATCTATCTATCTGTCCCTGCTATTTGGGTGCTTTGGGTAGCTGAGGGGAAAAAGCACAGGCCTGGGGGTTGTAGGAATAACTAGGAAATATAGGCTGTAATCCCAACTCTGCCTTTAGTTAGCCCTGTGCCTCTGGGGCAGGACTGAACCGCTCTGGATTCAAGTTCCTCATTTGTGAAATGAGAGGCAGAACTAAATGATTTCTAAAGACCATTACGACAGTTAAGAGTCTCTGTCCAGAATCCATGGAAGCAAGTTAGAGGATTATTTGCATTCTTATTTTACTTGGATATTTATATGACAATCTGCTCATCTCCAAACTGTGCGATTGAAGCCATCAAGTTGTACAGATACCAAGATGCTTAAATGACTTAAAGAAAAAGGTAGAGTGTATTGTGGGGGACAATCTGTGTTTTTTACTTTTAGTATCCTCATGATAAAAACTAAGCTAATATTTACCAATTCATTTAAATTCAAACTTAGTATACACATTGACATAAAAGAGTTAACTAAAGCGCATCTGATAATGTTTCATTTCAGAACTGGTATATAAATATCAAGCATTTACTTAAGCAGGAGGTTACAGAGAAGCAACGATTCTCTCTACTCCCCACGCAATAATGCTTATCCTGGGATCTCAAAGGTTTAGTAATGTGCATTAATTTTCCTAACGACTTAGTGATGTTTGTAAGTATTATTATCCCCATTTTGCAGATAAATAAACAAGCTCAAAGATTTGAAGTGGGTTTCCCAAGTCCTCAGGAGTCAGAACAACTCTATTAAGAGCTCACAACTTTCCATTCTCAGCCCTTTCTCCCAGATTCCTCAAAGCATCGTGGCCTCAGAATGAGGGGTCAGTGCTGCCCCTTGATGAGACTACCAGTGTTATAAATCCAGTGCCCTGGGAAGAGAAGTCATCCAAGATGTGGGATCACCATTTCTGATTTCCAGAAATAATACTGCTAACATTTTGTTGGCTATCCTCCTGAACAGTTATTCCTGTAGGAGCTCTTTATATTTTATAGATAATAACCCTTTATTATCAGCATTGGAAATATTTTTCTGCATGTGTGTGTCTGGTTTTTCAAACTTATCTATGGTTTTATGGGTTGCTTTCTGGTGTAGAAGAATCCTAATTTTTCTATAGTCAAATTTATCATTTTTCCCTTATGACTTATTATTTTTCTTTTTTTTAAGATTTTATTTATTTGTCAGAGAGAGCAAGCAAGAGCGAGAGGGAGCTAGCAAGTACAAGCAAGGCAGGTGGCAGGCAGAGAAGCAGGCTCCTCACTGAGCAAGGAGCCCGATGTGGGACTCGATCCAAGGACCCTGGGATCATGACCTGAGCTGAAGGCAGATGCTTAACCAACTGAGCCACCCAGGCATCCTGACTTATTATTTTTCAAGCATAGTTTGAAAGGCCTCTCCCAGACCAACATTATAAAATTCTTCAACCATATTATCATTTCATATTGTTGTGGCTTTTAACATTTTTTTCACATGCAAATCTTTTAACTCTATGGGACTTATATTGGTATGAGAAACAAGTGAAGATCCACTCTCTCCCAAAACAGATTACTTACCTTTACCATTTTATTAAAATTTTTTTGCTCTCTGATTTGACATGTTATCTTTATAATATAACAAGTATCGATGGTTCCATTTTATATCTCTATGTAAGAAAGTTAAGCAAGTTGTATAAATCCTTGGCACACATCAAACATTTGCTTGAACTTCTTAATCCATGTGTGTGAAGTTGGGTGAGGAATAACATGGTACCTACAACATTCTAAAAAGTAAAAAAAAAAAAAAAAAAAAAAAATGGATGCAATTTTGTGTTCCTGGATCTGGATCTGCCCCCAGTGATTGGAGTTAGGTGTAGAGGGTGGGAAGTCCTTAGGTTTCATGAAGCCACAGATTGGAGATCAGTGTTTTAGTGGGTTCCCTCATGAAAATGTCAGTTCTACTGAATTGAGAAAAGAGAAGAGAAGGTAAAGAGGCTTGGGTAAATTTAGCCAGGATTAAGTAGACATTTATTAAAGGAAACAAAAGATTGGTGACTTGTTTTTATAGTAGCAGTTGAGACTCCAAGAAAGAATACATGCCTGATTCTAAACATATCAAACTTTCTATGCTTTAACCACACATCTACCTGAATGAAGTAGAAAAATGAATATCCAGTGATGTCCCTACTGTCCCCACCTCCCCACGAGAGTCCTCCTCCCCATCACTTTATCTTTCCTGAGGAACAACTCCGACCATGTCACTTCTCAAGATGTCTCTGTGCCAATGGAACAAAACCAACTACAGTTGACCCTTGAACGTGGATTTGAACTACACAGATCCACTTATTTGCAGATTTTTTACAGTACACTACAGTAAATGTATTTTCTCTTCCTTATGATTTTCTTAATAACATTTTCTCTAGCTTACTTTATTATAAGAATTTGGTATATAACACATAAAACATACAAAATACGTGTTAATGGACTGTTATATTATCAAGAAGTCTTCCAATCAGCAGGAAGCTTTGAGTAGTTAAGTTTTGGGGAAGTCAAAAGTTATATGCAGATTTTCAACCATGCAGGGGTCAGTGTCCCTAATCCTCATATTGTTTAAGGGTCAATGTACTTCCACAGACACTTAGGGCCCTTCACAGTCTGGCTCCAAGCTATGCTCTCAACCACACTTTCCATATATTCCACTCTGCTTGCCACATGCTGGCCCTAGCTGACCATTCCTGACCCTCTGCTCAGTCTAGTCCCTCAGTCTAGAATGCCTTCATTTTCTTTACCTGATCCATGAAAACATTTTCAGTTTCCTTAAACGCCACCTTCATGAGAAATTCTCCAATTCCCCAATTGAAGTTAAATTTTCTCTTTTTTATACGAATGTATATAAAAACAGTAATAAAATACTACCTTACAATGCCAAATTTTGTATACTTGTCTCTCTCCCCCAGTGGGCTATGAACTTTGAGGTCGGGGTACATTTTTTGTTCATCGTATCACATTAAGCGTCTAAAAACTTGATGAATATGTTCAGTTGAACACTTAATTCTATAAGAAAGAATTAGAAGGTTGAACAGTAGATATTTTACTCAAGGTATGACACAGATGCCTTTCCTGTGGGAATTAATGCACAGTATCTAATGAAAATAGAAAAAAAAATGATGGTTCCAATCTAAGTACAGTACCTCAAGTTCTTAATAACTATTTATCAAAAGGAAAATTGTCAGAATAATAAATCTGTAATAGTTAAAAAAGATTGGGGTTTTATAGAGCATGTGTGAAAGCTAAGAAATGTTGGGACTTTCCAAGCTGCCACAGAACAAAATCAATTAGATCATTTTGATGCCAGCTACCATAAAGGATGGCCAACACAGAACACACATTAGGGCTCTAATCCTTCCCAAGTGATTTCATTCTCCTCCTGCTCTGGATTGATGAGAAGAATTAGCATTTGTAGAAACTACTGAAAACCACTTAATTAATTCATCAAATTAATATTCTCTTTATTCTAAGGCTAAGTTCCAAAGCAAGATATAAGATGACAACCATTTCAGGATCACTAGCTGGACTGAAAAATGAATCTTACAGGCATACAAAGGGAGCTGAGTTCTGTCCTAAATCTTACAGATGTACTCAGGCTATCATTTTTTATTTTTGTCAACTGTCAAGTAGAAGGTAAAATGGTGACAGGATTTAGATTCTCTCTCTTTGTACTTTGAATGGGGCAGGCACTCTTCAAAGCACTGAATATATATCAGACGTGGTTAATTCTCATACAAAATTATCATTTAAGTACTGTTATTGTTCCTATCTTACAGATAAAGGTGAAGACACCAAAATGCAGACAAACACTAAATGATGAAATCAAGAGCAGAACATGTATATTTTGGCCCCCAAATCCACACAAACCCTGTGCTGTTCAAGAAGATTATGTCTTCATACCTCCTCCCACCCCAATATTTATCCCTCCTTCAGTGCCATGTTCATAGCTCATTTACCAGACACCCCACTCTATGATTATTTTAATAACAGTATTGTTAACCACTTCCCCAAATTTAGATAGTGTCTTACTTTGGAAGGACTCCAAAACAGTCTGGGTAACAAGATGCACAAATGCATACAGATAAGATCATCTTTCCTAGCACTGCCTTTAATTTGCATTTGAATTTTTAGATTACAAAAGTCATGTGCTATTTAGAGCAAAAAGTGAAAAATAAAAAAAAATTACATGCCATCTATCTGTAAGCAAACTTCGCAGAGAGAATTACTGTTAAGTTTCCATGATCTATCTTCCTCCTCTCTTTATGTATGTATTCTGCAAACAAAGCTAGGATAATATTATATATATATATATATATATATATATATATATATATAGCTATCATACTATTATGAGCATTTTCCCATGTTAAGTATTTCTACCACTAAACAGACTGGGTCAAAAGTTATGAACTTGTCTCCTCATGGATATAGAATCAAGTTGGTTTCCAAAAGGGCGGCATCAGCTGCATTTTCATGAGGATAAGGACCACAATATTGAGGATTATCTTTTCTAATTATACAAAAATAATTATTTTCTTATTTTAATATGAATCCCCCAGATTATGAGCAAGATTAAATATATTTCAATACATTTAGTAGCCCTTTGCATTTCTTCTTTAAATGATGTATTAATGTCCTTTGCTTTCCCCTCCAATCCCTACCCCACTGGAGGATAGTGTTTTTCTTATTAATAAGATATTAACCCTTTGATATTTTTGTCACATGCTTTCCAAGTTTCTTTGCTCTTTTAGTATTATATATATTGAAATAAGAACTCTGATGACTTTATTACATAAAAATTACTTCTTTTTTGTCATTTATCCCGTAGCCTAGACGTAACCACTGTTAAAATTTTGGTATATTCTCTTCCAGAGATATATACTGCACACAACTCTGTACTTATGATAGTATACATTAAAGATGGATTTGTTAAGTATGTATATGTGTCTGTGTAAATATATGCATATGCCTATTTTTAAAAATTAAGCTGTTAATATGAATGTATACTCAAGTAATTACATATGTTTTTTTAAACACTGGTTTTGTTTTTTTACTTTTTTTTATTATGTTATGTTAGTCACCACGTAAACACTGTTTTTAAGCTGCTACAGAGCATTGTTAAATTAATTTAGCCATTTCATATTAATTGGGCATTCATTTGCTTCTATTTTTCTTTAACACTATAACTTTATTTTTTATGTATTTATTTTTAAAGATTTTATTTATTTCTTTGACAGAGAGAGAGAGCACAAGCAGAGGGAGCAACAGAGGGAGAGGGAGAAGCAGGTTCTTTACTGAGCAGGGAGCCCGACGCGGGGGTGGATCCCAGGACCCAGGGATCATGACCTGAGCAGAAGGCAGATGCTTAACCGACTGAGCCACCCAGGCGCCCCAACACTATTAACTTTAAAGCAAAAAGTACTATACTATGAATTAAATACATTATTAGAAGCTGAATCATTCAATTAAAAGACATTCAATGTTTTAAGGGCCAATAGGTATTACTACATTGATTTCTGGATATTATACCTGTTTATCTTTAGACTAACAATATAAAACACAGTGAGTTTACCCTACCACAACATCATTACCAGCTACTATTACTTAAAATATTTTTCATAGTTTAGAGTAAAAATGCACAAACAAAATTAACTTCCTTCTATTGCTATTATACATTATTCATTAAAATGAACATATTCATCTCCATCCCCATTGATTGCTCTGCTTTGGAAAGTGCAAGTCTTTAAATCAAACTAAGTTGTATTTGAATACTGGTGTGTCTGCTTAGATTTTTTGAAACTTCATCTATAAAATCAAAATATCACACTATATTTTATATATATATATATTTTATATATATATAACATTTAACTTCCTAACCAATCTTCTGGAAATCATTAGCATATGATAAATTCTAAATAGATTTAACTACCTTTTATCCTTTTATTTATTCATATTTATTCATATCTGTAGTTCTCGACATGGCTACTGGATACCTTCTATAAATTATTTCCATAAATACTACATTTTTTAGTGTTTCACTAACTTTCATTCTCCTCTGTCATAGCCTCCAAATGGCTGCTACAACAGGAAGAGGTCTGCAATCAGTTGCCAGCATGGAAAGGTGGAAAGAGCTCTGGAGTCACCAGCAGAAATCTGGGGTTTAGGTGTCACCTCTGTGCTTTTAAGTAAGTCCCTTTTTTTTTAATGGATAGATCGTGAACAAATATTCATTCAAGCTAATTGCACAACACATCACCCTTCCTTCTGGTTCCATACTGAGATATATTTCAATACAATGCCAACTTTTAAATAATTTCCCCTACAAGTACAGCATCCTTTCTTGATCAAAACTCTTCAGAGTATAGGGATAGAGGGTACATACCTCAATATCATAAAAGCCATCTATGAAAAACCTACAGTGAATATCCTTCTCAATGGGGAAAAGCTGAGAGCTTTTCCCCTAAGGTCAGGAATGTGGCAGGGATGTCCACTATCACCACTGCTATTCAACATAGTATTAGAAGTCCTAGCCACAGCAATCAGACAACAAAAAGAAATCAAAGGCGTCCAAATCGGCAAAGAGGAAGTCAAACTCTCACTCGTTGCAGATGATATGATACTTTATGTGGAAAATCCAAAAGACTCCACCCCAAAACTGCTAGAACTCATACAGGAATTCAGTAAAGTAGCAGGATATAAAATCAATGCACAGAAATCAGTGGCATTCCTATACACCAACAACAAGACAGAAGAGAGACAAATCAAGGAGTGGATCCCATTTACAATTGCACCCAAAACCATAAGGTAGCTAGGAATAAATTTAACCCAAGAGGCAAAGGATCTGTACTCAGAAAACTATAAAATACTCATGAAAGAAATTGAAGAAGACACAAAGAAATGGAAAAACGTTCCATGCTCATGGATTGGAAGAACAAACATTGTGAAGATGTCAATGCTACCTAGAGCAATCTACACATTCAATGCAATCCCCATCAAAATACCATCTACTTTTTTCAAAGAAATGGAACAAATAATCCTAAAATTTGTATGGAACCAGAAGAGACCCCGAATAGCCAGGGGAATGTTGAAAAAGAAAAGCAAAGCTGGCGGCATCACAATTCCAGACTTCCAGCTCTATTACAAAGCTGTCGTCATCAAGACAGTATGGTACTGGCACAAAAACAGACACATAGATCAATGGGACAGAATCGAGAGCCCAGAAATGGACCCTGAACTCTATGGTCAACTTATCTTTGACAAAGCAGGAAAGACTATCCAATGGCAAAAAGACAGTCTCTTCAACAAATGGTGTTGGGAAAATTGGACAGCCACATGCAGAAGAATGAAACTGGACCATTTCCTTACACCACACACAAAAATAGACTCCAAATGGTTGAAAGATCTAAATGTGAGACAGGAGTCCATCAAAATCCTAAAGGAGAACACAGGCAGCAACCTCTTCGACCTCAGCCGCAGCAACTTCTTCCTAGAAACATTGCCAAAGGCAAGGGAAGCAAGGGCAAAAATGAACTATTGGGACTTCATCAAGATAAAAAGCTTTTGCACAGCAAAAGAAACAGTCCACAAAACCAAAAGACAATCGACAGAATGGGAGAAGATATTTGCAAATGACATATCAGATAAAGGGCTAGTATCCAAAATCTATAAAGAACTTATCAAACTCAACACCCAAAGAACAAATGATCCAATCAAGAAATGGGCAGAAGACAGGAACGGACATTTTTCCAAAGAAGACATCCAAATGGCCAACAGACACATGAAAAAGTGCTCAACATTGCTCGGCATCAGGGAAATCCAAATCAAAACCTCAATGAGATACCACCTCACACCAGTCAGAATGGCTAAAATTAACAAGTCAGGAAACGACAGATGTTGGCGGGGATGAGGAGAAAGGGGAACCCTCCTACACTGTTGGTGGGAATGCAAGCTGGTGCAACCCCTCTGGAAAACAATATGGAGGTTCCTCAAACAGTTGAAAATAGAGCTACCATACGATCCAGCAATTGCACTACTGGGTATTTACCCCCAAGATACAAATGTAGGGATCCGAAGGGGTACGTGCACCCCAATGTTTATAGCAGCAATGTCCACAATAGCCAAACTGGAAAGAGCCAAGATGTCCATCGACAGATGAATGGATAAAGAAGAGGTGGTATATATACACAGTGGAATATTATGCAGCCATCAAAAGGAATGAGATCTTGCCATTTGCAACGACGTGGAGGGAACTGGAGGGTGTTATGCTGAGTGAAATAAGTCAATCAGAGAAAGACATGTATCATATGACCTCACTGATATGAGGAATTCTTAATCTCAGGAAACAAACTGAGTGTTGCTGGAGTGGTGGGGGGTGGGAGGGATGCGGTAGCTGGGTGACAGACATTGGGTAGGGTATGTGCTATGGTGAGCGCTGTGAATTGTGCAAGACTGTTGAATCACAGATCTGTACTTCTGAAACAAATAATGCAACATATGTTAAGAAAAAAGAAAAAGAAGAAGATAGCAGGAGGGGAAGAATGAAGGGGAGTAAGTCGGACGGGGAGACGAACCATGAGAGACGATGGACTCTGAAAAACAAACTGAGGGTTCTAGAGGGGAGGAGGGTAGGGGGATGGGTTAGCCTGGTGATGGGTATTAAAGAGGGCATGTACTGCATGGAGCACTGGGTGTTACATGCAAGCAATGAATCATGGAACACTACATCAAAAACTAATGATGTAATATATGGTGATTAACATAACAATAAAAATTAAAAAAAATAAATAATTTCCCCTACCTAAAACAATAGAAAGGCAGTCCATCTTGCATTTAAGAATCATGCATGGAAGGGTATTATCCCAAGAGCCATGGACTTTGGGCTAAGCTCTGGCTCTGAGAGTAAATTGTTATTACATAAAACAGGACATTTCCCTGTGCATTTTGTAGTTTTCCAATCCGTTCATTGGACTTAGTTTTGTTATATATTTGGCATTCTATATTATTATGATTCTAGTCTCCTTGAAATTTGTGTTTGTGTATTTAACTATAAAGTTTACTCTATTGATGAAGACAGAAAATGTCCCTATCAACTTTATATTTCATACCTTTTCCTTGTGACATTTTCTTCCTAAAAAGCCTGTTAGGGTAGTTGATTTTATAGACCAGTTGATTTCTATGATGTTTTCAGCCCTAGAGATTTTAGGCTTTACTTTTAGTTCCTCCATTTTTCTCTCCTCAGCAAGAATACTGGGTTGGGGGGGCAGTGGGGGATGCCTCATTCTCCCTGGAGGTTGTACTTTGAGGCAACTCAGCTTTCTTTCTTACATAAATTCTCTCTACCCTTTCCAGGAAAAAAAGAAAATCCCTAGGCAAAATAAAAAGGATGTGCATTCACTTTGGAATCCTGGATGAACTCCAGGGAAAAATCACACTTTGCCTATTTTGATTCAAACTCTCAAAGAATTCCAATGTCCTTTTAGGGTTTCAAGTCACTGGTCTGCACTCACCATTACTTACAGGATATGTATTCAGTTGGTAAACCCAGTATAGCTTTGGGAAACAGGATGGACAAGTCATTGGTTTATTACTTTGGGAAAACATGGATGATCCCATTTGTGAATCTCCTGCAGCAGTATGTACATCATCTTTGCTTAGGGACTGAGGTGGCTGGACTGAACCATTCCTGGAGCCCTATTTTCCACTCATTATCTCTGCTACACTATTCACACTTGCGCTATGTCCACATCCTAAGTATGAAAAAATGGTGTATGTAAATGTGATTTATATATACTTTTTAAGTTCCACTTTATGCACCCCGTGACTTGCTGTGTGACCTTGAGGTCTCTCTGTTTCTCAGTCCCATAGAAGTGCACCAAAGGGTTGGCCAAGTCCTGTGGGATTTCCAAAGTCCTTTCTTGGCCTGACATTCTCAGATTCTCCATAGGCTTCTAAGGGACACTAACTATTCTCTTACTGTGCCGCTGTTTATACAATGTCTGCTTGGGCAGAAAACAGCTCTTTATCACAAAATGAAACAAGGAAAGCCACTTTAAAAAAAGAAGTTAGAGGGCGCCTGGGTGGCTCAGTTGGTTAAGCAACTGCCTTCGGCTCAGGGCATGATCCCGGAGTCCCGGGATCAAGTCCCACTTTGGGCTCCCTGCTGAGCAGGGAGTCTGCTTCTCCCTCTGACCCTACCCCCTCTTGGGCTCTCTCTCTTTCTCACTCTCTCTCTCTCTCTCAAATAAGTAAATAAAATATTTAAAACAAAAAGTTAGAATGATCAAGAGGAAAAACAAAAATGACGGAAGCCCTAGCTGAACCCCCGATCACTATCCCTACCATCTCCAGCAGAGGGGTGGAGGTAACTTAGGTATGACAAACCCTAGTGTTTCTCCAAAATGGCAAAGCAGCATGTACTGGCTGCTCTCCTAGGCACCAATGCCACCAAACTGTTACAATCTTCACTCTATGACACAAGCCATGGGAGAAAAAGCACCTCTCTCTGGAAACCATTTCCATTCATTCTAAGAATAGGGTGTAGGAGGCGTTGATCCAAAAATAATAGTATTTATAAAAATAAAAATAATACCAGCGCCTGGGGGGCTCAGTCTGTTGAGGAGTGGACTCTTGATTTCGGCTCAGGTCATGATCTCAGGGCTGTGAGATTGAGCCCTGCATGGGGCTCTGTGCTAGGCATGGAGCCTGCTTATGATTCTCTCTCTCCCTCTCCCTCTGTCCCCCATAAAAAATTAAGTAAATAAAAATAAAATAAAAATAACAAAGACGAAAACATGGTTCCTGGTATCATTTTTGTCCCAAGGACCCTGAGTACAGAAGAAAGTGAAGCATTCACAGTACTGGAAGGCAGAGCCTATGCAATAAGGTTTGGAGGTGAACCCTGAGGATTGTTGACCAAAATGGAAAACCAAATCCAACTTTTTTTTTAAATTTTATTTATTTATTTGACCGAGAGATAGAGAGCACAAACAAGCAGAGCAGCAGGCAGAGGGAGAGGGAGAAGCAGGCTCCCCGCCGAGCAGGGAGCCCAACACGGGGTTCGATCCCAGGACCCTGGGATCATGACCTGAGCCGAAGGCAGACACTTAACCGACTGAGCCACCCAGGCGCCCCAAACCAAATCCAACTTTAAGAGTATCTGAACAAGTTGTGGTAAGAACCCCATGATAAATTTCGGCCTTAAAATAGTCTATATTTCTATCTAGGATAGTGCTAATTGAGTACTTTTATTGACATAATCTTATTAATAAGCCAAGAAGGATGCAGTAGTTTGGAGCTATACTGTAAGAGCATTGGGTATTAGCATGCTTTGTAGCCTAAGAGCATGTAGATCTTGTACTTTATAATTTTGCAGCTCTGTGCAACCCAGTTCCTCTATTCTCTTCCAACAGGCAAACTCGAATGTGTCCTTCAACACCTCTATAACGTGCTTCCTCTGTTTGATTCAACACTTGAGTGTCTGCTGCATACCCAGCATTGTGCTGGCATCTGTGGATCACTTGTCTTCTCTAAGCAGCCAGTTACTTTCAGCTCTGAATTACTCAATCCTGGCAATAACTGCATGATTATAGATCTCATCTCATTACTTTTGAGTTCTGTGTCCATGAATCTCACACTAAAATACAAGCTCGAGGGCAAGGGTGATACCCAATTTAGTTCTGTACTTCCTGCAGCTTGGAGAGTATGCATAATAGGCACTCAATTCTGTTGCTAGATGACTACTCTGGTTGATCCCTGAGATACATCTGTGCAGCAGGCATGACCTTATTATCTCCAATTCTCAGATAAGGAAACCAGGTTCCAGAGGGGTTCAATGTTAGATTCAAGTTCACACATCCACTGTGCCTAAGGCTAGACGTGCTCTGTGCCACACAGGTTTCCAGAGAAGAGACTGCTCTTTCATGCCTATGCCCCAACAAGGGGGAGGGATTTGGTCTAACAAATCAATTTATTTGCATGCTCTGCAGGAGAAAGGGAAGGTCCTGTTGCCACAAATGATTCCCAAAGATACTTTCCTACTTAGCAGCTCTTTTCCCTTAATGTTGATCTCCTGAGCTTCCTACTGTCACAGACACAATAAACTGACTCAGTTGCAGCTTCCCAAGCCTGATTCACAACTCGATTAAAAAGTGGTGCAACCAAGCAGGTGTGCCTCTGTGACCCAGGTGGTTAAGCCAGATCTTCTGGCCTCTGGAGGCCACTGGTTTGATTTTGTAAGAAAACATTACCTGCATCGATCATTACCTGGACAATTCTGTAACAGTGGTTACAGAAAGATTAAAAAAAAGATTCAGGAGGAGTGCTGCATCTAAAAACTATAGGCAATTTCCGGCAAAGACAGGAATTTACTTTAGGATTAAAATATATGTAGCTTAAAAGTAAAGAGAAACTAAGTATTAACAACCTTTGAATAACAATGCAGAAACCATTTCTTCAGATGGAAACCAGTACAGTTCAAATTATTGTGTTCAAATCACAGAAAGAAACATGTGGCAATGTCAGGTTCCATTATAAATAATCTGAACACACACACACACACACACACACACACACACACACACACACACACACCATGGAGCAGTCCCAACAAAATAAAAATAAAGGTGAGGAATTATTTGTAACTCAGGTGCCAAAGAAATGAAAAAGGTATATTACTCCCATCTTAATGAACTCCTCATGCCCTCTTCTTTTAAGTATTCCTTTTTCTTCACTGGGTTTTGTAATTTGGATAGATTACCTTCAGGGTAAGAGGGTTAAGCTACAGTGTTGAAAGGCTAAGTCGATGACAGTATAAATGTTGTGTGTCCTGAACCTGTAAGAATACGACCAAACCAGGACCCCGAGGATTCCTTCTGAGCATCTTTTTAAAAGATATATTCAGCACCTTCTCTCCCAACTAATTCCTGAAATGGTCCATGTTCTTTCAATTTTTATTTAGCAGTCATAGTGAATTCTTAGTCATCGTCAATAGCTAGAGGACTATGTAGGTAGACTAAAACTCATGCATGATCCTCAAACCTCAGACCACCTCCCTTGATGTCTCCACTGTTACTCCAGAAGGAAACAAGTCAAAAGTGCTTATTGGGTCACATCACTGGGAAAATTGTCAAGTTTGAGTTTTACCTCCTTTCCTAACTGGGCAATCTTAACAGAAAAATAAAAGTCAAGGCTAATTTAAATAGTTAAACATTAGTTGATTTAATTGTATCCTAAGATCAAGTTATAGATCCACGTTAATGCTAGAAGGGATATTAGAAACCATTGGTAGAGACTATTTTATTTCTCCTCACACATACTTGCACATATACACATTTCATTTCTAACATTAACTGAATACTTCATTGTGCATGGTCTTACAGTAAGACCTAAAAAAGAACAAGACTCAGTATCTGTCCTCAGACTTCCTGATAGAATGGAAGACACATCTCTGAAAACAAAACAAAACAAAACAAAAACAATAAAGTTTATAAAGTCAGGATGAAATGTATATAAAATAGATGCTAAATAAAATAAATGCGAAGTGTTAAGTTGCAAGTAACAGTTCTATGGAAACAAGGGAGAAGGAATGATTAATTCCCAGTGAGGAGATATGGAGTTTGGTCTTGTTATGGTTGGGCAGGAATTAAAGGAAGACAAAGAGAAAACATTCGTAAATTAAAACAGTGTGGGACGAAAGACAGAGACACAGAATTCTGCATTCAGAATAATAAAATGAAGTTAGGCGAGCATGGGGGAACTTGGGAGATGGAAGGTGGAGTAGGAAACATATGCTGGAATAAGACTGGTGGGCTTGAATTATTTCTGTCTTTCTCATACATAAGCCATTATGATGTATGATTTATGAGTTAACTTCCCTGAAGATAAAGATATTGGCTAGATCACCTCATTTCCTATGACTCTATTTTTCTAACTCCTTGGATTGAAAACTTCATGTGAATTGAAAGGATAGCAAAAGGATTCCAGAATTAGAGGGAACTGTCTTCTGCCATTGCTATCACCAAAGATTAACATCAACTACTCTTCTCTTTCTCATCCTCTCTAGAGAAGTGTGCCTGCCAAGTCCACCCAACTGTCACAACAACGTTTGCCCTCTGACCTTCGGCAAACAATGCACAGAATGCCTTTTTAAAGGGCTAGATGCTACACACTTGTTTCTTTAAAGATGGACCTGCAAGGCTAATTAGAGAGTTCAATGTTCTGCCCATCTGGGGCTAACATTTATATTTAGAACTGTAAAGCAAAACTAGTGCTCCCAATAGATCCCCAGCTTGGGAGGACTCTAACCCAGCAGGGGCTAGCCTAGGTTCTCAGGCTAATTCAGGGATTCAAACACCAGGGCCCATTTTCTTCGTCATACTCTTCTAGAAGTCTATTGAATCTCACTAGTTAGCAATCAATTAGGCATTTGCTCATAAATTCTTTTCCCTTTATTTCCTGGGACTGTACGTGGACACACCCATAATGAGAACCACTTTCTCTTGTGCCTCAGCATGAAGAGCAGGCAAAGGAGAAAGAGCTCTGCCATTTTCTCTGGGAGGGAAATGTGGTATTCCAAAGATAAGGATGAAAAAGAATGCCTGGCTTACAGTGATGATGATATAAGCAATAATTCTAAGCATGGGTAAAAACAGAACTAAAAAATCTGACATGATTAAGAGACTCTAGAACGCATATAACCAATCCTTTCTCATTTTAGAGGCTGACAATATAAAACCCCCAAATGGAACATACGTGTCCCGATGCTTGGCAACAGTTTTGTGAACATGAAATGGCTCTCTTCAGTCTCAGTTTGGCATTCCTATTTGAAAGAATTACATTACCCACTGCATTTAACTAAGAGAAATACATGTTTACCTATGTTGCCATGGCTTACACCCTAGGGGTACTAGAATTGCCTCTTATGTACCCATTCAGCTGCCTCAAGTTCTGTTTTGAAATCAGTTAAGTTTGGGTCATTAGGACAGTTTTTTTTTCTAATAAATACATTAAGCTATTAGTAAATATTAACCTCTGTTTCCCTCTCATAAAGTATTTTTCAGATTTAAGTTTGGGGCTTTTAAAAGGTAAAAGAAATATGTGAATTAAATGAGAAAGGAGAAGTTACAGAGCAGTAGAAACTGAGGACAAGACGTGTCAGGCACGCAGAGAGGCAGAAGCAGTGGCCGAGGATATGGATATGTCACCTCACAAAAGCATAGAAACAAAGTGCATACTCAAGCAGGTAGACAAAACTAAATGGAGACGAGAGGAAAAAAAAAATGACATTAGGATCTAGGCAACTGTGCAGAAGGTAATTTCTACTCTGCCCTGAAAGGACAGAATGTAAACTCTAGCAAGAAGAGCAGCATCCTCTGGATTTTGGGATGAAAAGAGAAAGAAAAGAAAAGAAAAAAAGAAAAAAAGAAAAGAAAAGAAAAGAAAAAAGAAAAAAGAAAAGAAAAGAAAAGAAAAGGAAGGGAAGGAAAGGGAAGGGAAAGAAAAAAGAAAAGAAAAGAAAAGAAAAGAAAAGAAGACTGACTTCGGGGGGGAATGAGGAGTTTGGAGTCATTAAAACTTCACCTACATATTAAGCTAAATCAAGTGGATTCAGTTCATGGCAAATGACTTATTTATACATAGTTTTTAACTCTCTTTTCTCTCTGTAGAAAGATTTGTACTTAAAACAGTCAATTAAGTAAATGGGTTTTGAGGATATATTTGATGAGAGTATTTACTGATTTTTATATGGCACTTCGTCGTAGCAGACTAATGTGCTATACTGATGGTATACCTAAAAGCACTTTGAACTTGGCTTGGAGAGCAATGGCTCCAAGTCAAAATATAGGCTTTAGAGTTGAATCTAGTGGTTCTGATACTTGCTAAGTCTGCGGCCTCGATGACAAGCTGAAACTCCATTTCCACATTTATGACATGAGGACATCACAACTTCATTACCTCACTTACAAGGTACTTGTGAGGGTTGTCAAATAAGAAAAAGTGTTGGGGCGCCTGACTGGCTCAGTCGGGGAGCATGCGACTCTTGATCTCGTATTTGTGAGTTTGAGCCCCACACTGGGTGTAGAGATTACTTAAAAAAAATAAAAAGAAAGAAAGAAAAAGTGTTTTATAATCTATAAAGTGGAAGGGAAAAAAGTAGAAGAGATTAGAATTACCAGTAGTGTTTTCAGATTTGCCAAAACAGTGATACGTGTGATGTCACTGTGTTCTCCTTACCATACTCCTTCCCAAACAGATACACACATACAAACCCACAATCTCATTTGCATTTTATCTTTAACTATCTCAACTTGAGAACCATCAGCTCACAAAAGAATTCAGTCACAATGAAAGATGGCTGTGGAGCACACTATTAAATATACATAGCTCTGTTTTATCTTCTGCCAAGTACGAAATTTGTTTTAAAGGAAATACTGTTTGTTAAAAGAAAGCAAATTTGTCTTTAGACAAACCATAAATTGTGAAACAGTTAGCCATGAATTAAGTGGCTTTTTTTTTTTTTTTCCATATCCAGTGAATTTCTTTTGATCTTCAGGGGATACAGACTGGATGGATCTGTGTCCTCTTTCCTTCCCAAGGTTATGCCCAGTTACTTACACATTGTAATGATGGAGCTAAGTGCCAGACTGCTTGGGTGGTGAGATCCGACGATCCTGAAGATCTCTCCTAACCATTAGATTTCTATGATTAACCAACAAACAACAACAAAAATGTGGGGAACCCACAACATAGCAATAAAAATGGAGAGGATGTTCAACAGTATTCTTAATGCCACTTAGTATTTATGTTTGGTCGTTTAATGTCTAGAAAACGATTGTAATGTCTGTTCAATAGGGAACAAAGTTACCTACAAAAACTTGTGGCAGCCAATATTGTTCTCAAACTCTGCTAGGAATTGGCTTCTGAATTTTCAGTCATGGTCTGCTAAAAGGAAACAATTTTGGCTTGGCAACTCACCCTCTTTGTCTGAATTAACAAGATGTGTACAAAATTAATGAAGGCACACTAAAAGAGATTTCTAACTGAGCCCATCAACCTTATTAAATACAGCTTGGCTTCACAATAGTTTCTTGGAGCCATAATGGCCTGAAGCTGTCTGAAAGATTTACTGTCTAAGGACTTTGACCTAAAATAAGATTTACAAGGGAAATTTTTGAGGAGTAATATAAATGCAAGAATGAGAATTACTCAAAGGGAGTGAGTCTGACATGATCAGAAGGGATTAAAAAAATACAGTAAATGCCTTAGTTGGTACAGTAGAAGTTTCTTTTTTCAGATCCAAACTTTGTAGGGCAAAGTGTATACAGATCATTGCATCAAGATCAAGATAACTTTAGAGAGATTGCTTCATATCCTGGTGGCTTAACTTCCCAGAGAAAAGAAGAAAAAAAAAATCTTTACCACTGGTCTTCCTTAGGAAATCTTTCCACTGATTTATGGATTGTAGAGGAGGCCACCAACTAAAAGGAGAGACCCCATTCTCCCTTTACGTTGAGAGGCCTTGATGTTTGAGGATACAGCTGCCTTCAGATGCTCAGATAAAAGACACTAAGTGTAAAGTAGTAGTATTATCTACTTATTACCCCACTTATCTGCTTATTTCTTCCTTGAAGTCCTACTTCTGTCTGCAATATCAATCACTTCCCCGGCAGCTTGTCTCACTACAAAGGGAGGATTTGATCCCCTGCTTAGCCCTCCACAAGCAGCAGACTCGTGCAAGACTCCTTCATTACACCACCAAGGCTGCAGGACAAGATTATGTGGGGGGTGGGTGTGCTATGCTCTTAGAGCACAATTCTTGGAAACGATGCAGAAATTCAATATCCCTTTCCATCAAACATGGTAGTCTAGGCACTAAACTTGGCATTGAGTAAGCACCAAACACATTAGAGGAAGTCTTGATACTTTCTCCAAATAAGAATAAGCTGTGGTTAGGCAAAATGACAATGTGAGAGCAACTATTTCACATTATCCAAGAAAAATTGACAGTCTTAAGTTGGTACATAGATATTGGTGAAATATAGAGTTAGTTTCAAGAGACAGTATACAGGCACTTTAGTTTTCTAGAGGGCGCATCATAATATAGTACAATTAGGACATATGGATGCTAGGCTCGGTTCTTCACCAACTGGCTATGTAATCTAGGGCTTGCCACTTCACTTCTCTGAGCTTCATTTCCTTTACTGGTAAAAAAAAATATATATATATATATATATATATTAGCTATGAGATATCTCTGAAGCTGGTTCCAGCACCAACCTTCTAAGAGAGTGCATACAGTGTTAGGTTACAAAGAAAAACAAGCTGGCTTGCATTATATCCAAAATAGGTGTTCTGCTTGGGAAGAGAGACATAAAAGTTTGGGCCAGGGACAAAAAGCAAATTAGCACACTGTGCTGAACTCCTAGCTGACTTGAACTCCTAGAATCATTATAAAGGTTCATTTAACTGTCTTCATTAGCTGCTCTTAGTACATCAAAGGAATGTTTCCAAACCTTTACAATTAGCCATGTAAACAAAAGCACAATTTATTACTTCACCATGCTCAGCAAATAAGGTTTCTGATACATTATCACATCCTACTGAGGATAATATCTCCATTAACACCTTAGGTTGGGCATACAAATATTAAACGGGGTCTTATACCGTGAAAGGTTTCAATACACTTTAAGCAGTGAATCAATCAATGAATTTGCTGAATGTCAATGAGAACTGACCCTACTGATCAACATTAAGCAGACATTGCCCAGACGTTTTCTGTTTTAGTTGAATGAGAGCCAAGATCTCATTCTCCGATAACCAAGCAATCAACCAAACAATCCTTTATTCAGTCCTAAGTAGTGCTGATACTAAGTATGCCCAAATATTCGACTCGGGAAGTTTAAAAAAGAATCTGTAATAAAAAGAAGGCAAAGATGGGTAATTAAGGAAAGTAAGGGTTTCTTCAAGGCCACTCAGGTGATCAATGCTGAAAATCTCTTTCATGGTTAGCTTTATGATAAGTATTGCCTGCAGGTAGAGTATGAAACAATATTAAAGAACATGCATCTTTGGGATCCTATTCTTTTAACTTGGAGCTCCAGAACAAGAGCCACATTTTCAATTGTTTAACAGTATGAAATATCATGGGTGCCTTTTATTTAGACATACATACTAACCTGTTCACTAATGAAGTTAAATTGCTTTTAATAACATTTAATTACATCAAAAATCCAAAGAGTTAATGTACTTATAATGGCATGAGATATACATTACATGTTGTTGTGAAGATCAAGAGTGATAATGGACGTGAAATAACATTTTTAAACTGCAGAAGGTTATTCAAACATAAGCTATTTTATTTATTTGTTTGTTTCTGATGAATAGGTATCATTTTCTAAATCCTTACTGCAATTAGCTTTAATTCATTCAAATGAAAACCTCTGACATAGAACATGATTTATACAGAAGTGACTAATTTTAAGAGAAGACTTGCAACCTTAAACATTTTGTCCTGCCTAACAATCTTTACAGATGATTTGGATTAGCCTCTTCAAATTTGCATAAACTCAGAGAAAAATGTTCTTCAAAGAAAAAAGAACAGCCTTCTAGGCACAATAGTTTTTGATAATTCCCCAAATGTCGAAACTACTCTTGTTTGATTCTATTGCAAGTTGCTTAATAGATGTAAAAGAAGCATTTTAAATTAATATTTACACATTCTATATGAACAAAAAAAGCAATAGATGGCATAAAAATGGCAAAAAAAAATCCAATGAGGATGGACAAGAAATTGTTGGAGGGATTGCATCTAGTTTTCAAGACAATGGCAGAGTAATGATTATGTAGTGTCCATTAGGTTCTGTGGGGGCATTCAGAAGACTCACATTGCACCATTTCCTTAGGGAACTAAGAATTTGGTTGAAGAGGTGAGCCAACTGGACCTCCAAACCATTCAACAAACATTTGCTGAGCACTTAATAAGGCCAGGCTTTGTAATGTGTTTCACAGGAAAGAAAGTAATAATTCCTGCTCTCATGGAGCATCAAGCTTGGTGAACAATCTGTCATAACTTATAAATCACTTTGTGACTGATTATTGGAATCAAATCAGTGGTGACAAATTTTCAGCCTTTAAAAAAAATGTATTTAGCACTGCCAAATTTAGTGTATAAAGTGAGTGATCAAATTGGATAAGATGATTCTAATTGAGAAAAAAATAGCTTTAAAATAAGGACATATATTTTCTTATGTTCCTGATCAGCTGTCACTGAAGGTGAGTGACAAGGAGAAGGTCCAGCATTGAACTACCCAAGGTGGCGACTAAGAAGGACAGCCTGTTTGAAGGTCTAAATGGGTACAGTCATTTAAAACAAACTTCATTTCTCTTTTGAAACATCCCTATTAGGGTATAAAAATCATCTGTAGTATGTATTTATTATAATCATATTTTCACTCAAAGACGACATTGCCTTAGTCAATTAATTCTAAACAAATTATTATGCTTCAAATGAATGCCAATTAAGTGCGAAAATACAAAGCAAGGATCAAACATAGTTCCTCCATCCACTGGGCACATAATCTCTAACCCAAATAGATGGTAGAGCTTGTTAGTCAGACACAAATCACAGCTAAAATACAGGCATAGATCATAATATCCATAACTGGTTTCCATCTAATATTCTCAAAGAGACTGACTAGAGATAACACTTCATGAGAGAAAATTTTACTTTTCTTTTTACCCAGAATAAATTTCTACTCTTCTATTCAACCTGATCATTACATAGAATCAAAGTTTTGGAGGATGGTAGAAACTATAATACCTTTAATTTTACACATTTAAAAAATACATACATGTACAAATAGAATCAGAAAACAATAGTGAGCATTTGTTCAGCACTTCTTCAGGCTAGGTATGATTCTTAGTGCTTTAATTTACATGATTTTTATTTATGATTTTATACTTATATTAGCCTATGAGGGAGGTGCCTTCATAATGCACATTTTACAAACGAGGGAAGAAGCATAGGGTGGTGAAATAACTTGCTGTAAGTCACACAACTAGCTAAGGAGTAGACATGGGCTATGAGCTTTGAACAGGGCTTCTGCAGCCACATTAACTTGCTTTGGTGCTGAGCATGGCATGAAGCTTCTCTGGCCATCTCTACACACATGCTTGTCAATGACATTGACCAGGAAGTTGTGTGTGTGTGTGTGTGTGTGTGTGTGTGTGTGTGTGTGTGCTTGTTTTTTTTTAGGCCTTCATTTTATCCATTATCTGCACTTGAATCTCTATGAACTCTCACTATGACATCCGTATACCACTGCCAAATACATTTTCAGTACACGCCCTTGTCACAGCCTAAAGTTGAGTCAACCGTACAATGACAAGTTAACCCTCATTGTGCAGTAGGTGTTACGGTATCATAGGCAGTTTTAAAGCATATGCTAAATTTGAGATTTTGGGTCAGAATTTTTGTATTATTTATGATAAGGAATTTAAATAATTGCTTGATAGTAGGGCTCTGACTTTAATATATATATTTGCTATTGGTCTTTCTGGATTTGAGAGCAATTTGATGACCAATTATCCAGAAATTGTAACAGAAGTTAAAAAAATAATTTGCAACTACTTAGAATCTCTGTGACTCAAGATTTTTTTTAAAGAATTACATAATAAAGGGCACCTGAGTGGCTCAGTCGTTAAGCATCTACCTTCGGCTCAGGTCATGATCCCAGGGTCCTGGGATGGAGCCCCACATTGGGCTCCCTGCTCAGCGGGAAGCCTGCTTCTCCCTCTCCCGCTGCCCCTGCTTGTGTTCCCTCTCTTGGTATCTCTCTCTCTCGTCAAATAAATAAATAAAATCTTTAAAAAAAAAAGAATTACATAATAAAAATAACACCACTAGCAAAAAAAAAAGGAGCTGGATCTTAAAGCTGATAAAACATAATTTCTATATAAAAGCACCCCTTCAGTTGTATTTATTTAAAACAACTCATTGTGTTCTATGATTGGACTAATAAAAAGTAAATATTAAAAAAAATTATTGAGCAATGCTATTGTGATAATCACTTTCTATTTACTATCTCATGTAGCTTTCACAATGATCATATTAATCCCATTTCCCAAAAGGAAAAGTACAACAACCCTAATGCTTAGAAAGGGTTAGTTATTCATACACCCAGGATATTTAAACACAGAGTTCATGTACTTAACCCTTGGAATAAATCTCTAGCAGTAAAATACTACTTGATTTGTTTTATGTGTTGGCATATTCCATGAGATTTCACTTTTATGAATTATTCCAGGAAAACTTGATATCAAAATCTAGATCTCAAGATGTCTAGATCTGAATATAAGTTATCTATTTTGTAAATGAAGAAACTGAAACTGTAGAGTGGTAGTGACATATGTCGGGTCACTCAGCTAAATGGTGTAGAATTCATGACCAGAATTTAGGTTCTCAAACTTCTATGGCAACAACTTCTTTCTGTACAATAGCCTATTTTTGTATAGACTGTACAGTCTATGGAAAAGTTTGAACCAAGAGTCTCTTCTTGCAATTCAGTCATAAGATAATGGCTTGATTCTATCACCCATCAGACGGTTTGGCATCCTAGACTCTGCATGGCAAAAGTTGAGACTCACGGTTTTCCAACCATGAGCTACTCTTTAGCTGAAACTCTGGATAGATTAATAAGGCTAGTTTCATTCCGTTGTCACAGAAGGATAATTTGAAATTAAAACCAAACTTCAAATTCTCCAAACCTCAAATGTGGGAATTCCTTTAAAAATAAAACCAGCAAATCAAATGCCTATTTTATCCTTTACCCACCAGATAAAGCAAGAAACTCAATTTCTGTAACACTATGAACACCATCCCATTACCACTACATAAATTAAGAGATCAGCACACTTTAATTTTTTTTTCCAGTGAATTCAAATCACAAACTATCCCTATTTACTTAGGAACTGTATACAACCAAAATAAGAAAATACTATGTGAGTCATTACCACTCCAGGTTTTTTAGTATGACCCAGATGAGCAACAGGGGTCAGAAAAGAAAAAAACAAAGTGAAAAAAACCCACGGACACCTCAGTTTTCGTTTAAGATGCTATTATACAATGAAGACAGGTTTTTAAGTACATATTCCATAATTAATAAATTTCTCTCATAGATTACAAACTTTTTATATGTCTGTCTTAAAGCATGATTGTTACACGGTAAAATGTGTCAATCCGTACTTCATATCTTTTGCTTCACACTGTCTTATTTGTCCATTTTAAAATGCCACCAAGGATAACATATACTTAATATTTTCATAAAATCACTCCTAGACTGCAAGTTGAGGGATCGGCAGGACATGTGTGTGGTAAGCAGAAAAGATTACATCAAGAGAGCTTAATTCCTGTCACCCCAAAGACCAGATGCAACCAAGAGAAAAAGCCTTCTCTTTAAAAGGAGCAAGGCAACTGTTGTTCCTAATTGTTCTTCTTTCTGTTTTTGCGTCAAGGTGGGGTGGATAGGTTTGTGTGTGCATTTTTTTTTTAAACCAAAGAAGAGATTTTTTTGCATGTAACACTTACCACCACGTTTTGTTTTTTTAAACGTGATTTATGCTTTTAGAGAGGTTCATTTTCAGAAGAAATCTGAATGAGGACACCGTCTGTAGAAAGACATTCCAATGAACTGGTTAGGCAAGTAGTTGTTTGGAAGGAACACCGCCTCAGGGTTCAGGAGGCAGATGGAGGTAGCCGTGGAGGAGTGGGCAGTACCAGGACTCGGTCCCTTTTCCCTTCTCCAGCTCCAGACAGGATTCATATTCATGACTAATCCTCAGGAGTACAATCCCTCACTGCCCACCTCCCCTGCACAGAAAGCACTGATGAGCAAGTACTCCTTTTCTCAAAAATGAAAATGTTGCTTCTGTGTACTCATTTTTTGCAAGCACCGACCCCCCCCCCCACCTTGACCTAGAGAGAATAGAAGGAAAAGAAAGTCACTAACTCTTTAGATTCCACGCCACAGAGTGATTACCTAGGATGGGTTTTGTTGTATGTGTCAAACAGGGCACATTCTTTTTTACAGGTTTTCACTAAAGGTTCTGGAAAATGTGTGTGCCTGTGCTGTGTTCCCATCAAAGTCATACGAAGACACAAAAGGAGTTTTGGCAAGACTGCATTCAGAAACGAGGATGGGTGATTTATCTGTTACTAAGGATGAAGGCATGGAGTTATCAACCAGTCCAATTCCATGCTTTTACACATAAGGAAAACAGGACTCAGAAGGGGAAGTTATCTGTCCATCAACAGATAGCCAAGCAGTGGCAGCAGAATGAGGACTAGAAGCCCGGACTTCTGACTCCTAGGCCAGTGGCTTCTCACTAAAACTCACGACTGCTAAAGTTTGAGGGCTCTTCAAAATGGAAGAGACAGTAAATTTATACCATAAACCTTGGTTTATCTGCCTATGCCAAAAGACCTCCAAAGAGCTTAATTTTACACATGGTGTAATTCTTGAATCTGTGGAAGAGAGGACATACTGGAACACATTGGTTTTCCATTTTCGATAATTCACAAAATAGATGTTTTTCCTCCTCCATAGCCTTCTTAGTTTTCAATCTATCTGATCAATTTCAAGCAGCTGAATTGTTTCCTTTTCAAACTAAGCTATTGCTCGAAGGCACATAAAATGCCTTGGTTAAGTGGGGAGTGGGCTGTATCTAATTCACTAGCAGAGATGGTTTGTGTTGATTCCCTTTGTCCAGGGAAGCCAACATCACTAAATCCATCATGCTCCACTAAAGTTCAGGTTATAGAGAAATCATCCTGATACCCAACTCAGACGTCTAAAGGAGAGGGCTATTTTTAGAAGACATATTTTATAAGGCCATCTAAGTTCTATTAGGGTAGTAACATGCACTGGAATGAAGCACACTCAATTTCAAGACAAATCATGTGCGTCTTATATCTAAAACGTTTTAGTTTATGATTCACTGTCCTGTGCCATGGAGGGACACAACTGAGATGTTAAAATACCTGCTCTCTTTCTATCTCTTTAAGAGGGTGTGGTGAGAAAAGCTTTGAATAATATCCGTTAAGAGCTCTTCAGCTTCTTGGGAGGATGATAAGTAAATACAATGAAGTGAGAACTGTATTTTTTCTTCTTCTTAATCTATAGATGAATTACGTCTTTCCTAAACACAAAGAATAACTTTGGGGTGCCTGGGTGGCTCAGTCAGTTAATAGCCCAACTCTTGATTTTGGCTCAGGTCATGATCTCAGGGTGGTGAGATGGAGCCCAGCTTTAGGCTCCATGCTCAGAAGGGAGACTGCTTGAGATTCTCTCTCTCCCTCTGCCCTCCCCCCCCCCCCCCCCCCCCCCGCTCATGTGCAAGAGCGTTCTCTCTCTCAAAATAAGTAAAATCGTAAAAAAAAAAAAACTTTGATAGACAAAAGAGATAAAAATGAAGCTCACATCACTGCAGACAATATACTTCTGATAGGCACCCCACTCAGCTAACCTATATCCACAAATGAGGTAAGAGGCTTTTACTGCGCAAACTGAGACTCTTGTCTTTGTTTCCCCCACCCCTTCTCTTTTCTCTCTCTCTCTCTTACACACACTCCCATTTAGATGTTACCTTTTACCACATGAAGACTCCCATAACCCTTCTAATCCGAAATAATCAATCCAGCCTTGGGTTTTTTTGTTTTGTTTTGTTTTTGTCTTTTTGCTTTTTATCTCTATTCCAGTTTTTTATCAACATGGTTCTCATTTTCTAGTTAGTGGCCTATTCGCCTATTCCCTAAAGTAAAGGGACTCTCATTTTCATCTATGCTCCTACTTTAAGAGCTGAGGAAGAAAAAGTAGATAATGAACAGGTTCTTATCTGAAAAGAATAGTCCTGTAGAGAGACACCATCTCAATCCCAACACACCTACTTCTCTTAACAATAAGCACATGACGTTGCAGAGTCTGGGGACATAGGCACATGCAGGCACCTTCACAGGTCCAGCCACCATCCTCTAGTTGCCCATACTCTGCATCCTATAATCAGTTCAGCAAGACCACCATGTTAGAATGTATCCCTTTCTTCCTTGATCTGACCCCAACTCAACTATTTGTCTATTTTCTTATTCCTTCTCTTCCACGTTGAGTTCCAGCCAAACCTTCCTTCCAATACACAATTTACCAAATTAATTTATACACTTAACTTAAGGGGTCTCAAACTGATAGCCCACGTATATGTTCGGTGGGTCCAGGGAACTTACAAAAACAATAATAATTTGCATTACTCTAAGTGAGGCAAATATTCTCCTGTTCTTACTTATCATCATGTCCTGTTCTCTTGCATTGAACGCTTCCCACATTTAAGGCTGCTCCCTAACTAACTTAGATAGTTCTTAAGGTCTAAAGTACCTTCTCTTTCTCCTCTTTCACATGGCCAGTATGTTTCCTAAGCTTTTACCTGGACATGATTATCAGAATTCCTGCTGAGGTTTGTCTATATTCTCATCTGGTGCTTACCACTTTCTATCTTGGTAAGAATTGTTTGTAAGTGTCTCCTGTCTGGTAATAAATTGTGAGGTCCTTGGCAATAGAACATGCTCTTTATTTATTCATTCATTCCTCAGAATGTCTCAAATATAGAAAGCAGCAGATGTTGGCTAGGTGCAGGACCACTGAGCTGCTTAATGCCTAAAAGTTATGATTCTTTTTGAGTATGATGTGAATACTGTCCCCAAAGTTATAAAGCCCAGCAGTCATTGCTGATGACTAAATTGGTCCATTGTCCAATATGTGTACCCATTTGTAATCTTGTTTATTTATTTCTCAATAGGTAAGCAACAAATATTTTCTTGGATATGATTTAGATCATTTATAACCTAGTTCATTAACTTCATAGCTGTCTCCCCCACTGATTTTAAGTTATAGGCAGTGACAGACTTAGCTCTTTTATTTAAACTTTATACCTTTAGCTGAGTATCTTGAACTTAGTAAATAATCAGCACATTCTTTGTCAAATTGACAAGAATACAAGCATGAAATTTTAGTCTTTTTGCCAGGGAAAAGATTCTTACAAACCTACAATTTAAGAAAACCAGGTATGAGAATTTGTTAACAACGTCTTACTGATAAAGACATGAAGCCAACCACTTAATAAATGTTTAATTACTTTTCTAAACTATTACACTCTACCTTTTATTTTCTCAATGGCATAACCCAGCAGAACTTTCCACATATTTTAAGATGAGTCACAGCTAAAAATGTCTATTTTAAAGTAGTGACTGGCCTAGAAGTTTCTTCTCTGTCATTATGGCTCTGTACCCTTGGGCAAGTCACTCTGCACTCAGAGCCTGAGTTTCTCAGCCTATAAAAATACATATGTTAAAATATTGGATTGCACCAGTGTTTCTCCAACATCATAATTACCTGGAGGGCTTATTGAAAGAGTGTCGCCCTCCCTCTTCTAGTTTCTGATTCAGCAGATCTGGAGTGGAACCCAAAATATTTGTGTCTTTCAAAGTTCCCGAGTGTGCTGGCCAGAGATCACATTTTGAGAACTACTGAGCTAAATTGTTTTGGAATCCACACAGCTCTGACTTCATTCACACTAAGATTCAAACCCAGGGATATCTGGGTATCCAGGTCCAAAGTTTGTGCTCTGGAGCAGAGAATATTTTATTATGTTAAGATTACTGAATGACACCCAAACAACTAAAATAAAATACTATTTAGTAACAAAAGTGAAAATGTTTTCTGTGAGTTCTGTTGATACCTGAATGGACACCAGAGTACATGAGCTTTTAAAAGAAATCTGCTTCAAAATTTGACTTAAGTTGAAGAAAATTCAACTCTATCTAGTTTCAAATGGGGAAAAAATGGGCTTAATGGATTTTATAGCATACTAGTATATCTTCAAATATTACCTTCTTTTTTTGAAATACAAAAATACAAATTAATGCAAATATTGCTTTTATCTGCATTAGTAACTGCTCTACTCGGGATTAGTAATTTCCAGTGTCCAGATTTATCATATTCTAAAAAGTAATAGTAATGACCATCACCACTGAGAGCTGACCTCATACAAGATGTTATGTTAACGGCTTGGCATGTCTCATCTCAATATGCTAAATAGCTTTTCTCTGGTGTGTCACCAACATCATCATCCTCATCTTGTAAGTGGGTAAAGCGAAGCTCAGAAACATACCAGAATTTAGCCAAGGTCATCCACACAGTGAATGAGAGATCTGGATTCAAATGCAGGCAGCAAGCTCCTCCAGAGCCTGAGCTCATCAGCACTATCTCTAATAGGAGATACAAAGGTGGTTCTACTAATCCAGAAAGTTAGGTTTCATCCAGAGTCCACCATAAACCCTAGTGGAAACATTGGAGAAATTCACCCTAATCAACTTGGATCTTCGTTTTCCCATCTATTAAAGGAAAGCCAGAGTAGAACTACATCATGTCTACTGTTCCTAAGTCTAACATTCTAGAATTTTTCTGAGTTTTATAGATAGAGTAATATTAAATAAACTGGCCGCTGAAGGAACGAACAGGTGACCCACAGCAGATTACTTCAAAAACAAATCAGATTCTCTCTGAACCAGCATGATAGGATTTCAGACTCGTCTGTTTTCAAGAGGATGTAAGGTCAGAACCAGCGCCTGTGTTTCTGCTGAAATCCCTTTCTGTTTATCTGCCCTCTTCAACTTTGTCATTCTGAATGCATACACACTAAGCACAGTGTCTTAAGTAACATTGCTGAGGTTACACCAAAGACAGGTGTTAGGGGAACTATTTCCCTAGGGCTATCATTTCCAACTCTCCCTCCTCAAAAACAGAGGGAGGGGATACTAGGAAAAGGGTTTCTTTTCAGATTAAACACCGCGACTGCAAACACCTTCCCCTAGGCAATAAATTCTCTGCCCGTGCGTGCTGCAGTTTACCCAAACACCAGAGCAAAAAGCAAACAGCCCCTTTTGTAAGGGAGGGGCTGTCACCTGTCAGTGATGTCTGTGAATTTCTAGCGAAGAAGAAAAAAGAAAAGAAAGAAAGAAAACCCTTTCCCTTATTTTATTAAGCAGACTGTTTGTTCAAGGTTTGAAATGCATACTTGTGTTTAAGGTAAAAGTCCCTGGCTTGGCAATCTTGAACAAAGTGCTGCCTTCTGATTGGCTACACCACACAAAGAACAAAACAGGAAAACAGTCTGCTCTTCTGGGGACACCTGAACTCAGTCTAACCTGAGTGGATATTGGGCCATGTCATAAGCAACATAAGTAACTACAAAACCCATCTTCCAAAAAGTGGAAGGCTTTTTCTATGTGGAATATATTTTGTTTCACTTGTTTCCATAGAACTAATAAACAAAAGCTTATTTGGTACAAACCATGGTTGCATGATTATTTTAATGGTAGTAGCCAAGGGGTAAGGGTAGTAAAGATCCTAAGAGCAAGGGTTAAGAAGTCCTGCACAGAAAAGGAGAAAAGGAGAAACTGTTATGTGCATTCCGATGTTCAGGGCTAACCCTAGGGGACAGATAGATAGATAGATAGATAGATAGACACAAAATATTCATATATATTCATATTCTTATATATCATATATTTATATATATACATATATTTATGAAATACACTGTGTACTCTTCTTTCTTCACCCCTTTCTTCATATCATTCCCACCCCAATAATTAGGCCTGCTCACTGCACTCAGAGATGCTCCATTCTCCAAGATGTCTTACTCATTTCCAGTCAAAACTACCATCCCTTCCATAGATTGCAATCAAAATTACATAAAGAGGGACTGTTTCACCTCTATGTGCAAATGACCAGTCACCCAAAAGTATTTGTATTTTTTAAAAAGAGATAGTTTTAGGGCACCTGGGTGGCTCAGTCACTAAGCGTCTGCCTTCGGCTCAGGTCATGGTCCCGGGGTCCTGGGATCGAGCCCCGCATCGGGCTCCCTGCTCCGCGGGAAGCCTGCTTCTCCCTCTCCCACTCCCCCTGCTTGTGTCCCTGCTTCCGCTGTCTCTATCTCTGTCAAATAAATAAATAAAATCTTTAAAAAAAAAAAGATAGCTGAACCAAAATTGATTCAAGTTTATAGACACTTCTGCACAGTTGTGTGAGTATAAATTGAAAAGAAAAGAAACTCATGAAAAGAAATTTGATAATAAGTATCAGTAACACTGGTGTTCATACAATCTTACTCAATAATTACACTTATAAGCAACTAGTGCAAGAAAATATTCTCTATATAAATATTCTTAAAAATCTATGAGTAAAATAACAGTTAAATCATTGTATATCTATGTAATGACATAACATAGCAATTAAAGTTGTCTTGAAGACTAGTAAGAGAAATATGTTCACCACTGAATGCAAAAAAAGTAGATTATAATTTTATATATGACATGATCTGAATACATCTTATAAATCCGTTCTTACAAGGAAAAAACTGGAAAAAAATGAAAAGTTTTATAACTCTTATCACTAAGTAGGGATTACATATGCCTTTGATACTTCTAAAGTTCTTTTTCATTGGTATGCGTTGCTTTTATAATCAGAGCAATTTATTAATTTGCATTTTATTATGAAAGGTAATATATATTCACCTATCTCAGAGTTCTTATTTAAAAAAAAAGCCTAGACAGACATGTGATAACAAAAATAATTTTTGAATGACTATATTTTCATACACCAGGAACTTTGAATGAAAACAAATCAGAGAATGAAACAAACTATTGCAATTCTCTGAGGCCAATATTAGGTATTATTGTCTATCCATAAAAGTGAGGAAAGAGAGGCTCATAGAGATTATCAAGTTCACACGGCTAAAACTGGTAAAGACAGAACTCGACCACAGTATAAGTGGCTAAAAATCTTATGTCATAACACTAAAGTAAGTAATAAACTGTAAAATCCTGTCACATAGAATGTAGTCATCAAAGTAAAAACAAGAACAAAAAAACAACCTTGCCTCAAGTCTCCCCACCCTGAACTGCAGTGTTTTTCTGGAAGACCTGACAAGGAGGAAGTAGAGATGGGAGAGAAGTAGGACACTTGGGAAGGAGCGAGGGAATGCGTGGGAGGAACAAAAAGAGGGTAGTAGTGGAGATGTGACGGTGGCTCTGAGAGGCCTTCCTTCAAGGGAGCTCCTGACATTGGTGTCAGACTTAGAGTTGGCAGACATTATGCATCTCAGATGCCTGGGAGACCAAGACATACAGAAAATAATTGCTGTTTATATGAAATATCAAGGATCATACCCCTTCCACCTTTTGAGCCAGGAGAAAGCACGTAGGGAGGGAACTTGAGAATTTTTGAGCGACTCATGCAGCAATGTTGTTCACCAGCCCCTTATAGCCTGACTAGACTGAACTACCGAAGAATACTTTGTTCACAGAGTATGTGCTTCTTATTTATACATATGAAGAATGAAATTTATCAAATGAGGACAAAACAATTGGCATATCAAAAACAATTTTGATATGCTACAATTCTTCAATTTTAGAAAACATCTATAGATGTGGTTCATATTGAGTCATGGTGAGTCAGGGTGTGTGTCTGCGTGCATGTGTATGTGTGTGTGTAGGCAGGGAGGGAGAAAAGGCTGATGGAGGTTATGGAGGGAATGTTTATAAATTTATATTAAAAAAAATCAGCAAATTAGAGCTCTGACATGATTTATGGTCCCGCTCAGAAAATATAAGTACTTATTGTTCTTTGAAAAAAAAATCATTCTGATGAACAAAACCATCCATAGAATTCCCTATTCTTCCTGGTAGTATTCAGTCAGAATTGTAACTTTAGTATCAAGGAAGAACAACATCAGTGATAACTATCCCATTCAATAAAATAGACTTGAGTTCTTTAAAAATACATTTGATACTTGAAAACAAAAATTATATCATTGTCTGATGAAATGTTCAATGTACATAGATGTAATATATATGACAACTACAACATCATGGGGGAAGGTTATGAAACCAATATTGTGGTAGGTTTTCCACATTCCATTTGAAGTGGTAGAATATTGATTCTTAACAGACTATGAGAAATTATGAATATGACAATCCCCAGAGAAACAATTAAAAATATGCAAATAAATATAGCCAAAACCAAGACAGAATAATTAAAAGGAAATACTAAAAATAGGTCAAGTGATCTAAATAGTGGCAGAGAAAAGGAAAACAAAAGAGCAATGGAGAGAACAAACACACCAAACACAAATGCTATATAGATACACATATATGTGTGTGTGTGCATTTATATCATTTACTATATATATATATGATATAAATACACCAATTAATAGAGATTGCCAAAATAGATAAAAAGCGACCAACTATACATTGTAGAAGCAACTCCACCTCGAATATAATGATAAATATAGGTTAAAAGTAAAAGGATGAAGAAAAGATTTACCATGACAACATTATTCAAAAGTTAGATTGGTTACATTAATATAAAAACAAAGTAGACTTCAGAACAAGGTACATCACCAGGAATAAAGAGAAATATATAATGACAGAAAGATTAATTCACCAGGCAGATAAAAACAATACACCTAAAAATAGAGTTTCAATATATATATGAAGCAAAAACAGATAGACTTGAAAGGAGAAAGAGACAAACCCAGAATTGGAGTTGGAGACTTCAGTATTCATCTCTTAGTAATCAACAGAACTAGAAGCTGAAAATAAGCAAGGCTAGAGAACAACTGCATAATACCATAAACCAATGAGCCTCAATTGATGTTTATCGAACACTCCGCCCAACAAAAACAGAATTCACAGTCTTTTTAAGTGCCCACAGAACATTCATCAAGATAAACCATATCTTGACTCATGAAATGAACCTTAACAAATTTCAAAAATAGGAGATCATACAAAGTATGTTTTCTGATCATAATGGAATTAAACTAGAAGTCAGTAATGGAAAGATAACAGAAAATACCCAAATACTTGGAAATTAAACATGCTTGTAAATACACACAGGTCAAAGAGAAAGTCTCAAGAGAAGTCATAAAATATTTTAAACTAAACAATATAAAAATATAACATGTCAACATTTAGGGGATGCCACTAAAGCAGTGTTTCATGGGAAATTTATAAACGTAAATACTAACATTAGAAGACAAGAGAGATCTCAATTCAAAAATATAAATTTTTAATTTAAGAACCCTGAAAAGGAAGAGCAAAATAAACCCAAAGAAACAGAAGAAAATAAGACCAGAAATAATAAAGTTGAAAACAGAAAGACGATAGAGAAAAACAATGAAACCAAAAAGCTGAGCTGGCTCTTCGAAAGATCAATACAATTAATAAACCTCTAGTGAGACTGATAGAGAAAAGGAGAGAGGACACAAGTTACCAATATCAGAAATGAAACAGGAAGATATTACAGATCCCACAGACATTAAAAGCTTAGTAAGGGAATATTCCAAACAATTCTCCATACAAAAATTCAAAACTTTGATGCAGTCAACCAATTCCTTACAAATCACTATTTATTTATTTTTTTAAAGATTTATTTATTTATTTTAGAGAGTTACAGCACACACACGCACACATGGGCAGGAGTCACAGAGGAAGAAGGAGAGAGAAACTCAAGCAGACTCCACGCTGAGTGCGGAGCCTCACATGGGTCTCGATTATACGACTGTGAGATCATGACCGTGAGATCACGACCTGAGCGGAAACCAAGAGTCGGGCGCTTAACCCACTGCACCACCCAGGTGCCCCTACAAACCACTATTTATGAAAACTTAATCAAGATAAAATAAGTCATCTCAATAGTTCTATAACAATTAACGGAACTGAACTTATAATTAAAGAGCTTTCCAAAAAGAAATATCCAGGCCCAAAGGGTTTCATTAGCAAATTCTTCCAAACATTTCAGAAGAAATAATATCAATTCTATATAATCTTTCCCAGAACATAAAGATACCTCACACAAAGCACAAACACAGAAATCACACTGAGGTTCATGAACAATAAAACTGGCAAGATGAAAATGACCATGCATCATGATTGCTAATACCATCTCTCAACGGTGAGCTTAACCTTCATTTTCTTTAAACTGTAGTTTCTTTCCTAGCTGAGTCCAAACCTTTAAAGTCTACAAAATTCTACCTAGTCTTATCATTTTATAGATATTATAAACAATGCTGTAATGAAGTCTTCATTTCTGTGTGTGTGTGTGTGTGTGTGTGTGTGTGTATACTTATTTACATATCTTGAAATTTTTTGTGAAGAAAAATGCCTAAAAGTGGCACTTGTGGATGAAGGGTAAGTACCTTTAAAATTAAATAAATTAGAAGAGGCAAATTGTCCTCCAAATATATCAATTTATATTCCTGCCCAAAGTGAAAAGATTCTTTGTTTCTCAACAATTTCATCAGCACTGGATATTATCGAATCATTTAAATTTTTTGCTGACCAGGTAGATGATAATCTATGATACAATCTATGATGATAACCAATGAAACTCATTGTTGGAATGCACAATTTTTTTATTATTAGAGAGATTGAACATTTTATGTCGGTTAAACATTTGTGAATTACTTAGATTACTCTTTGCCAAAGAGCAGGGACTTCATCTTTCTCTTATTAATTTTTAAATGTTTAGGTGGTTAAGGCCATTAAACCTTTGCCATGTGTTATAAATTTTTCAAATTTACATTTTGTCCTTTTCTCTATAGAAAGTACTCCTTAGCCAAATGTTTGAATCTTCTCTTTTAAAACTTCTGCGTGTTGGGGCACCTGGGTGGCTCAGTTGGTTAAACGACTGCTTTCAGCTCAGGTCATGATACTGGAGTCCCTGGATCGAGTCCCTCATTGGGCTCCCTGCTTGGCGGGGAGTCTGCTTCTCCCTCTGACCCTCCACCCTCTCATGTGCTCTCTCTCTCTCTCATTCTCTCTCTCTCAAATAAATAAATAAAATCTTTAAAAAAATAAAACTTCTGTGTGTTACCTGATAGTTTTTTAATAAATTATTTTCATAATAGTTATCCAAACTTGGACCTCTTTTCCCTTCCCCATTTTGATCAATTTGACTCATAGTTCAAGACCTAAAAATATCACCTTCTCTGTAACATACGTCCAGTCTTTTAAGGCACAATAAATCATTCCTTTTGTGTCTTTAAAAAACAAATAAATAAAAATAAACAAAAACATACATACATACGAGTCATTTTGTACACATTGGCTCATTTGCTGTATTATGGTGTTCTCAAAGCTAGAGACCATGATTTGTTCATCTGTTTCACAAAGAACATAGCATGCAGTAAGTACTAAGGAAATGCTTGTGGCTAGATCTAGTGTATATACTTGAAATCTTATAGGAATCTTGGGTCATTTAATATGTAAGGCAGTATACTTGGTGCTGTGGCCTAAGCCTTTCCAAAACACACACTCTCTGCTCTTCTGAAATGCAGAGCTGAAGACTCCTTGTGTATATCTGGGATGCTATAATAAGAATTTACAAAGCTGGATGGTTTTAGATAATTGCCACTCAAATCACAAGGGAAAAACCCAGTTCAACTAAATAAGCCTTCCTTTAAAGCACAAAGAACCAATAAATGCAAAAATAAAAGTTACGTAGTTTCCATCAATCATTCCAGGAGAACATTTAAGTGTTGATGCCCTTATCTCCTTCTTGAAGATATGACAGGCATGTTTAGGCAGTTTGTAAATGAGGCAAGGCTGAGATACAAAGGAATATATTAGACAGTAGAAGCAAAAGCCAACAGGATCTTGGAAACACAGGCTAAATTACGAAAAAAGTTTGAGAAATCTCATCACCTTCATTTGCTAATTCAATGTAGTTCATTCTTCAGTGACATTAAAATCATTCTAATGAAGAAGGCACATACATTCTCTGCAATTCAAATTTCCTTTGTTAATAATCAGAGCAAGGCATTATGACTCCATTTCATGACTAATTACTAAGGTGAAGGTTGTATCAAAAAATCGATAAAAATGGAATGCCATTCTCAATTTCAAGATTTCTGTCTTTAATAACCTGACATGTTGTTTCATGTCCCCAGATTCATATTTCTTGCACAGTGAGAACATGCTTGGCGGAGATCCCAAATTTTTAAAATATTATATGCAAAAGGAAAGTAATTTATGTGCAGAGTCTTAGATCTATTTAGCTATTAACCTCTACATAAAAAAAGTGAAAATATGCTACCAAGTAGCAGAAGCTGTCTGTTTGAAGGACGAGGAATCTAAGAAGATCCTTGTTCTTACTTTCCAAGCCAGAATACTAGTTATAAGATCCTGAGCACATCTACCATTTTGCCACTCCTGGTGCTGAGGACCATCACTGTTACGCATTCCCATCGATGTGTCCTCCACACGTGGACATAGATGAGGATGTTGGAATGATCATAAGACAAGGGAAGACACAGGATTCATACAGACCTATAACTTACTAGCAATATCTCACTTCTTTGGATATTAAAAACAGAACAGCCACAGAGAGGCAAGCTTAAGTCATCAAGTTCCTTTCTCCCTCAACTTGTAGATTTCTTTCAATATCCTTGTTCCTGAGTGACCTATCACTGGAAAAAACCACATTTCATTTTATTTTCCAGCTTTTTCTGGATCATTTCAATCCCTATTTCCTTGCAATGTTTCTGGGTCTCATTTCCTGATTTTGTGTTATCCTCAATTTAAGCTGGTAAACAATTCCAAGCTTGAAGGTGCTAATAAGTGATGGGACAAATGTTTTATCATCCGTCATTACTGATGGTGACCTGTGCCTCTTCAGAGAAGGCAAAGTGTGGAGACTCTACTATAGGGTTATCTCATGGAGGAGGAGTGGTTTCTCCACACAGACATCCCTAATGCTCACATAACAGACAGGTACTTAAGAAGAAATAGAACTCAAGTTCCTCTCAAATACAGTACCCTGGAGGAAAAATGAGAAAAGAAAAGATCAAGTCCAGTAGTATGGGTAAGATACTGACACTGCTGTTGAGTACACATGTCATCCTAGAAAAGTTATTTAACCCGTTTTGCCTTTGATTCATTTATAAAACAGCGATAATAAATTCTACCTCACAAAGTGATTGGAAAGATTAAATATCAAACATGTTAATTGCCACCAACTATTGATGCTTAAGGAAAAGCTAATTTCAAAAATTTGTAATTTAGAATTATAACAGGAAAATCTGGTTCAATTTCAAATTGAACACACTCTGTTTCAATCAGTACTCCTAGTAGCATTATTAAAAATCTATTTCAAAGAATCAATATCGTGTGTGTGTGTGTGTGTGTGTGTGTGTGTGTGTGTGTATAACTGACACTCAAGAAAAAAATGTTGAATGCAAATGGATAATCCTTTTAAATATCAGTATTTCTTAAATAACAATAACCTCCAACCCATACAGCAGTGCATTCTTAGACCCTTATCATGAGGGCAATGACATCTATGTAGTTTCTTGACTTTCTCCCCTTCTTCATTTTTCCCTTTTCTAACATCATTGTAGAGCTTCCATGACTCTCACTCGGATACTCCACTAGGATTTTTTTAAAGTTTCCTTTAGCTGATTTGTAAAAGCACCAAAATGGACGTTAAATGACTAAAGTTTTGCTCAAATAGCAAACCTGAGTACTTCCCAACAGAATTGAGAAAACAGTGGAAGTAAAGAATAAAGTACCTCAGCAGCGTTAACATTTTCCAATTGACAGAACAATAGTTAGAAGGGAAGGAATACGAGAGGCAGAGGGGACAGGAAGCTTTGCCGCCATGAATGTTCAAGAAGAGAACAGTCCTCTGACTGGAGATATCCTAGAACTGTGCTACCCAATATTCTACCAACCAGACACATGTGGTCATTTAAATTTTAATTTAATTTAAATTAAGTTCCTCAGTTGCACTAACCACATTTCAAATGCCCAAAGGATACATGTGGCTAGTGTCTACTGCATTGAACAGTACAGAATATAGAACATTTACAACACTGAAAGTTCTCTTGGACAGGACTGCTTGAAAGAGAACTTTCTGACTTTTTAAGACAACTTCCAATTCTCATTTCACAGGACTTCAAAATTTCCTGAGGGTCTATTATGTGACGGCTACTGTAACAAACAGTGAGCATGACAAAATATGGCCCCTGTCCCCTTGAGAGACAAAGAAATAAACAAAGATAAGATTGTATAATAAGTAATAGGACTAAAAATAGACCTAGGTTGCTTCAGAGGAATAGTCTCTAACTCAGACTGGTGGTGAATAGTGATACGGAAGTTTTCCCAGAGAAGACAGGATATACTGTTTGTTGAAAGACAGAGAGGAATTAGCTAGAGGGGAAAACAAAAACAAACACAAAAACAAACACACAAAAAAGATGTTCCTAAGGAGAGAATTTCTAATAATATAAAAAAATAAGAAAGGGCATGGCACATTTAGAAACCACATGCTTCAGTGTGTGAAAGTGTGTGAAATAAGAGTAGAAACCATAAATAAAAAGGCTTGATTCTCCATTTCAAGCTTTATGTAAATTCACCTGCTTTTATGAGTTCAGGAATCAGAACAGAAAATCCCTGGAGAGAATATAAAAGAAAGGTTTGCCTAGGCTTGTGCTACCTATCAAGAGGTGATATTATTAAGTGAATTGGCAATATCCTAATTTTGAACTCACTCTCAAATCAGAATTTACCCCTACATAGGTTTAATTGTAACACATTCCAAGGCCTTGAGTGACCTGCCCCTTGGATTTATCCATCCTTTTCCTTTCACTAGCTCAAAGATAACAGACAACTGTGTCAGTATTATAACAGAAGGGGCCACTGAAGAATAGTTATATTCCTTTTATCAATTTAGTGGCAAAACATCAGTATATTTGCAAAGTTACAACTTTATATTTTTGGCTGTTTCCTCTTCCCTTTCCTGACACACCTTCTCCCAATATTAACAACAACAAAAAAGTACAATTCCAGATAAAAAAAAATATATAGTGTAAATTCCAGTAAAATCTTCTATTAGATAAGAAAGGCAAGGTATTTTTAAAGTGATTTCCAAAATCATGTCGACATGTGATCTATGAAATCCCCACCTTTTTTCTAGCTCTTTTCCACCTGTTCTTCTAGAAGGATTTGTTTGTTTGAGTTGTGTGTGTTTACAGAAAAAGCAGGATTTGTATGGTCAATGAATAATAATGAAAAAAAAAAACAAGACAAAAAACAACCCAGCACTATGTACTACACAAATACAGAAAATTTCATCTAAACATTTCAGAAAAGTGTTTTATTATTATTAATCCATCACACTCCTGGTCTCCCCATTTTACAGATAAGAAACTAAAGCCCAAGGTCATGAGTGACTCACTGGCAAAGCACCCCCCCCAAAATACTATTTTATGTATTACTTACTTTCTTTCCCCTTATTCTATTACTAGGTACTTAAATCTGTATCTCGATTCACATTGAATTTACTTCCTCCTCCTTTATTTAAGGATAGTTCCATGAAAGAGGCAGCCTGCCATAGTACAGATAGAATTTGGATAGAATTCAGATCTAGACTTTGGTTCTGACTCTAACTTGACCTCTTGTAAAACCCTGGACTGGTACCACCCTCTCCAAATTGGGATAGACATAAGGAACAATTCAGATAAGGAACATAAGGGATTATTCCCACCCACCCACCTTCTCCACACCAGTGGGAGCATATGCAGTAAGAAGAGTTGAGGAAGACCCAAAATCCACAAACACTTAATTTTCTCTCTGCTGATCACATTGACTCTCTGCCTAGTGGCCTTGTCCATTCAGGGCCATCTGCCTTTTTATATGCCATGAAATACACAGACTTCACAGAGATGTGGATGGCATGGCCCACAGATTAAAGGAGATGTTCCTGCCACTCACCCACATGGGGTCACTGAGGTCCGAGTCCTGCATGCGGATACAGTCCATGCTAATCTCAATCTTGTTTCTTGCACCATTTTCTGATGGTTCATCCACAAAGTTCAAGTCAATGGGCTGAACTGAACATATGGGCCTACCATAAAGGACAAACAAAAGTGTGTTAGGCAAGGAATGGGACTAAAACACAAGCACCGTTGATAACAATGAGCTCTCTCTCTTTCAAAGTTGGCAAGGCTCATTCGTCGGAGTCAGAGACTCTAGGTTCAAATCGTGGCTCCACCACATGCCAAATGTGTTATCTCAGGCAGTTCAAATCTAAGTCCTATTTGTAACAGTGGGAATCACGATCCCTGCCCTTGTCAGAGAATTGCTGGGTAGAACATGGGAGAGAAAGGATGTGTCAGGAATTGAGTATTTTATACCCTATCCCTTAGAGTACGAAGTACTCTGATATTCTTCTATCTTCCACTGAATTTACTCACTTATCCAAACGTGATCTTAATAAAGGAGACAATAATCATTTTGCTAGCAGGGCATAAATGACCAACAAAATTTAGTATTTGTGTTGTAACAGCAAATAAGAGTCTTTAAGCCAAAGGAACAGATTTTGGGTATCAAGGGAGTCACTGGAGAAGTTATTGGGAGTTAGGCAGGAAAGCCTCCCCACCTTTTTTAAATTTCAATTCAGTTAATTAGCATATAGTATTAGTTTCAGAGGTAGAATTCAGTGATTCATCAGTTGCATATAACACCCAGTGCTCATTACATCATGTGCCCTCCTTAATGCCCATCACCCAGTTACCCCATCCCTGCACCCCCTCCTCCAGCAACACTCAGTTTGTTTCCTATGATTAAGAGTCTCTTATGGTTTGAGGAGAGCCCTTCTGCTGCTCCAAAATTATACCACCTTGGAATAATGATCTTTTGGTGTTGTAAACTGAATAAACCTCTACTGAATTTTGAACACAGAAATACTATTGGAGGAAATAAATTATTCCAACAATATTGACTGGTTTTTATTGATTCTAGAAACATGCCCTAGTAAGCAATATTTTTATAATCTCTATTTATCATAATTCAAATACAACATGTTTTTGCTTCTTTGATACTCACTGTTCCAGAAAATCCCAGATATGTTGGAAGACCTCTGGACTGAGGAATTCACTTGTCTGTGTGCTCTGGGACATACTGGATCGGTAATAACTTTCTTTCCAAGAGAAATGAGCTGGTGTTTCTACAAACCTTAAGAGGACAAAAATGAAACTAGAATTACAGTTTCTGTATTTATGATACTGAATATTAAAACTAAAGCATACTCAATCAAGAAATCTCAGGTGAATTTTCAGAACCATGCAGGCATATAAAGCAAATTTCAGAAGTTGCTTGATTGGTGTTTCATTGGGCAGTATCATGGATCCCATTTTGCTGTAAAGTCAGATAATCACATCCTATATCAAATTATTTTGTAACTAGTAATGTTGTTACACTCTACACTTCCATTACCCAGCATCTATGTTCTGAAGATTTCAAAAAGAAGATAAACATTCCTTCATTAAGTCTGGCAGCAAGGGTGACCTATTATTAAACCTGTTTTATAAATGTCTCAACTGATTATCTGTCCATTCTGCCTCTAGCAGGTAAAAAGTAGAATCAGAAAACAGAAAGGAGTTAGAAAATTTAAATCTCACCTGCAGTAAAATCACCTCTCTCATAACTACCATCTTAGGATTGTGCCCAGGGACAATAAATGCAAACCTCTGAACCTAGATTTTTTTTTTTTTGGAATCACCGGTTAACCTACTTTGATGTGTGTGTGGGCGGTTTTTAATTGGAGTGTAAAATTCTATGTTAGACTAAAGGATAAGTAAACATCTGAATATGTTGCAGATGAATGCCATTTCTGTTTGCTCTATTTTGTTGCTGGGTCCCCAAGTTCGCCTTTACTTAAAAAAATAAATAACCTTGATCCCTATATATGTGAAGGAAAATGCCAGCTTTCTCAGGTGATGCTGTCTCCAGGTCTGCATATTATCTACACAGATCATCTCAGTCTATGATTCATTGTGATTATCAGTAGACTAAATTTACCCCTGGATGAAATTAGCTAAGCTCTTAATCATTACTGTTAATATTGTAAAGTATTAATAGTGTACTAAGATAGTCAATCAACTTAAATTTGCAAATGAACACTCTGGTCTAGTTACATAATAGAAGATAATAGCATTGTATTTATTGTTGATAATTTCCAAACTATATGGAGAAGCACATTCATTTACTCAAGTTAAACACATAGAATCTATTATTTACTAGCAAGAATAAAGGCCACTGAAAATAAAAAGCAAATAAGACTGTCTCACTCTCTAGAAGGTATAGAAGGTAAGACAAGAAACCAAATCTCTAATAAAAAATAGTAAGAGTACGTATAACACTATGAAAGTACAAAGATAAAATGTATCATCTCATCTGAGGGATCAAAAGAAAGAGCCTTAAACAATCTGAAGAAATTAGCTATGCCAGGTAAGGATTAATGATAAGAGTGAGCAGTCTATGGCAACAACAATAGACAAAATACCAAAATGGAAAATAATTTGGTGTATGTGAGAAAGTTGCAGGCAACTCTATGTTAGCACAGTAATAAGATCTGGGGCAGAGAATGCTGGAAAATATAGCTGGGGAGAGAAGAAGAGAATTGTATGCTATGTTCAAAGAAGCTTAAATATTTCAATACTTCTAGTTTTTGCAAAACATTTTTAAATGAACTTTTTATCTTGAGATCAATATAGATTTACATGCAGTTGTAATGAATTATACAGAGTTCCTGCAGTTTCCCCAATGGTAAGTCACAATTTACAAAACCCTTAAAAAATTATAACCAGGATATTGATACTGCTACGATCCACTGATCTTATTCAGAAATTCTCAGTTTTACTTGTACTCATTTGCGCACATGCATACATGTATATGTTGTATATGTATTTAGTTCTACACAAGTTTTTGATCACACGTGTAGGTTGGCATATCCACCCCCACAGTATTAAAGGATTTGAAGGATGAGACTGACAGAATACATTTCATATTGATAAATCTGGAAGCTGTGTGGAGGAAAGGTTTATAAGCATATCAGTTTATGGGCAAAGTGGTTACACCAGTCCAGGGAAGACAACTGGAGGCTAGCAGAAGTAAGGATGGAGAAAACGGGGATAAATTCAACTATTAGCAAAAAGGTTAAATCAGACATTGTTTATGTCATGTTCACATTTTCTCTCTAGTTTCTCTCTGTCTGCTAAAAGACCTTCCCTGTATTTCTGATGTCACCACTAACCAGCTGCAAAACTGTGGAAGAGCCTCCCAGCTCCATGAACTTCAGCTTCCTTGATTGTGACATGGGAATAGTCATCCCTGCTCCGTTGCCTCACAGATGCCTACGCAGTCCTCAGTGATTTCCTCCCCACAAAGCATTTCCTGGTCCCTTACTTGAAATAGAATCTTTCTTCTCCAAACTTTCCTGGCCTTTTGTTGCGTCTCATCAATGCTAATTCATCCTATATTACTTGTACAACAATTAATCGAGTGTAGAGGACCTTAAGTAACTTGAAGGCAAAGCCCGTATCTCCTTGAATTTCTTAGTTTTATATTTCCTTGAGGCTAGAGTGGAAGGAACATGGGTTTTGAAGTGAGACAGACTTGGGTTCAAATTTTAGCTCTACTACTGACGTACTGTAAAGTCATGATCAAGTTACTTAACCTCTTTGTACCTTATTTTCTTCAACTATGCTTCCTTCACAGGGTGGTTAAAAGGCTTACTTGAAATAATGTGCTACACATTTTCCATATAGTGCGTGGTAGTCAATACATTGGTTGGATTAGATCAAGTACATAATTTGTACCCAGAAAATACTTACTGAATTGAACTAATTAAATAGCATATTTGAAAGGCTTCTTAAAGCTGTAGAAGTGTCCCACAAAAGTAATTATATTAAACCTGAATTATCCCTCATTTCTCTGCAGTTCAAATTGTTTTTTTCTCTTTCTGTGTCTGTAGGCCCAAACAGTGCTCCCATTACCTCTCATTTTCTCCTAGATCACCTTTATCTCAGGCTCGCTACATTGAACGGGGCAACAGCTCCTCCCCACCCCTACCCCCCACTCCAGGGCCTCAAGCTTTAAGGGGACTTGATTACAAAAGATGGGATTGGGCTTTGGAACAGATCAGTGGTTTTCATATTGGTTTCATGAAACTAGGGTTTCTGGTGCCTCAGTGGGTTAGCCAGATGTAAAGAAATGTCCCTACTAGTAGGACTCCAGACACGCCTTAACACCAGCAAGTTTGGCGTTTGCATCTTAAGTATATTATTGTTCCAAGCAAGGTTTCATTTGAAGAACTGGTTCTGTTAACAATTTAAAAGTCAGTGGTCACAGTTAGAGGATCTCCCAGGTGTCTCCTATGCAAACCAAGAATTGATTCTTGGTCTCTGAATAAAGATGGAAAACATTATTGAGAGAAAGGAAGGAAAGAGATCAGCTGGTCCCATAGGGCAGGAAGGGTGAGGTAAATCCTATCTTCAGAGGCTTTGCCTTTGGGTGAATCTCAGTATCAATTTACTCATGGAACAATCACTCTGTTCAAATGGTCTTGTCAAATCAGTCACACCCAAAGTTAGGAAGTCTCAAGTCCCTTTTTTTTTTCCTTTCAGCTTGTTTTTCGTGGATGAACTATCCTGCACTCTTTACATTAACTCAGCAAAAAAAAAATAAATAAATAAATAAATAAATAACCCTACACTGTAGAAGTCACCTGAAAACCCCCAAAGGTATCTGCTTATAGTCTGCATTCCCTCCTGCTCTTCCTGTTCTGCCCCAGAAGTCACCACTCAAATCTCTTGCATTAAATTTCTTTCAGCACTCCTGAAAAATCTCCCAAATCCACTATTTCAGAGTTCAACACAACCTTAGTTTTACAGATGGATTTTAGAATTAATAGACTTCTGAGACCATCTAGCCTACTTTTTCTTATTTAATAGATGGAAAAGCTAAAATCTAAAAATAACTAGTTCGGGCACCTGGGTGGCTCAGATGGTTAAGCGTCTGCCTTCAGCTCAGGTCATGATCCCAGGGTCCTGGGATCGAGTCCCGCCATCAGGCTCCCTGCTCCTTGGGAGCCTGCTTCTCCCTTTGCCTCTCTCTCTCTTTCTCTGTCTCTCATGAATAAATAAATAAAAATCTTTAAAAATAAATAAAATAAATAAATAAATACATAAATAAAAATAAAAATAACTAGTTCAACCCAGCTATATTGTATTCAACATAGGTCTGTACCCACAGTCCAGGAAGAATAAATTGAGACATCAAACACTAATTACCAACCCTTCGCCTCTTGTAACAGTTCCCGTACTTGTCATTTTCTGGATATTTAAAGCCTCCTTACTCCCCTTTAGAACATCCAAACTTAATACTATGAGAGTAGAAGTACATTTGATTAAATGTCTTCTAATTCACTTAAAATAAAACAGCATTTAGTAGTGATGCAGACCAGAAACTCACTGGCTGCTCCTAGAATTCCTGACTCAAAGGCTCCCTTGATGTCATTTCTTCTGGTAGAGAGAGAATGTGGCACAGGAACTCCAGGAAAGCAGACTGGGAGTGCCCCCTCAGTAACCGTGCCCACACTTGGAAAGATGGGGTCACACATGAACCTAAACCTTTGAGGACCACATAGAATGTCAAAGTCGGTTGTGCCCTTTAAGACTGTCTAGTCTAGCTACCTTATTTCACAAGGAAACTGAGGCTGAGACCTGAAAAACTTTGCCTAAATCCATGACCATGCTAGAATACTGGTTAATGAAGGCAAACTGTTCAATATTCTGGAATTTTCCACGGCAGTTGTTAAACATAGTCATTATTATAATTTATTATAAAGTATTAAAATTAAAATTAAATTATGTTAAAAGCAAAGATAATAAATACTCAAAATGGATCACTTCCTAATTATTTTACTATTATCTGTGTTCTCGAAAGCCATTTAAAAAAATAATGTAGTGAAATTGCTCAGATTAAAAAAAAACCTCTGTGAATTTATTGCTATACTCACCTAATAATATATTTTAGCCAAAGGCTTATGTGCAAAGGACTCAACAATACATATATTGAGTACTATGTGAAAGGCTACATGGGAGATTTAGTGATGAGTGAGACATGTATCTTGCTCCTCTGAAAGTTTTTCATAGTTCAATGCCAAAAATAGAACACCTTCAATGTTTGTCTAATTTTTACCTTTTGTCATAACCTTTTGTGCTCCTAATTTCCCGCTGGACTGTGACCTTCTAAAGGACAGAAAAGCCAGCATTGGGCCATTCATTTTGGTTTGTGCTCTATTTGCCTGGTGATTGGCAGGAAAGACTTGCCATTGATTATGGCAGGATTTCACTTCACTGGGCCTGCTTTTCCAGTTTTCCACATGATAATTTTAAGCTCAGAGAGGATAAGGAAATTGTTCAAGATCACTCAGCTAGTAAATGATAGAACTGGGCTTGCTATTTATTTATTTATTATTTATTTATTTATTTACAATAGAGCTGGGCTTTGAATTTAAGATTGTATGACTTCAAAGCTCATGCTTTATTAAATTATATATATATTACATATACATGGTTCTAGTTTTCATTAATCTTAAAAGTTGAGCAATAGTGTTTTTCATAGTTAGGAGGATATTTTTTTCTATAAAAGAACAAATTTCCTACTAATTCTGTCTCATCATAAGAGTTACCCTTTTTCCTTCAAATGAGCAGGAAATGGCGTGAAAAAACAAGTACTGATCAGTGAATGATATTGACAAGAATATCTGTTCTTCCTGCGGATTCCCAATATTGATTGGAGTTGACTCTCAAATGTAGTGTGAGAAAAGAGAGCTGAGGTCTCTATTATTTTCCAAGGGGACTTGAGTACTCGAATACTATGGGAGTGTCCCCAGTTCTCAGATAGAAGTTGTTTAAAATTCTGAACCTGACTTCCTCTTCTGTATATCCATCTAATCTGTCAATCCATCAAATTATTGCCTAAGCCTTTATTACCAACCTCTCTAGATCTTCCCCAGAACAAGTCTTCCAATGCAGGAGCATTCCAAATCACTTTTAGTTATTTTTATTTTTAGTTTGGAAACACTCCTATATTTTCAGTTTACTCTGTTATTATGATAGCCATTATGATTATTAATTGTCATACTTAATTTTAGGGATGCCAAAGAGTACCTTGATGCCCTTTAATAAATCGCCTCATCATTGCATGCAACAATGCCCAAGAGCCCTAGAGGAGTAAACTTATTCATATGCCTGAGATATGTTCACCTCCAGAAAGCTACGTACATAATCTAAATCAAGTCCATTAACATCTTTTCTTCATTAAATAGAATTCTTTCCTTTTCAACTTCACGTTGAAAAATGACCAGTCTGTTCCTTATCACTGTATTCACCCCATGGTCAAATCCATATGCCAGCTTCACTCGTGGCAGAGAAAACTCACATGGGTAAAATGTATTGAGTATATCTTATGCCTTGAAATACTGATTTGCCACAATTTGAAAAACAAAGTGTCATAACCAAGAAATTTCATTTTATATTTTATTACTGAACTAATAAACTAAATTCTTAAGAAAGTCTCTTTTGTATCCTTCAGTGTCTGTTTATCCTCCATTCTGCCACTATCAGTTCACTTCCCTTTCATATTCAGACTTTTCTCTTCCCACTACCACCTGTCTGAGGATCTGCTTGCCCACAGCTTACTTCTGCCATAATCCTTTACTGTGTAAACCAAACTCTCAATTCTCCCATCAAAGCCTATATATCTAGTGTCAACTCACCAGTTGTTAACTCTGAGGGAGTGATATTTTCTTCTCTCAAGTCCAAAATCCTCTAAGTTCCACATTTTGTGTCCCACTCTCTAGCCTAACCAATTGCTGCCTTAAAAAGGATGATTTCTCTGACTGTAGCCCCCATCTCTCACACCCCCAGCTCACCGCACCTTCTTCCTGCCCTCATTTCATTTGCCAGCAGTCTCTCCCAACTGACGTGTGATCATCAGTCTTCCCTAAACAGTATTTTTATCAGGCTACTTGTTCCCTGACTCAGAATTTAGAATAACTCATCTTTGATCCCTGGACAAAATCTAATCAGACCTCATCCCTCATCCTTTTTATTCCTTTGGGCAGATGCTCTTTTCCAAATTATTCAGCCAGCTATAGCCTACAGGTTGTTTCTTTTCAGCCATGAGTCTTTTCAAATTATGGCCTCTTGTACTCCCCCCATCTTCCCCCAGGTCATAATCTTTACTTTTGCTACCATCCAGTACAAAGCTCAGCTCCCCTAGAAAGGGTACCACAGTACACTAAATGTTTGTGTCCCCTCCAAAATTCGTAGGTGGAAATTTAATCTCCAATGTGATAGTTTTTGTAGGTGGGGCCTTTGGGAGATGATTAGGTCATGACGGTTGAGCCCCCATGAGTAGGATTCGTGCCCTTATAAAAGGGGCCCATAGAGCTCTCTCCTGCCTTCCACCATGTGAGGTTACAGAGAGTGAAGACTGCCATCTATGAACTAGGAAACACAGGAACCAAATCTGCCAGTGCCTTGATCTTGGACTTCCCAGCCCTCAGAATTGTGAAAAATCAATTTCTGTTGTTTATAAGCCACCCAATCTATGGTATTTCATTATAGCAACCTGAATGGACTAAGACATCTATGCTATTTTTTTCTTGTTTGAGTTTACTTCCTCAGTTTGGCATGTTTTAAGCATTCTTGTCCTTCATTAATTCTATTGTAATCTACACATGTTGAAATGATGTTTCCATTTTGTCTACATAGGTCCTCTAACAAGGGAGGAACTGGGAGTCAAAACCTATATTACTATTTTCCTGGTTCTTTACAGCAGAGAGTTACAGGGGAAAAAAAAAAAAAACATGAAAAGGGCTTTATTTCTCATCCCCTATACTTTCTTTCTACAAATGAGGACTCCTGGGGATTTTATTCACAGTCCCATAGGAAGCCCACAGGGTTCTAGTGCTAAACCCAGGGCATCCTGGATCCCTCAGCAATGCTCTGAAGAAAGCGGACAATTAAAACTTTTTGTGGGCCACTTGGGTGGCTCAGGCAGTTAAGTGTCCATCTCTTGATTTCGGCTCAGGTCATGATCTCAGGGTCATGAGATCAAGCCCACACACAGAGTCTGCTTGGGATTCTCTCTCTCCCTCTCTCTCTCTCTGCCCTCCTCTTGCTCTCATTCTCTAAATAAATAAAATATTAAAAAAATCTTTTTTGTAAACGGAGCAATCTCTCTAAATCCATGAACATAAAAAAAAAGTTATCCTCCAACATCACTCTCCTATAATCAGTTGATCAGTTAATAGTCTGATGCATTTCAATTTACAATTTGGCATCTGGTAGAAGATAATGACAGGGGAGACTTGAGTCCGTCTTACTTTAAAGCCATTTTAACAGTACGGCATGCAAATAGAGGTGCATGCAAGCTTACAGGGAACTTATCTGTAACCTGCCCCCAAATTAGAATTTAGGAGACATTTGCATAGCTGTAATCACCATGACATCAGGGTTTGGATATGTTCACACTGCACCAGTGTGAAGACCTGATAGGAAGTTCCAAAATAAAAAAAATAAAAAAAAAAAAAAAAAAAAAAAAAGCACAAGAATAAAGAGACAGGTACACCTCAGAAGCTCCTGGGGAATTTGATGTGATGATAACCCAGTAAAAAACTTCCCAATGGTAAAAACAAACAAACAAACAAAACAAAACAAAACAAAACTTCCCAAAGGTGATCTGGAATCATTAAGATAAGTTCACATGGCACATACTATTCTTGGTTTAAAAAGACAGAGAAATATGCCTTATTCTCAGAAATATCTACCTTCTTTTTAAAATGCTTTTTAAAGAGTATATGTTTATCTAGTGAATGGAACTGCCCAGCATGACATATTTCTTAAGGGCTCCTGGTAGATAAGTTTTGTTTTTACTAAGACAGTATGGCTCTCTTTGTTCTTTCTGATCATATCTTGCCTTAGAGTACAGTTTCTTATTTATAGTTTCTAATGGAGTAGTTGGCTCTTGGAGACAAAGTTCGCATTACCATTTATTTATTTCAGTAGTCTGACACAGTAACAGACACCAAGTGGGTGTCAAGTAAATACCTGTAGAAGGAAATTTTTGGAAAATAGAGTACACATAACAAAGTCAATATCTAGAGCAGAAACAACAGTTAATATTCAATTGCTTCTATGAGCAAGGTTCTCTACAATATGCCTGACATGCATTAATTTTCACAACATCTTATCATGTAAATACCAATATCATCCCATTTTACAGAGAAGAAAACTGAAGCCAAGTGGCAATTTACTTCCTCCAGAGCACATGGTCACTGGGAGGATGGGCAGGTCTGGAGTCTAAAGGATTTGGTTTCAGAGTCTCTAGTCTGTTAATTACAAAGTTAATGACTATGGACAAGTTATTCCACTGCCTCTCTAATCCTCTATTTCCCTATCCATAACAGTGCAAAAAGGGATAGTGGCTATCTCAGGCAAGAGGGAGGGCCTTGGAATCTTACCATGGAAGGTTGCTCCACTTTCTCAGCAAGGGGCAAGTAGGTGTCACACTTGAAAGTTCAACAGAACCACCTGACCCACATTTGGAAAATACAAAGTCCCTGTCGCTACTTCCCAAAGATTCTGTTTCAGATGATCTGGAATGAGGCTCAAGAATCTGCACTTCAAGGAAATTGCATGTGCAAAGATATGGCTTGGGGATTCACCTACATTCTAATCCCTTTGAAGTTTTTAAGTCAAAAATGGAGCACCTTGATAAATCCACATTTTCTCCAAATATCTATTCTCACACAGGAGGCAAGGTATTATCACAGCCTTGTTCACTGAAATGTGTTTTTATCAGCTAAATAAAGCAGTATGGTATAATAACTACAGTTAATATTTTTAACACATCTTACATGCTAGGCATTATTCTAAATGCTTTATGGATATTAACTCACTTAATCCATCCAACAACCCATGATGAAGTTTGACTCTGTTAATCCTCATTTTATAGATCAGCCAGCTGAGGCACAGAGAACGTAAGTTAACTACCCCAAAGTGCACACTGAGTATGTGAGGGCAGCAAACTCAGCAGGCTGGCTCCAGAGTCTGTGCTCCGAACTCACACAGTGCTGACTCTCCCAGGCAGAGGCAGAAGTCGGAACCCTGGCTTCCAGGTGATCTTCGTCAAGTCCCTGTTCCTCTCTGGGATTCAAGTTCCTCCTGGAGGAAGTGAGGGGGCTGCCCCTAGTGATCTCTCAGGCCCTCTGGTCCAAAGATCCTATCATTCATTTTACAGGAGATTTTTGACCTTGTTATCTGAGGGTCGAGGGCTCTAGAATTGCTGACAGTACGTTCCCTCTTCTAGAACTGCCCCATTATTATTTTTTCTTTACCTGCCAATTCAGAAAACTTTCCTCTGAGTCACTTGTCCTTTGTCCTTTCTTCTTGGTGAGGAAACCAAAGGCACTTCAGTCTAGAGCCCGTAGGGAGATTTGTCTCCACAGACTTCCTTCTGAGTCCCGCTGTCTTTGTTTAATCAGGCTTCCAAAGTGCTTCCGCCTGAGCCTGTTCGAACCTCATTAGTCTCCCAACAGGGCTCACCAGCTTCTTGTCCCTGCTTCCCTATTCTCTTGGGCAACAGCTCTCTTCAGACCTAATTCGTCCGCAGTCACATCTCCCCGGACTGTCCCCCTCACGCCTCTACTTCTGTGCTACCATCCCTTCCACGCTTCAACTCTCAGGCTTCTTTTAGCCTCGTTATTTCTCAAATCTGGCTATACATTAGACTACCTGGGGGGGCTAAAATACAGATGCCTGGGTGCTACCCCAAACCAATTAAATCAGAATTTTGAGGAATGGAATCTGGGAAGGAGTATCATGGAAAAATTTAGAAGTCCCACAGGAGATTCCAATGCGTGGCATTGGCAAGCACCATTGGTGTCTAGTGCTGGTGATCCTCCAGTGGGGAGATAAGCAAATCGGAATCACCTGAGCCGCTGGCTCCTCCTTACCTCCCGGGAGGGAAGTCTGGGCATGTGAGGCAAACAAGGAGCCACCTTCCGGGTGGTTTGGAAAAGCCCCTTGATGAAACAAAGTTCTAGCTGAACCTCTAAAAGCAAGATGGATTCTACCCCTTCCACTCACTCACCTGTGGCTTCTCGCTGCATCCTGCACCAAGTTACTATTTCTAATCATGAAGAGTAACGCGGAGGAAAAAGCACTTGACAGTGAGATCCACATTCTTTTTCTCTGTCTGGACTAATTGGCTAGGGAATTGTGGGATTCCCTTTTCCTGTCAAAGCTTCATTTTCCCCTATGTGTAAAAGAAGGTAATTGGGTTACTAGATAATCACTAAGCTTCCTTCCTATTTTATTACTTTGCTGTTTAAGGCCCCAAACCTATCGTTCCTTCACCATTACACAACCAGCCCCAGTTCTTTCTGCATTACGCCAGACGACGACATCAGGCAAACTTCTTCCCGACCCCTGGGAGGCAAGGCTTTTTAAACCTTTCTCACCATACCAAGAACTACTGCTGCCCAAGCTTCAGTTCAGGCCTCTGGGTCTTCACAGAGGCCCTGTCAGTGTCCTCTGATAGCGACCCCATTGGACAGCAGTCCCCCTCCACATGTCTGGGCTTCCCACCTCCTGCAGGAAGGCAGCCCAGCGGTGCACCGGAGCTGGTGACAGGCTGACTGCGGCGTGGCCCTGGATGCCTTCTTCTTTTTTGCTTACTTGGTCTTAGTGGGAGGTGGCCGAGTCTGTGAGGGGCTGCTGGCTGAAGAACGTGTGGCAGAGAAGCGGTAACCAGAGTCTCTCCCTTTCCCTCCTGGCAGCTTTCAGTCCGGAGATGCACCATCTAAACGTGTTAGAGAGGATGGCCTCTAAGGCCATGTACACTGATCTTCTGTCTAGGTACTGTGTGCGAGTATGCAGGTTTTATTTTTTTTTTCCACAAGTAATTGGAACTTACCTAAACTAATAATGATAATAAAAATACTATAATTAATATTTGACAAGACGAAAAACTAAAATAAGGAATGTTCTTGGGTTCTGACCTGCCCTCCAGTGGCCTAGATCCTCTCCCTCTTTGCCCTAGCTCCTTGACATTTGAATCTGGGAATGGAGAAAGGAGAAAAGGAAACAAGGAAAAAAAAAAAAAAAACCAAGCAAGGGTATTTTAGTCAATCTGCAAAATAAAGGGCATTGGGTCAGAGGTTGGTGGGGGTGATGAAATATTTGTGGATTGAGCTTGCTGGGGAGGATGGGTTTGGGGCAGGGTATGGTGGAAAAGAGATAAGTAGAGTAACCTGTGAAAACTGGAGAGAAAAGTAAAGAAGAAAGGAACAAATGTGTACCACCTCAAGGCTATGAACTGGCTCTTCTTTAACAACCTTCCAAAGACCAAAAAAAGAAGAAGAAAAGAAATTTAAAAGAATGGAATTAAAGAAATGTAAAAAATGAAAAATTTTTTCCGAACATTTTATTTATTTATGTGACAGAGAGAGACACAGCGAGAGCCCGACGTGGGGCTCGATCCCAGGACCCTGAGATCATGACCTGAGCCAAAGGCTGACGCTTAACGACTGAGCCACCCAGGCGCCCCTAAAAAATGAAAAAATTTTAAGTCATATTTGCTTGCTCTGTGCCTTTTAAAATCCATACCAGTTAGAGAGCCAACCCAGACTGGCCATAGGCTCACAGGTATAGGAAGCATGATGATATTAAAGACATTTATCTGCATTTCAAAAAAGGAGATTTCAAAATAGTTCACAGCGAGCAGGAGAGGCATAATTCCATAAAGAAAGACTCTCAAAGGAAACCTGGCTGAAGAAAAGTGCAAGACTCTCAGGTGAAACAGAGGTCTACCAACTACCACCCCCTAAACTACTGTCGTCTGTTTCTGGAAAGGGCTTTGGAGCACAGCTTTGTGCATTTGCTCAGGACAGTCTATGCCAGCCTCACATCACAGTGGCCGAGTCGAACGGTTGCAACAAAGACTGCATGGCCTATCAAGCTAGAAATACTTACGATTTGACCTTTTATAAGAAAAGTTTGCTGACCATGACTTAAAAAATAAAAGTTTAACTGCATAATCATGAATATTTCAAATTACAAAGGAGGCACAGGGTGAGTGTGTCGGTTGGTCAGGTGGAATGTTTATAAAAATGCTTTGGGATATAAAAAGATTTCTTTCTATTTTTTGTTTTTATTTTTATTTATTTGCTTTTTATTTTAATTCATTAGCCAACACCTAGTACATCATTAGTTTCAGATGTAGTGTCAAACCATTCATCAGTTGTGCCTAACACCCAGTGCTCATCATATAAAGAGATTTCTAATAAATCAGTTTTCAAAGGAACACCTATGGAATGGTGAAGTGTGGGTACAGCTTCAGAGAGACAAACAGGATGTGATGGCTACTGCGGGAACAAATTCAACAGCTTATGGCTCAGAAGGAGCTGAGCCGTGCCACGTAATACTATAGACTGCTTCTAAACCAGATGCCCTATGAGCAGGGATGAGAGGAAGTTATGGTGACTAGGAGCAGCATGGTTTTCTGGTCACTGCAACAGTGTGGGAATCCTGGGAATTCCCTCCAGACCTTTGGTAATCAGTGATGTTAAACTTCACCCCGAGTTGATGCTTGTGATACATCCTTGTGGCTGATTCTGTTACAGATAAGCACTTCCTCTTTTTCTAATAGGCAGCCCCTGTCCATCAGAGCATCCCCTTAATGTTGTTATCTGTCTTTATCAATTTTTAATTTTAGCTTCTCGGAGCCTGAGGGAAACAGCAGATCACAGAGCAAGCTTTCTCCTTTTCCCACATAAATGCATTTCTCAATTCTATCCCTTGCATATATGTTCCTCATTACTACTAATTCTGTCTTCCCCTTTCTAAGCTCAGTGTGAAGACTGATTTTGGAGGGTGGATCCAACTTCAGGCTAAAAGGAAAGAGGAAACGAAGAAACCTGCTCTAAAGCAAAGGGCTTATCCAGTGCAGGACAGATCTCCTCAGGCCTAATTCCCAGATTTTAAAGAAGCAATAAACAATTTAGGGATTGGACAAGCATGATGACTTTTGATTAATGAGACTGACCTCATTTACATAGGATATTTATAACCCCGATTTCAGATATTCTGTGACCTGCAGGCTTGTGAGGTCACATTATGACTACATTGAGCATAGAAAAATTCAAATTTAGCCTATTTGTGTGAAAAAAAGCTGTATGTGCAGCTGTTTAAACCAGTATAACCTCTCACTCGCCATTCTACCCACCTTCTCTTAGGAGCAGTCAGCTGCTATCTGGAGCTATGTTTCCTACATCTTAGTTATTGAAATAACTTCATTCATTTCTTTATTTTTCAAAGTGATTAAGTTTGTTGCAAGTATGGTGTGACACCCTCTCTCACGGGAACAAGTGACTTGATCCATGGGAAAGATGATATTTAGTATATTATCTATTATGAGATGATCTGTGATTGGTCCAGATGAGGGCATGTGTTCGTGGGTCTGGAAGGTTATTAAATGGTAGTAGCAACAAGTTACTTAGTTTTAGGGGTGCCAAAACACGGGAGCAGTTTAAGGGCAGAACACTCTGCATGTGTGTGCCTGTGTACATGCGCATGTCTATCCCTAAGTGTTTACTTTATACATGAGTACACTTATGTTTTAGCAAGTTATTGTAATAACTTGGTTATGAATTAGGTGTAAAGGTTCTTAGAGATTCCGATAACTCACTCTTTAAAGGAGACAAGGTCTATTTTAGGTGGAAGGACTGAAGAGAAATTTCAGATTTCAGTTTAGTGCCATAATGTGAAAGGAACGTGAATATGATACCTTTTTTTTAAGATTTCATTTATTTATTTGAGAGGGAGAGCGAGAGAGAGAGAGAGAGAGCAGTGTGGAGAGGGCAGAGCGGGAGGGAGAGAATGGGAGAGAATCCCAAGCTAACTCCACATTGAGTGTGGAGCCTCTAGCGGGGCTTGATCCCACAACCTGAGATCATGACCTAAGCCAAAACAAAGAGCTGGCTGCTTAACTGACTGAGCCACCCAGGTGCCCCAATTAGATAACTTTTTATTTTGGGTAATTTTCCAAGGTTTGGCTATAAAATTCAGGCTACCATAAAATCCTTCAGACCTGTCACAGTAAGAGCTATAGATTTCTTGCTTCTCCAGTGTGTTGAGTGAGGTGAAAGCTGAAAAGTTCTTTTTCTAATGAAACCAGTCCACTGTTGGTACAGAATTAGGGTGGGGGGGAAGTGTGGTAAATTCTATCTCTTTAATAGCAAAGTGATCATGGAGTAACAGTTCCATGATATTTTGGAACTCAAAGTAAGTGAAGGATGACATAAAATATATAATTCATCATATTGTTTCCACAATATATTTAAAGTCCAGTGACTGAGAATTTACGAAAATCTTTTGATGTAAATTCATTACAATACAATTGTCTTGAACGAATATGCTATCCCTTGTAGTTTGACCTCACTCAAGAAAAGAGAGAATAAAAATATATTTTACAACAGGGAGCATTATATATGAAAGGGAAGTATCTAATATAATTAAAGATAAAGATTCTAAAGGTCCAAGAGGGGAGCATTGGGAACCAATTGGGAACATGAACTTCAGAATTCCAATTTTGCCACACTACAGATGTTTGACCTTGAGCAAGTTATATATATAAGCTTCCTAAATCTCAGTTTCTCATCTGGAGAACAGGGATACAAATACCTAATGCTGTATGTTGCAGTAAGAGTAAAGTATCTGGTCCAGATCCCGGCAGGTACTCAATGAAAGGTAGGTAATGGTTATCACTGTTCTAAACTGTGGTCTCCATATTCCCATGCCCTGAGAATGATGACTCACAGCAGTTATGAGGTGCATGTTTCAGTTCCATGGAGACTCACAGTTATTTCTCAGACAATTTTATGGTCTCTTGATTTTTTTTTAAACAAAGGAAAAACAACCCAAACCACCGCACAGAAATTTATACAGTGATAAATCTTAACAATTTCACACTAAGATTCACTGTGGTGTATGTACAGTACCCAGATTCTTCACATGGCTAGCTGCTTTGATTTTTAGTGTCAGGTTTTTATACCATGATGACTGGACCCAAAACTACCACAGATGGTCTCAGACTCAGCACTCATGACCTTATTAAGGATCCAGAGTCATTGGCCATCAGTGTCAGTATGTAATTGCAATAATCTTTGGCAGACAGATGTATACCTACTAGGTCTTCGTGCTGATCAAGGCACATTTCCTGAAACAAAAGCCGCGTTTTCATAGAGAGACCAAATGTATCCTCCCTGAGAACTTCATCTTCTCGCTGAACAGAAAACACCTTATGTGATCCATGTTTTACAGTTAAAAGCTACCTACAATGGAAAGTAAATGCCATAATCTCAAAACCAATGCCACAGTCAAACTTCACTTCTCACTCACACAAAGTCTTAGGAGGACATTTCCTTCCAGGCAGCTCTCTCTCCCCGCTGAGCAGGGAGCCTGGGATCATGGCCTGAGCCAAAAGCAGACGTTTAACCAACTGAACCACCCAGGCCCCCTGGACTCCTGCTTTGAATGTTGATATCCCTACAATGAGCCTGCACTATGTGAAGGGATGACTCCTGGGACCAAAGCGGAGTCCTGATCTCTTTGCATATGTCTCCGCAGGCTTTCAGGACAAGCAGAGCACCAGTGTTAGGAGAGAACACAGGGAATATAAGCACCTTTTAAAATGTCATGGCCAGGAAGAGATGAGCCCAGAACCTGAAGAGAATATACCTAGAAATAGTTCCTTTTCCACATTCCAACTTGTGAGAACACTGCTTTCATAGATCACACACACATACACACACACACACACCCATGCACACATGCACACATGTGCACACACACACAATTCCATGCACATGGTGTCTTTAATTTAACTACAGGTAACAACAACATAGCACTGAGTATCCATGAGTATCTCATATAAACTGGAGAGCTGGAAACCAACTCCACCCAAATTGCTTTTAGATTTCCAATGTGTTACACAAAAATGGAAACTTTTAAAAATATACTTCGGAGAGAATGTAAGACAAAGCTTTAACTACTCTTCCCATGGTGGACAAAATCTTTTCAGCTGATGAAATATTTCCTAAGTAGTGACTTGTAAAATCTCTTAAAAAACTTAAAAACTGATTTGTACTTATTATAATTATTGGCATATTTATTAATATAATAGGCAATTGTCAAGATTATAAGAGCATCAATTGCAATTATAAAGAGAGATGTAAAAATTTTCCAGGAAATAAATATCTAGTATAAATTAGAAATTTAATAACTGGCTCAATTAACTCAGCATATGAAATTGTAGTTCATATGTAATTTAATTGTTCATCTCTAGTATTTATAAGAGAAAGATTTGAAATATATTTTGTTATTTTATGGCAGCCTTCAATCTCTGCTCCTTTCAAATTTCAAAGAGGAAGTCAGTCAGGGAGTTGGGAAGCTTGACTTTGTGAAGTTGCAACTGGATCAGTCCCCTGGGGGTGGTAGAGCACATTTGAGACTGCTTCCTAGTGGTTTGGGATAAGATAAATTTGTTTCAAATGAAGGAGACTCACCTCAGGAAAATGAGCTATTTGTCCAAGAACTCAAAGACCAAAGAGGAAATATCAAAGGCTAGCTTTCAGTACCGCTCAAAACCAGACGCTCATGTGTAGATTGTTTACTCAAGCACTGATAACCAGGCTCTTCCCCACTTGTTAAAACAAGTTAGTAGTTTGTCCATTCATTCAGCAAACATTTACTGAGTACCTATTACTTGCCAGGCAGCATGTTAAGTGCCAGAAATATAGAGAATAAATCAAATGCTCCAAGAGCCCAAGGGTGGGAGGAGGGATGGAGGGGCCATCAAACCCATATTAAGGAGCTAGGTTTGTGCATCTCAATACATTTCTGATCTTTAAGCCAAATAATAAGGAATTCCTATCCTGATCTATCTTCCTATGGTATGGTGGTCTGGGGGAATTCCACACAAACCTAGCTGTTTCTTGGAGCTATAAGATATGGCAATAAGGGAGCTCCCCAGCACCCCTGAGTTTCTAAATCAACCCAATTATGGCAGATACCTTCAATGGCTCCCTATCAAATTTGAAGTCCAAATTCAATGGCACAGCTTTGAAAATGCTTGATGATCTAATCTCATCTTATAATAAAACAGAATTCATAACCCAGTCTCAATTTCTGAAATAGTTCTTGCATTTTATGGCCTTCTTCTTTGCTTACTTTGCTTGCTTTCAATCATATTTGTTTACAGATCAGTGACTTAGCTAATCTTTACATCTCACCTCAAATACAATTCTTCAGAAATGTTTCTTACCCCTCTCCAGTCAAAATAAATCTGTCTTCCATACTTCCATGGCAAACTGCTAGCTCTTACTGCACGCTGTCTTGTACAATAGTTGCTAACATGCTTGTCTCTATTCCTTATAACTGAGAACAAGGGTAGTATATTACTGTGTCTCAATATCCACCACTGTGCCTATAGTAGTGTTGGTGCAAGGTATGACTTCAATAAATGTACATTAATTTGAATTGCTCTCTACTTTCCTTGTCTAGGTTGGGTCCTAAAATTCTCCAAAAGAAACTTAACTTCTGCCTACCAGCTAGCTACTACTTTTTTTTTTTTCCAGAGTCCTCCAGACCCTCTCCACTTTGATCCTTCATACTCTTGTTCTTTCTCTGTCCATCCACCAACACCCAGTTCAACGGCCTCCTATTACAGAAGTTCCATCAACCCATCTCTTTCCCTCAGATTCTTTTTTTATTATTATTTTTATTTTTTAAAGATTTTATTTATTTGAGAGAGAGAATGAGAGACAGAGAGAGCGCGCATGAGAGGGGGTAGGGTCAGTGGGAGAAGCAGACTCCCTGCCGAGCAGGGAGCCCGATGCGGGACTCGATCCTGGGATTCCAGGATCATGACCTGAGCCGAAGGCAGTCGCTTAACCGACTGAGCCACCCAGGTGCCCCTCCCTCAGATTCTTTATTCAAGCCCAGAGGTCACGAATTCAAATGCTCATAAGCACAAGACATATAACATCAAAGCAGGAAGCCAACTAGTATAAAATAAGAAGTAGATGGACCCAACTGGAGACAATATGTCCACACAAAGGCAACTAGGTTATTATTTTTCTAATTGCCAGACGATTAATATCATGTACATTATAATGCAGTTATAATGCTATCCCCTTAACACAAGGCAACAAATCCTTCCTCACTAAACTCTATTCTCTGTACCTTTGCATTTTTTTTTTTTTCTTCACCTGAAGTGCCTCTACCTTTATCTATCCTTCAAGACATGGAGCTAATGTTGTTTCCCCCTTTTGAATCTTCTCCAATCCCTCCAGGTAGAATTTGCAATCTTTTTTTTTTTTTTTTTTACCCTTGTTTGCATGATACCTTTTTTACAGCTTTTGTCTGCCACTTGTCAGAGCACACCTCACACCAGTTCTATTAGCATACGTTAGCTCTTTCTTATGTTGTCCTCCTTCAGCACAGTGCCAGACACACATATATACTCTGTATATACAGTTGAATTAAACCTGGATCCTTGTCATCCTTCTCCTGAGCAGTAGCAACTGGGTTCTTGGCCCTAAATTCTATAAGGCAAGTTTTTGAAAAGCACTACGCCCAAATTATGGACAGGAAAATCTATGTTTCAGATGATGAGGTAATGGTCCTTGTCTCAACTAGAAGACTGGTAGCAACATTAAGGTCAAAAGCCTTATCTCTGACAACACAAGACCCACACAGAGTTAGTTCCCTTAGACTTGGCCACCATTACCAGTGTGTTTACACAATACTTCACACTCTCCAAGAGAACAGAGAGGCACTCTAATTGATGAATACACTCTTGATATTGAACTTATTTATAGTTTTTGGAGGGGAGGGAGGCAGTTTGGTGAGTGTGCTGTTAAAACTCTAGGAACTTGGCAGTGGCCAGTGCACAGGAATTCCCCCTGCTTTGCATTTTAACACTGCTGTGATTTGTAGACATCACTATTTAATGAAGCACACAGCTGTGCAAGAAGAGCAGGAGGCGGAGTTTGGCAATGAAGGGTCAGCAGGAAATCTGGCAATCATGTCATCTGGAATTTCCCTAACTCAGTCAAGCTGCCCCTCCTTCCTTTGCCCTCCTCCAGCTCAACCTCCAGTCACTCTCCAAAACGACCATTTTAATTACACAAATAACCAAGGAGAGAAATTGCAGTATAAGCCTTGCCCTTTAACTCAACTTTAGCAAGTATATTTTTATAAGTCCAGGAACTAGAGTGGCCAAACTTGCAAGATAAAATAAGAAATGATCCAGATCTTCAGCTAAAATTGTAATGGAAGCATTGAGGGAAGCTAAAAAAGAAATCTCTTTGGATAATATTATAAATTATTTCTTTTAATTAAATTAGCCCTGCCCTTTCCTATTTTAGCTGTAAACAGAAGTTTCCAAAGCAGCAATTTGAAAGTTGAGAAACTTTGTGGTGTCCTGTGAAGCTGAGTTTTATAGTGGGGTTCAAATCCTAGCCCAGTAACTTACACATCGTGAGACACCGACAAGTTAATGCGGCCTTTTTGAACTATATTTTCCTCCTCTATGACATGGGGGTAATAGGATATAGCCACTGGGAATGTTAGGAGGGTTAACCTGAGAAAGTATACTTACAAGGTCTGACACCTAGGGACATGCAGTGTGTTTTCTCTTTACCTTTCTCCCTCACCCCATTCCCCGCCAACACATTGATACCACCTCCATCACTTAAGAGTATCGCTGTAAGTCCAATGAAAAATAGACTTCTTTTTAAAACATAACAGATTCAAGTAAGTACTTGATATCTGAGATATCTTGCTAAGTAAATGATATGATAATGTCTTTATTTCAATAATGCAAAGCATTTATCAACACATATATTTATTCATTTCCAAGGTATTCCTATAAAGTATAAGGTCACAAGTATCCATCCTATGGTTAGAGAAAATGGGAACAAAGGTTAAGTCATATGATCCAAATCTTTACATGAAAACTATAATCCTTGAATTCTATCATCCCTTATTGTAGCTTTCCCCATATTATCTCAAAGTATCCTCCTCAGAGTTATAAATCAAAGATAAGACTGATAATCCAAGAAATGCTTACTAAAGACATCATAAATAAAAAAGCAACTGAGATTCTTAAATAAAGAAAAAAACAAGCAAACCAATGTTCTATTCGCTACATGTTTCATTAAGAATAAATACCATAAAGCACTACTAAGTAAGGATGAATTTAAAACAAAGACAAATTAATCTTTTAACATTATACTTCAGCTTTAGATTTTTATAACCATAATAAAAGAAAAAAAATACAACAAAGGAGCAATCAAAGAGTTAGATAGAAATGTAATCTTCATGCTAGCCAGAGGCTTGTGAAGTAAAGCTATAACTAACTCATAGATTCAACTCTTTTGTGGGAAAAAAAGTTATTTAGATTAAAAGTTGGAAATCATCACCATCTGTTATAAAGTCCCCTGGCCCATTTACTCCCCACACTCCTACATGTGCTGCCTTTTTAATCTTTCCATCTATGATCAGCAAACATGCTCTAAGGATCTGCTCTACGTCAGGCACTCCCAGCTACTTTGGCATACCGTATCTCAGCAAGCATATGCCATTTGAGTTTTTCTTCAGAGGTTAGATGTATTCAGGCCAGAGAAGAAATTATGCAACCAAACCGAATGCTTTTATATGCTATTGGTCAGAGTGTGGATTTTGGCATCAGATTAATAAGTGACAGAACTGAAGATCAGATTCTGGCTAATGAACAAAAGAGGAAACCGAAAGATTGTGGTTTCTTTTAGATTTTTGTTCACAAAACAAGTTGGTTTCCTTAAATGAATATACTTCTTCTAACTATTAACACTGACAAATTATTTGCTGAAACTGGTTAAAATAGTTAAGAATAGTACATACAGTTATTGGAGTTCAATGTTAGCAAATCATTTTCTTAAGTTGTACCTATTGTCAAGGCTGCTTTCAAAGACTACTAATCTACTGATCAAGATCACGACGTCAATTTAGAGGGCTAAAGCTAACTTAAGAGAGGGAGAGAGCAAGCAATCATGTAAATACAAGAGATGACTCTGGAATGGGATAAATCACAAGGGAATAACTGGAATATATCCGATCCCACTGCGTGTAGTATGGGTAAGTATTGTTTTATGAAATTTTGTGGTTCAACTTATAGATGATTACGTGCCTATGTATATATGTGTGTATGCACAGTACACATATGCTACATAAACAGCATACTTTTATTATGACTAGTGACCAAAAATATTGAAAGACCACTCTACAGAATAATTACGATACATTTTTAAATTTTTTTTCTTACTTTCTTTTCTTTGAGATTTTATTTTAAGTAATCTCTACACCCAATATGGGGCTTGAACTTACAACCCCAAGATCAAGAGTCACATGCTCTACCGACTGAGCCAGCCAGGCACCCCTAAGATCTGTTTTTTGAGATATAATTTACATAAAGCAATATATTAAATTCAGGTGTACACATAATGATTTAATACTTGTATAGATTGTAAAATGATCACAACAGGCTCCTTTACAGTCATCACCATATATAGTTATAGAATTTTTTCCCTTGATGAGAACTTTTAAAATTTACTCTCTTAGCAAATTTCAAATACGAAATACTGTACCATTAACTATAGTCACCATGCTATACAATATATCCCCATGACATATTCATTTTATACCTAGAAGTTTGTACCTTTTGCCTCTTTTTCACCCATTTTGCTTACCTTCCCTCACCCACCACTGGTAACCACAGATCTATTTTCTGTATCTATGAGCCCTGTTGTTTTTGTTTTTGTGTTCTTCCTTTTTAAAAATATTCTTACAGAAGTGAAATCATGCAGTATTTCTCTTTCTCTGTCTGACTTATTTCACTTAGCATAATGCCCTCAAAGCCCAGCCATGTTGTCATGAATGTCAAGATTTCATTCTTTTTAATGGCTGAATAATATTCAATTATATATATTTATACCACATCTTCTTTATCCATTCATCCATTGATGGATGCAGGTAGTCCCCATATCTTGACTGTTACAAATAATGCTGCAATGAACATAGGGGTGCATAAATCTTTTCGAGTTAATGTTTTCATGTTGTTCAGGTAAATACCCAGAAGTGAATTGCTGGATTATATTCTAGTTCTATCTTTGGTTTTTTGAGGAACCTCCATTCTGTTTTCCATAGTGGCTGCACCAATTACATCCCCATCAACAGTGCACAGGTGTTCCCTTTTCTCCACATCCTCAACAGTACTTGCTATTTCTTGTCTTTTTGATTCTAGCCATTCTAACAGCCGTGAGGTGACATGGCATTTTTGTTTTTATCTGCATTTCTGATTTTTAAGTTATAATGCTTATAATATGAGTATTAATATTTATGCTAATATTTTTTAAAGTAATGATTTTCAGGAAAATGATCTAAATTTTAAATTAGTGGCATTCTGCTTAATAAGGTTTCACTATGAAATATCTAAAAGAGCAAAAATTTTAATGTACTATAATTATAAACACATCCTAACCTTCTGAGACAGCAAACCTATGCCTGCGGTTATTTCCAAAGGAAAAATTTTGAGACAAAGAAAATATATAAATGTACACAGATTATGACTATTGTTAATTATAACAAAAATATATAACCCGTCTAATAATCAACATGGAAGACTTTTTTATTATCTACCAGCCAATATGGTACTATGGTACAGCATTATCTGCAGTCATTAAAAGGATCAGTCTGGCAAATTCAGAAAAGTGTGCATATGATACATTTAATTAATACAACTTTATCTGTGCTGTATAATTATAGCCATTCAAATATTATGCAAGTATCTAAGCTAAATATTGGAAGGAAGCAGGAAAATAGAAATGTTTAAATTGCTGGAGTCATAAACTAGTAGATTTTTTTTAAATTCTGTTTTTAGCCAATGTTATCATAAACTGTCCTATTAAAAATTATCATATCTTGAGGCTCTTGGGTGGCACATTCAGTTGAGTGTCCGACTCATGGTTTTGACTTGGGTGGTGATCTCAGGGTCATGGAATCAAGCCCTATGTCAGGCTCTGTGTTAGCAAGGAGTCAGCTTGGGATTCTCCCTCTCTCTCTGCCGCTCCTGCTCGTGCTCTCTCTCTCTAAAATAAATAAATCTTAGAAAAAAATTATCATAATTTAGTATGATTCTAAAATATAACCAAGATTGACAACAATTATCAGCAAAGTTCAAATTCTTTACATATTGCTAAAATTTTATGGAAGTGAGCTAGCAAGAGTGCTTTCAAGGTAACATAAAGAAGCAAAATGAGGCAAGACCTATTATATACTGTTGGGGATCTTCTCATGTGTGTGTGAAATTCTGCAAGCTGTGAAGCATTGTTCCTCCTGGGTTTGGGGGCGCTGTTTGGGTTCTCCATGAAGCAGCAGGGTTCTGGAGTCAGAACTACTCCTGCTTTAGGCAACATTTCAAGCCCTCTTTGTGGACCTACCTTATCTATTAAACACAGCTGCTGATAACCTGTGTTCCTTGGTCTTTGAGAGATTTACCTTTTGCCTGGCTGATAGTAGGATCTAGGTAATTCTGGGTCTGATTTATCGGTGTTATATGGAGAAGTACACCAGCATCAGATGTATAGCTTGATGTGTCACAAGATGCCGAGAGCCCACAGGCAGAAGATAAGAAGAGTCTCTAGGGCAAAAACCAGAATTAAGGACTAAGGTCACAGTGGCAAGCTGATCTATTTTCATGCCAAAATAATGCTTACTATAATTGTCATCCTGGGTGCTAAATTGATTGGATCAGGGGATGGTAATGCTGAAACTAGGGAGTGATTGGGAAATATTACAATGTTCTATAGAGATTTTTCTCCATATTTAAAAAGCACATTGGAGGGTGTTATGCTGAGTGAAATAAGTCAATCAGAGAAAGACCTGTATCATATGACCTCACTGATATGAGGAATTCTTAATCTCAGGAAACAAACTGAGGGTTGCTGGAGTGGTGGGGGGTGGGAGGGATGGGGTGGCTGGGTGATGGACACTGGGGAGGGTATGTGCTATGGTGAGCACTGTGACCTGTGCAAGACTGCTGAATCACAGATCTGTACCTCTGAAACAAATAATATATGTTAAAAAAAAAGAAGAAGATAGGAGGGGAAGAATGAAGGAGGGGGAGTAAGTCGGAGGGGGAGACGAACCATGAGGGACAATGGACTCTGAAAAACAAACTGAGGGTTCTAGAGGGGAGGGGGGTGGGAGGATGGGTTAGCCTGGTGATGGGTATTAAAGAGGGCACGCACTGCATGGAGCCCTGGGTGTTCTCATGGAACGCTACATCAAAAACTAATGATGTAATGTATGGTGATTAACATAACAATTTAAAAAATTTAAAAAAAAAGCACATTTGAGAGCAAAGTGAGAGAAGTCCATGCCTTGGTAGACATGTTTGGGCAATATGGAATTAACAAATTCTTCTTGAGTTGTGATTTCTTTTGGGGGGGGGCAAAGGGAAAGAGAGAATCCTAAGCAGGCTCCATGCCCAGCGTGGAGCCCAATGTGGGGCTCAATCTCACAATCCTGACTGAGATCATGACCTGAGCCGAAATCAAGGGTCGAACACTTAACCGACTGAGCCACCCAAGTGCCCCAATAAATTCTTCTTTAGTTTTGCAAGCCACATATATGTTGGCCTTTTTTTCAGATGTTCTAGGCTTGGAAGTGCCACATGTACTGTTAAAGCACTGCTGGCATTGTTCATTCACAGCCAACTGATATTTCCCCCCTTTTGTGAACAATTTAAAGTGGCAGATGATATCCTGTCAGGTCTACACCCGTGTTCCTCTCTGCCTTTTGACATATAAAAAATTCTTTCACACACCTGGAGAATCCACTGAACCCCTCGAAGGATTTTCCTTTACCGAGAGTCTTGAAAACAATAGGTTCCTTTTCAATTTTCCAAATATAAAATTATGTCTTATATTAAATCTGTTTTGCTTTGTTTTGTTTTTTTAATAAACTCTACACTCTCTCTAGCCCATTAGAGGTTTTGATTTAACTCGAGGGTGGGAGGCATGACCTCTCCAGGTGAGAAAGGCAGCAAGTCTGTGCTAAGGAGCAACTTCAGGTATAGTAATGACATCGGTTAGTTAACACCAAACATAAGCTAAGAATAAAGAATGCTGAACTACATTTTATGTATATTTATATATATATGGCAGAAGTTTCTATGAGATCAAGACAATCACTTGTTCTATAGGAATGTCTTTCAAAAGTATACAGACATTGAAATGTTTCCAGTCATTTCATTGAAATATGCCAGGCACTTAAATGTTTGATCTTTAAATTTATATGGGGAGGTTGTACAAAAAGGGTGTGTCTGAGAATTAATACATTTATTTAACTCCCTGGATGCATATTAGAAAGATCTGGAAAGCTGTAAAATATCTATCTAAATAATAGATAGATAGATGGATAGATAGATAGATAGATAGATAGATAGATAGATAGATATTATATATCTGGTGTACAGGTTCCAGATTCATTAAATCAGAATCTGGATGGGGTTAGGTAAGGATATCAGTATATTTCACAAACTCCCCAGGCAATTCTATGTTATAGCCAGGATTGGACCCTCCCAGGTTAACAGATTGCACATGTTGGAAGGAAAGAGCCCTGGAGATAATCTTGTCCAATGCTTGTCCCTCTGTGTTTATTCCTCCACTTTCATGAAGAAAAGCAGTTCAACTTGTATTCGTTGAAGTTGTCTCTGTTTCCCAGTAAAATTTTATTTGAAAAAAAAAAAAAGTTCGAAGTAAGATAAAAACCCTTGACCAACTAACCTTCTCCTCACATCAATAAGGACATGAGACCCCAGGGAAGGGACCATACTTTCTCAAGGATGCCATGTTCTAGATAAGAGCTAATCCTTCATTTTCTTTATTTCCAGGGCATAGGGTTTTTTCCTACTCCCCAGCAGTGCCTTGCTATTACTCGTACTCTGCTTCAATAGAAATAAGCAGAAATTCATACACTCAACTACCTAGCAATGATGATACCACTTTTGTGGTATTGATATTCCTATTACAAATTAGGATCTTACCATATGGAAAAATTTTATGGAATGATTTATTATTTGATGAAATATTGCTTACTCGAAGACATATATATTGCATACTAATGAGAACTAATGTCTTTAATACTTCCTGAGATATGCGACTTATATCTGCTTGATTTCCTGGCCCTCTCTCTTTTGTCTCAAAGTCCTAAAAAATAGTTACTTAAATTCTTTTACATAACAAGAATTCTGTTATTATACGAATGTTTTTTTGAAAAGCTGAGATAACTATACTGCCATTTTTTTTTTTTAAGATTTTATGTATTTGTCAGAGAGAGAAAGAGAGAGCACGCACAAGCTGGGGGAGCTGAAGGCAGAGGGAGAAGCAGGCTCCCTGCTGAGCAAGGAGCCTGATGCAGGACTCGATCCCAGGACCCTGGGATCATGACCTGAGCCAAAGGTAGATGCTTAACCAACTGAGGCACTCAGGTGTCCCTATACTGTTATTTTTTAAACTCAAACTTACTCATCACTTACTACATACCAGACATTGTGCATTATTTACCCTTATTACCAATTAACCCTTATTACCCAATGAACCCAGATACCAATCCTATGAAGTAGGTTTCATTATTATCCCCATTTTATATATGAGGAAACTGAGATGCAGAGTGGTTAGGCAATTTGCCTGAAGGACACATCCAGAAAATGGCAGAGCTGAGACCATAACCCATTTTGATACCAAAGCTCAAGTTCATAAACCTATAATATATTCTTTCCCAGGCAGCTTGGGCATGGAAAACCTGCACTGTCAATCATTAGGTAAGATTTTTAATGCCCACATATTATATATAAAAATATTATACCAATGTGGACAACATTTGAGGGAAGTCATACAGCTGGGTAAATATAAACCTAAAAATCATAGCACATTACAAATATTTGGAACACCAGATTTCTGTGATTTTTGTATTTTTCCTCTTAAAGGAAAAAAAAAGGTCACTTCTAGGAATATTTTTAACCTGCGTGGATTTTCAAAATTTATAAAACTTCCACGGGGAAGGAATTTTCACCAACTTTATTCATTTTATACTTTCAAAATGATTTTTTTATTTTTTACGAACGATCCTAAAATTTCCACGAAAGGCTTCAAATAGCCAAAGCGACCTTGAAAAAGCAAAGCGAAACTGGAGGCATCCCAATTCTGGACTTCAAGTTATACTACAAAGCTATAGTGATCAAAACTGTATGGTACCGGCACAAAAACAGACACATAGATCAATGGAACAGAATAGAAAATCTGAAATGAACCTGCAGCTATATAGTCAATTAATCTTTGACAAAACAGGGAAGGATATCCAATGCATAAAAGATAGTCTCTTCAACAAATGGTGTTGGGAAAACTGGACAGCAACATGCCAAAGAATGAAACTGGACCACTTTCTTACACCATAAACAAAAATAAATTGAAAATGGATGAAAGACCTAAATGTGAGACATGAAACCATTAAATCCTATAAGAGAACATAGGCAGCAACCTCTTTGACATTGGCCATAGCAACTTCTTACTAGACACGTCTCCAGTGGCAAGGGAAACAAAAGAAAAAATAAAATTATTGGGACTTCATCCAAATAAAAAACTTCTGCACAGCAAAGGAAACAATTGACAAAACTACAAGGCAACCTACGGAATAGGAGAAGATATTGGCAAGTGACAGATCTGATAAAGGGTTAGTATCCAAAATATATATAAAACTCAACACCCCAAAACATCCAATTACAAAAGGGCAGAAGACATGAAGAGACATTTTTTTCCAAAGAAGGCATCCAGATGGCCAACAGACACATGAAAACATGCTCAACATCACTCATCATCAGGGAAATACAAATCAAAACTATAATGAGATATCACCTCACACCTGTCAGAATGGCTAAAATCAACAATTGCAGAGGATGTGGAGAAAGGGGAATACTTCTGCACTGTTGGTGGGAATGCAAACTGGTGCAGCCACTCTGGAAAACAGTATGAGGTTCCTCAAAAAGTTAAAAATAAAACTACCCTATGATCCAACAATTGAATTGTAGTACTAGGTATTTACACAAAGGATACAAAAATACTAATTCAAAGGGATACATGCACCCCAATGTTTACAGCAGCATTATCTACAATAGCCAAATTATGGAAAGAGCCCAAATGTCCATCAACTGATGAATGGATAAAGAAGATGTGGTGTGTATGTGTGTATGTATATGAGCAAATGAGCATAGAGGGAGAAAGAAAGAGAGACCAAACCAAATGAGCATAGGGGGGAGAAAGAAAGAGAGACCAAACCAAAAAAAAAAAGACTCTTAACTATAGAGAACAAACTGGTGATTACCAGAGGGGAGGTGGGTGGGGACATGGGTTACATAGGTGATGGGGATTAGGGAGTGCACCTGTGATGAGCACTGGGTGTTGTATGAAAATGTTGAAACCCTAAATTGTACACCTGAAACTAATATTACACTGTATGTTAATTAACTGGAATTTAAATTTAAAAAACGATTTTGTGTAATTTTTTAAAGCATGTGCTAAGCACTAACATCGTACTAAACTCTAAGGAAACAAAATACAATAATAGTGCCAGAAGTGCAAAAATTTATGTATAACACAAAGTGACACATGTTACTCGTTCAGTCAAGACATATTTATTGAGTGATTCTTCTATGCTAAGCACTATACTAGGTCCTGAGGAAATGGAGCTCTGGACAAAAGAGGCCTGTCCCTCCTTCGACTTAGAGACTAGTGAGGGAGACAGATGACAGGGAGACACAGGAATTTATCTCCTAGAACTCTGACAAGTGCATGAAGAAAAGAAGACGGGGCACAGTGAAAGCATGCATTAGAGGGGCCCGAGCCTGATGTCAAGGTGTTTCCCTGAGAGTGACAATTAGACTGAGAGCTGAACGGTGGGGAGATGTTATCTAAGTATTGGGCTGTCTAGAAAGCTGAAAAAACTACTTTATAAGCTGTGGATGACTTCACAAGGGAAGCAATGGGAACTGAGGCTTGAAAAGTTCATTCAGTATTGCCATATAGAGAACCAGAAAAAGAGCGCTGTGGAAAGAAAAATAGCATAAGCCAAAAGGACCTCACTCCTTAACCTTTTAAGTCAGAGCAGGACAGAAACGCCCACACAGGCTTGCACACACATATCCATATATATATATATATATATATATATATATATATATATATATACACTCCAGCATACTGACCACTTTGCCACCACCAAGGCTTTTCTTCATTTCAGTATATTGCAAAAGACTAGCCCAAAGTGTAAGTAAAATCTGGTTGGGAAGTGGACAGAAGATGTGTGTGGCTTGGCTGTCCAAATAGGAACCCAGAGAAATGTTCTCCAGGTTGGGTAACAACAAAGAACCTTTAATTCACACTAAAGTGTAAGTGGCCGCTATCAGGTTCTTTCCTTGAGAAAATTTTTGTTAGGGACCTTGAGGCTATCTCAGTAATTGTGGTACCTCCATTAGAGGCTGAGACCAGGTAGCACAAAGTATGCTGGAAACTTGTGTTCCAGCCTTAGTTCTCCTAACAACTGACTTGTGAAACTCTGGATAAATCATGACCACTTTCAGAGCCTCTGTTTCCTTCTGTTTTGAGAAAAAAATAAAAGTGACAGAGCTCTAAGTTCTCCTGTGGATCACCGTGTGACCAAAAGATGGAGCATTGGTACACTTCCTGGCTCTTCTCTGCATTAGGATTTAAGGAGCTGGATTCTGAAAACTACTTTTATTTAAAGCCCTAAACATCCCTTCTACCTCTTCTTTCTATCCCATCATATATAAACTACTCAGACTAGTGGCCACCTGCCTATTCTTTCCCTGTTCATACAGGCAGACCTTTGGATTGGGACCCCTGAAAACAGCAACAATGAAAGTTGTTTACGGATATAAGGTAGGCTTTGGAGTCAGCCCTGGTTCCAGTTCTGGCTCCACCACTCACCAGTTGGCTGGGAGAAAGTTATTTAACCTCACCATGTAGTGTTTCTCATCTGCAAAATAAAAGTGATAAGGCATCTATGTGTAGATTTCAAGAGGATGGATGTGAAAATACATATAGGGTACATAGCATTATGCCTGGCACATACTGCCCGAGTCAGTCTCAATACCTGTTGTTAATGATGTGATTTATTAATTTCCTATTATTCTTTTTACATAATTTCCAATACTATCAATAACACTTTGAGACAGAAATTATTCAGTGCCCACTTTACAGAAGAAGAAAAAGAACAGGAGAGAAGTTTAAGTCTCCCAAGATCACATTTCAAGGACAGAGCTAAGACTCAATTTCTAGTTTGTGCTTTTTGCTCTACTCAATCCTGATTCTTTACCTAGTTAAAAACAGAGTAGCAGTCACGGAAACTCTCAGCAAGGCTCAACCTTCTCATTTGGCTCTTGCCCTGTGGCATCTACCCTGCTCATTATACCCTTGGCAGGGCTTATGCTGGTTTCCTTGGGACCAGGCAGGGGAGAAAGCTTTGTGGAATGCATTGTGGAGTCCTACTTATCTTCTGAATGAGTAAAGAATTTGAGGCCCTAGGGAAGAGGCGACTTACCAATCACATCTCCCCTTCAACAAGTCAAGAAACAATGGAGAGATAATCTATGACAGCAAGGAAAAAGCTCCCTAATGCTCTAAAGTCCCAAAGAGGCCCCTTCAGGGTTTCAAATCTGAATCATTTTGGCTGAGAAGGAAGTTAGTTTCAAAAATGAACTTTCAGAAAGTTGAGATTCATTGTCAATAAATCTTCCCTACAGTTTCTGTCTGATGTTTCACATCCAGTTAAAACCTTTAATTCCCCCAGGGAAACTACTAAAACAACAAGAGGCCCTTTGGAAGTTTAGTAATCTACCCACTTAGGCAGCTCCAGAACCAGGGAGCCCCCAAGGCCAATTCAGGAGGTCCGCCTAACCTACAAGCACAGGTCCACCAGCGCTAATTTGAAGACAGTTCTTTGGACAATCTTATACTGTTAGGGATTTCTAAGGGCTCATAAAATAATGTACTCACACTCAGGAATTTCAAACCTGCAGAAAAGTTACCCACTTACCCAACTTATTCAGAGTAAATGGTGCACTTATGTTGATCTGCATGGAAAAAGAAAAAGAGAAAGAACAAAAAGCCTCCTGTCAAATCAAGAGAGGTAAGATTCAAAAACTACATTCAACTAACATTACTAAACAAGACTGTGTGCCAGGCATTATCACCCTTACTTTACAAAAGTGAAAGAGGAATATAGAGACAATGAGCAAACTATCTGAGGTCACTTATCTAGAAAATGACAGAAAGAGGATTGGTTTCATATGGGCAAGTTCCAGTCCAGGCTTCTTTCCACTGGGCTTTGTGAACTTGTGATTTTTATTGTCCATTTTTATTCTCCATAGAAGTAAATATTATTAAAAAAATAGTGTTTTGCATTTTTTCCACATTCCCTGTTCAGCTTAAACACTACATAAATCCTCATGTCACTATAAGTCAATTCTCATTCACCTTTATCTGGTTTCCTGAAAGATACTTTCCCATAATCAGTTGGACTTTGCCATGATCACTCATTCATATCAGGTATGCTTCACTGAAATTTCTGTTTTATCTCTTTCTTTAACTGAGTTTTAGAAATAACAGGAGAGGAATTTTCATAGTCTTCACAACCTCACAGAAACAGACACATTCTTAATTCCCTTTTGTCACACATAACTCTTTAGGATCAATTATTGAGTTGTTGCCCTGCTAGACAAAGGCTTTCTTGAGGGACGCTTGGGTGGCTCAGTCACTTAAGCATCTGCCTTCAGTTCAGGTCATGATCCTGGGGTTCTGGAATCCAGCCCCTCAGCTGGCTCCCTGCTCAGCGGGGAGTCTGCTCCTCCCTCTGCCCCTCCCCTGCTCTTACTCTCTCCTTCTCTCTTTCTCAAATAAATAAGTAAAATCTTTAAGAAAAACAACCAAAGGCTTTCTTGAAGACCAATACAATAAGATGCACAGCAATAACAACAATAGCACTTATGGAGACTTACTCTGTGCTAGACTCTATAAATACTTTTATATACATTTAATACATTTTATATACAGTTCACTTAATCTTCACACTAATCATATGAGACAAAGTCACTAATCATATTAGAAAATTTATTTTCTCCTTTTTACAATTGAGGAAACTGAGTTCTGGAGATATGTAATAACTGACTCCACATAGCTGATAGGCTGGGAGCAGAAGAGAACAAGTAATTTTAAAGTAATCTCTAGAGCCTTTGTTATTCAATCTCTTTTATCATAAACTATGGAAAGATAATAGCCTCAAACTTTATTTTGCCATTATATGTAAACACACGTCCATCTCTAGTTTCAAAGTCTCATTCTCTTTTTGGAAGTGTTGGAAACCAATCTTAACTACCCTTTATGAAATCACAAGTCACAGATTCTTTGGTTTGGGTGGACTTGATAATCTGCCTAACCACAGTTCATTAATTCTGTGCTATATTAACTGTCAAAAAGATTTGGAGGGGCACCTGAGTGGCTCAGTCATTAAAGGTCTGCCTTCGGCTCGGGTCATGATCCCGGGGTCCTGGGATCGAGCCCCGCATCGGGCTCCCTGTTCCGTGGGAAGCCTGCTTCTCCCTCTCCCACTCCCGCTGCTTGTGTTCCCTCTCTCTCTGTCTCTCTCTGTCAGATAAATAAATAAATAAATCTTAAAAAAAAAAAGATACATTGAGATTTAAAAAAAAAGATTTGGAATATATTAATATGGCCCAAGGCTTTTTATGTTCCTAGAATGGTATATTGTGATTATTACCATGCCATAATCATTCCTAAAATTATCTGTGGAGTATTTAAAGGGTGTAAGGGAGCTCATTATCTTAACTTTAAGAAGTGGAGAAGTCAGTGCTGCTAGATGGCCCTGTTTCTAGCTCTCTGTGTGTCAACTCTTTTCATTAAAATATATCAGTATTAAGATGAAAATGGAAGATTCACCTTAACCACATCGAGGGGCATAAAACATGTCATTGTCATAGCTACTGTATTGGCTGCCCAGTCAATAATTCTCATGAATATCTGATCCTGAATGGTGATACCACACTCAAGCCATGATACCTATCTATCTACCTTCCCTATACTGGAGTTCCTGCATTTGTAACTAGGAAATCGCCATGCTATTTATTGGTCTTCACCATATGGTGCTTCCATTTCTCATCTGTAATTTTGGGATAATAATAATGCATAAGCAGCAGTGATGTAGCAATGGCCAAATGAGACAACACAGGAAGCACCATACACTGTGCCTGAGCCAGAGTAAGGTGTGCACTAAAGGCTTGTTGAAATAGAATCTGTGAATGATGGCACCACTTTTTTTATAAAGGCCACATTACCTAAGATGGAGACCTGTCAGAAAACTGTTGCTGCTAGTGTTTCTGATCATCACAGTGTTGTTTCTACTGCTGCTGTTTAACAACCTCAATTAGAAAACCCAGAAGGATAGTCAACCAAAAGGAGCCTCTGGGCAAGCATTTAACCTCAAATTATTGCACAACCTGTTGATCTACCTTTTATCAAGGCTCACTCCAGACACTTCACATGTCCATGCAGATTAAGCTACTAAGACTTCTAAAGAGTACAAGGGGATTTATCCACTCAGTACTGCAGTCAGACAAGTGGTTCCTAGTCACAAAACAGCATCAGCACACAAAACTTCTCTTTCTAGAACAAGACTGGGATGACTTAAATAAATTCCTTTAGTAGCCAGTTGGTAAAAATTTGTATAAAACATCACAACTCAAGCTTAATTAACTACTTAACTTTAAAATTTTAAATATGAGGATTCATTTTTCCTCCCCTTTTTATTTCAGGTCAAAAAAATGATTCAAATTCTCTATATAATAACAGAGGTGGCTTTCAACAAACCAATGCTGGTATGCACAAAGCTATGTCAAAATACAGATTTATAGTTTTGCAAACTCTAGAATTTTTTTAACGTATATTAATAATACCATTTTTTTAACTCAGATATCAAATCTATGTTGATGAATTATAACTAAGTCCTCTTTTCCTATCATTTAGTCATTCTGGATTTTTTACATCTTTTCTGTGGACAAAATAATGGACAACTGGATGATTAACTGACAGTACTTGAATCCAAACTCAATGTTTTAGAATCATTGAAATGTAGTCACTGTCTTCCTTTCCTACTCCAACACAAAATAAGGAGGCTTTGTCACAACTTTGAACTTAGGTTTTTTATTATTCAAATGTCACATGCATAAAGTTAATACAAATAAATTCTTTTCCAAACACCAAGTTAGCAGGTGGTACATGGGGACTTGCACAAAAAGAGCAATGACTTGAGTCAAGAGAAACGAGTGAGCTCAAGCCACTTACTGGTTATGGGACCCGAGGCCGACTTCACATCTCTGTGCCTTAGTTTCTTCATCATGAGGATAAGGATAGTTAAGAGCAACCTGAGAGGGTTGCCGTGAATGTTAAAATGAGGCAGTGAGGGTGGAACTCTTGGGACAAAGGAGGGGCTTACTGTTTTTTTCTGAAGGAAAGAATTGATGAGTTAAAAAAAAAAAAAAACAGGAAAAATGGTCTTTCCCTGTCAGACTCTATGTTCTGTGAAAGCAGGAACTTTGTTGGCCATTTCATCATTGTGTGCCTAGGATTTCACCATGGTCCACATTTGGTTCAAAAACAGTTAAATTGAATAATTCAGTAAGGGTTTAATTGAATCGGTTTGCATTAATGTCTGTTATTCCTTTTATTCTTTTTCTTTTGTTGAGACAAGTATAGTAGATACTATTCTTCCTATTATCCACTGTCATTTCCACAATACTCTAGTCCTATATCTATAATAAAAGGTGATATCAAGTATTCAAATATTGTTTAAAAAATTATCACAAGCAGCAACTTAAATGCCATTTGGTTTAAGTAAAATCAATAGACCTTTACTTACAATGGACTGAACATGTGAGTGGTAGAGATATAATAATAAAAAATATTTGTATAATCTACTATACGGAGATACTTCTGTTCTAAAAACTTTGTATGTGTCAGTATATTTAATCCTCATAATACGACAGATCCTATTATTAGCCTATTTTTACAGATAGGGAAAGTGAGAGAGTAATCTATATATGGTTTCACGGCTAATTAAAAAGTAAAGCTGGACTGTGAACTCAGGCACTATGGCTTTAGGAAAGTGTCATTAACTACTTTCCACATCCTTTCTATGAGGTATAACCCATAGCCCCCATCTTAAATGAAGGAATGATTGCCACCTCTAATTGGACAAAATTAAGAAAAGTAAAATATAAGAAAGAAAGGAGGGAAGAACTGATTATTGAAGATCAAAGATATTTTGATGTAAGCTTTTAAAAATTATTTGACCTTATAAACAGACTAAGGAAGAAAAACCATAAAATCATTACAAGTGATACAGAAAAAGCATTTGACAATATCCAACTTTCATAAAGGAAACTAGGAATAGAGGGGAGCTTCCTCAGCTTGATCAAGAATATCTACAAGAAAGGGGCGCCTGGGTGACTCAGTCATTATGTGTCTGCTTTCGGCTCAGGTCATGATCCCAGAGTCCTGGGATCGAGCCCTGCATCGGGCTCCCTGCTCAGTAGGAAGCCTGCTTCTTCCTCTCTCACTCCCCTGCTTGTGTTCCCTCTCTCACCGTCAGATTCTCTGTCAAATAAATAAACAAAATCTTAAAAAAAAAATAAGAACTTATGTAATGGCAAGAAACTGGATGCTTCCTAAGATTGGGAATGAGGCAAGAATATTCTTTCTCACCAGTTCTATTCAAAATTGTACTGGTGGAATAAGACAAGAAAGGCATATAAAATGTATACAAATAGGGAAGAAATAAATAAAACTGCCTTTATTCACTGGTGACACAGTTTATTTATAAAATTCCCAAGAGTTTACAGAAATCTCCTAAACTGATAAGTTAATGTAGCAAAGTCACAAAACATAAGGTTACTATATAAAAGTTGTTTTTCTGTGTATCAGAAATGAACAATTAGAAATTAAAAAACAATTTATACTAGCACCAAAAAGGAGAGAAATGTTTGTGGTTCCTTTCTTTTCTTCTTCATTTCCTTTGCCTGTCTTTGTGTTTTCTTTGTATTTACATCTTGTCTTCTTTCCTTCCTTCCTCTTCCTCTCCACACTTTCACTTTTCAGTGTAGGTTACACCACATTCCAAAAGGAATGTGACATAATTCATAAAGCAAGAGACTACAATAGGCAATGGTCTTGGTGAAAAAATAGAGCCTTTCCTCATTCCATACAGGAATTGTTGTTCTAAATTGTTCTAAAATGAAGGTCAGAAAAGTATATAAATGTTATATACTTGCATCTTCTTTCTGAATTTAAGAAGGAAAAGAGACTACAGAAAACAAAACAATGGGAGAAAAAGAGTATGACTACCACAGAGTCACTGAATCAGAAAAAAAAATCTAGATTTGCAAGAGGCAAAGACACTGAGGGGTTAGGGCCAGAGTCCACTCAGAGTTATGAGTGGTTGACCTGCGACTAATCTCAAACTCATCATCTCCATCTCCTTCAGGCAAACCTAGCATGGATTAGATTATTGGCACACCAGTCTTTAGCAAGTGTATTGGAATCTACTTAGTATGGTCTTGAGACCAGCACAAAAGAAAGATGATCTATAGGTAGAGTTCCAAGAGTTTCAAAAAATATATATAGGAAAGAAAATATCCGAGTTTCCCCTCCCCCTCAAAACAAACAAAGAAGCAAAAAAAAAAATAAAAAAATCATTATTTTCAGCCATGTCACAGATGCCTATTACCTACAATCTTTGGCTTACGGCCCCATCTCAAGCATCCACTTGCATGGCTTCATTGGCAAAGTAACAGGAATACCCAAGATGACCTCTCCTCTGATGTGAGAAGTTAATAAAGGCTATAAATGGAAACATATAAAGTGCTATGTAAAGCATATATATTTTAGTGTTCAACTAATTCTTCAGATTACTTGAACTAATCCATTACAGATTTGTGACTCTTTCACACATTTACATTTTTCAGAAAAATTTTGGATTTTGAGGAGTGGATATCCAAGGAAATGCTTTCCTTGGAAACATACATTAATTAAAACCAAGGAAGAAGATAGTAAGGTGTAACAGGTTTTCTTTTGTATGAATTAAGCTTAATAAAATACCTGAAACATGAGTGTTTATTTGGGGAATGATAGTACCTAAATCTAAATATGGTTTTGCCTTAGTAACCAACACATTACTTTATAAAGCATGGAATACAATGTATGCCAAAAAAGGAGTCACTGAATGAAATTTGAATAGGCACAATTATTTTGAATTTATGCTAATCTAAAGGTAAGAGAATTTTCATAGTGGTAAAGAGCTTGTCTTGAGCAAGATGATCTACTTGAGTGCTTCTAGCTCTGGTGTTCTACATTTCTATTGGTCACTCAATTAAAAAGAAGTAACTGGCCTGTTTATAGAGTAAATAGTAATAGACAACCAAAACACAATAGCAGAAAAACAAAAGAACGTCTGGTGCTGTAGGCAACAGAGGACAGTAATATAGACTCAAGACTCCTTGAATGGGAAGGTTGCTTTCCTTTTACAGATGAGAACCCTGAAGTTTAAACAGGGCAATGAATCAGTTACAGCAGTGGTTCTCAATTAGAGGTGATTTTTGTCCCCCAGGGAATATTTTGAACTGCTTGGAGACATTTTTGGTTGTTCGAGAGCTTGAGGAATAAGCATAGTATTGGCATCTAGTGGAAAGGGGCCAGGGATCCTGCTAAACATTCTACAATGCACAGACAAGCCTTCTCCCGCCCCCAACAAAGAATGATCGAACCCAAAATGTCAATAGTGTGGAGGTTAAGAAGCCCTGAGTTGCTATACAACAAGGTAAGCTAGTTACGTTTCTGTGTGTCTAGAAGTCAAGAAGGCTATATTACTAAATATACTGTGCATCACTGAAATCATTTCATTTTGCTTGTCATGATGGAACAGAGACTGAAAATTCTTGACAGTGCCAACTCCGGTTAACTTTCCATTACATAACGCACTGGATTCAAGAGTCTGGTCAAACAAACATCATCAAGAAAAATTTCAAACATTTGGAAACGTATTCAACTCTAGTTGAAATATAAGGTATCACACAGAAGAATTAAATATGCCTCTAAAAATAGTTCTATTAATTATCAGCAACTGCATTAATAGAGGGATTCTACGAAAGTGAGTAATACCTACATTCGTTTGGTCTAAACAAAAGAGAAAAAGAATATCACAGAACAGCTAAGCATGCCACTAACAGGCCTAAGCCATCCTTCCTCACCGCCCCCCGCCCCCCGCCCCATTCCAGCCAGGATTGGATTCCTTCCTGAGGAATTCAATTCTTGGCCTCTGAAGGTATCACCCAGGATCGATTTGAAGAAATGTGTCTGTAGGAAGTTCTACAAGGTGCAGCTCTGGGGGACCCATAGAATGACAATAATGTCCACAGATCTGCATGACACTACAGTGACAGCTAAAGAGACCATAGAGTGTTAGAGCTAGAAGTAAGGGAGAGGTTATTTTAGTCAACTTTCAGTCAAGGAAACAGAGGTCCTGAGATGGGAGATGGAGGAGAGTGACTGGTCCAATGTCAAATAACAAGTTATTGTCACAGCCAGAATTCTGTTCTCCGGAATAGCCTGGCTCCCATTCAACTAATGGTAGATGTGTAGATTAAGTAAATATGTACTCTACCTACTCTGTACGAACTTTGTTGGGTTCTGCATATGCGATTGGTTTTACCCACATAGCGGGAAGCACTATATTTCATTCTACTGAAAAGATTTTCCAGGAGATTGGAAGTCTGAAAAGAAAAAACAACTTTGCCAGGGTTACAAAGCTAGCAAGTGGCAGAGCCTGGATTCAAACCAGTGTCATCTCATTCCAAGTTCAAAATATTGAACTGTTTGGGTTACTCAGTGTGCCAGGGAAAATAACAAGGTAGGGGAAAAGAGGCAAGGATTACCATCATATTGGAGATGAAAAGCACAATGACTTCTCCTGATAAAAACATGAAGATATAACATGTACAAGATTAGAAAATACACCTGCCTCATCTATTTTCAATATCCACGTTCCTCTCTTTCTTCAACCCCCTGTCCCATACTGTATATATAGTACTGTAACAAGGAGATGAACTACTGGAAAGACTTTTCCAATAATCCAAGATAGAAACTTTTCCTGTATATGACCATAAGACTCAAAAAAAAAAAAATCACTACTGCTGGAAGGAGCAGGTAACCTAGGATATACTTATTCTTTTGGGAGTCATGACCCTATTGCCAAACTAATGAGAGTTATCAATACTCTCAGAAAAAAATGCACACATATGCACACAGTTCTGACAAACTTTCACCTACAAACTATTCATGAAAATCCCAGAAGCCAATCAGTGGACCTCAAATTCTTTAGGGGAAGAATTTTTGTTTTAAAACAAGCTCCGCCACCAAGCAGATGTATGACTCTGAACAAATTAAATGAACCTCAGTGTCTCAGTTTCTCCAATGTAAGAGGGTAGATTTGCACTCTAGATTTGTCATTCTATGTTGCTGATGGAAGCAGCCGAATATGGTGGAAGGTAGTCCAGAAGTCAGAAAACCCCATCTGCCATCACAGGTGTGTGATCCAAGGAGGTTCATTTCCCCTCTCTGGGGCTTATTCCCTGCAGTTGTAAAGTGAGGAGTTAATAAGAGATGACCTGTAAAGTACCTTTCAGCTCTAATGGTTTGAGATTCCTGATTCAAAGAAGAATAATGTGGGGCAGGAAACAGACACCTACTTCTAACAGAAACACTACTGGACCTCTAGTGCTCCCATGCATATGAAGACATCATGCTTGCTCCTGGCTAGGTCCTGGGGTATGACAGGTGAGTAGGGATGCTGCAGCAGTGGATATCAGTTTTTTGATCAGCATCCTTGCCAAGCTTTGTGACCATAAACCCCTGGAGGACGGAACCCTATCAGCAGCCACATCTCCACTTGCTAAAGAGCACCGTTGATAAGGACTCATTTGGGTTTGGGGAGAGAACAGGTCAGGAAGTAACTTCACAATTAGAGGAAACTAAACAGCTGTTTCTGGGACAGAGGGGCGTTGTAACCAATACTCTCAGTGTCAGAAGTGTGTAAACTGCATCCTCTTAAGCAATCAAGTATCTGTTTGAAATCAAAGAGCTTTCCTCAAGCACAAAAGGATCAGAATAAATCTTTCTTATCTTTGAGAAGATCACACCCTATACCAGCAGTCACTGATTACATTTCTAAATTTTTGAGATCTGGAGACTTGAGTTAAATTATATCCCTTTCCTAGGTCTCAAGTTACTCATCTTTGCAATTGTTGAAGGGCAAGGGTGGAGAGTGAGGAGCGGATTAGACAAGACCACCTCTCAGGCATTTTATCGTTTCAAGATTTTTAGCGTATTTTTCTCAAAACCAAAATATTTCTTTAAACTCATTCCTCTAACCCTCAATTCTTTTTAAGGAACCAGACACTGAATCCTATTTCTGGACTTTTTGATAGAACCATTGCTTCACTTTGCCTCTAATACAATTGCAGAACTATAACAGATAAAGCAACCTCTCAGACCACACTGTGTCGAGGGTTTCTTTGAAATGAAAAGTAAAGAGCAATAACACACTCTACCCTTGATCGACATCCTTCCAAAGAGATCTCCAATTGTTTACTTTCACTCAGTTATTTTGCGTCCCCTCAGTTTTTTAGCAAGCATTTTCTGCATACCTGCTACGTTCCAAAACATTATGAGGAAGACATTGCTTCTGCTTTGAATACGCTCGTGGTAGAGAAGTTACAGGGACAATAACCACAGACAATAGGTCACAGTCCCTTTACCATAGTTTTAGAATTTGAAGGTCCCTTGAAGGGCTCCTAGTGCAACCACCCATTTGAAGCTTGACATTTCTTTACAGTGGCCCTGCCATGTGGTTGTCTTGCTAGTCTTTGGCCAACTCGGATAATCAGGTATCTCACTCTTTCTTGGGTCAGTCCATTTCAGTTTCATTTCTAATTCCATACTCCTTTGGAATTATGTGAGAAGAGCACAAAACAGGTTCCCGTTATACAAAGGACATAAAGATATAAGGGCGAGCTGGGAGGGGGCATCAAGGTCATGTATGAGCCTTGCATCAAGGGTAAAATACAAACTGATTTCTGACACAGAGAGGGGCTCATTCAAACCAGGCAAGTGTTTTCCCATTTCCTTGTGCCGGTTTTCCCATCTCTGGAATGATGGTGTTGGATTGTGTAAAAGAAAAGCTTTGCATTTGCATGAACACTAGCCTAGAAAATATCAAGACAGTTCTGATTCTCCACAATTGAGTTGAATCAAGTGAATTAGAAGAAGGACCATGGGCTTCAGTGATCTTAGTTCTCTAGTCTCTATTGAACCTAACCAAAGACTCTTCTGACCAGTGAATGATGGGCCTTATTTTGCTGCTTCTCTCTCACCAAGAGTGCAAATTTTTAGTCCTTCATAGTCAAATCACCATGGACCTCCTCTTTCCAGGACATAAAAATCCCCGCTTTCCCTTCAATAAACTTCTCAGTGAATTTTTTCACTGGTGGTGTTTCCTCTCTCCTGACAAGTTAGTAAACTTCGTAATTATCTTGTAGCTCTTGGGAGTTGTCTCATTTACTATGCTTTTTGTTTTTGTTTTTGTTTTGTTTTGTTTTTTAAGTAGGTGGACTCTACGGTCCTGTCTAGCTGTAGCAGTCCATGAATCTACATTTCCAAGAGAGCCACAGGCAAGGCCACCTGCCATTCATTCTCTGAAAGTTAGGATGTGAGGACCTATGGTCCCAGAGAACTGAGGACATTCTGCTGCTGTATCTCAGGTTCTCTGTATGGCATTACCCTCTGCCTTGGAGAGAGTTCTGTTTGGATCTCTTCGTTACTCACCCTCTTTCATTCTCATTCTCAATATTGAGGAGAAGCAGCAGCAAAGACTGATTCTAAAGTATAGCGGAGGACAAAGTCAGAAATCAGTGCCCACGATGGACCTAGACCCGGACATTCTGAGCACTCCTACCTGACTTCCTTTTCTCTCCTAGAATGACGACCCACAGATTTGCACCCTCTCTTCCTTTCCTTCTATTACAAAGTCAAATAATGTAAAGACCCCCTAGCCAAGGTCCTCATTTTACAGGGGAAAATCGTGACTCGAAAATGTGAAGAGCAACAATCCAGGCTGCAGGGCCATGTGGTGCAAGGTCAAATCTAGAATATGGGGTTTCCAATTCCCAAAGCAGTGTTTGTCTCGCAGCTCCATGCTCTTTCTCCCTGTCAATTTGTTTTTTAGCTGGTTTCATTTTTTTCTTTTTTTTTAGGGCATATTGTCTCAGGGTTATTTTTGAAGGAGCAATGTATGACCTCTGTTTCACCCTTTAATCCTTTAAAGTTAAGACCGCTGGGAAGAGACAAATGCATTAAATAAATATTATCAAATTATCACTTCTGAGGAAAAACCTGCTGAGATAGAAAGATCCTTCTTTTTTCTCTTTCCTATCCTCTCTTTCTTCCATGGAACACACATATGCAGTTCTCACTTTCTGAAATTCCCTTTCCCGCTGTTTTTTTTTTTCTTTTTTTTTCCCGCTTCCTAATTTAGAGTTTGTTACTCTGTTTATATTACCCTCAGAACTCTCTGTCCAGCTGTCCGCCACGGCATTTATAACGCATATGGCGATTGTTTGATTAGCTCTCTCTCTTCCTTACAAGATGTTAGGTTTTTGAGGACAAAGAATGGGTCACACTCACCTTTATATTACTGGCACAAGGTAGGCACCAAATCAGTGTTGAATTACTGATTGGAAGAATAAAGAATGAAAGAAAAGCATTTCTTTGGGGCCATATGGCCCTGTTATCATGAGAGATTGTCACAATCCTACAAGAAGACCACATCCTGCTTTGTGCTGTCTTTCACCGACTCACACCCCAATTTAGTCATAACAGTATTTCACCAACTGCTCTCCCGCAGTTGTTGAAACTGCAGACGTCCAGGATGTAATCAAATCTCATTAGTCCCCAAAACTTTGAATACAAAACCTTACCGAACCTATATTTCATTTTAGGTGACATGTCTAAATTCTGCAGATTTCCTTCTGGTGAGAACATTGGGCACTTTAACACTTTTTGAGCAGGTGCTGAGCTGTTGTTATTTCAGGTCATGCAAGACCGAGATTCTGTAAATTCAGAAGCAGTGAGCAGGGGCTACGACTGGCAGGCTCCTGCGATGACTTCATGGTCAAGTATAAAGACGAGACTGCGTTCCCAACGAAGGAACAGAGGATGAAGTCATCATCTTGGCTGTGTCCGGGAACTGAAGTTGTCCAGCTATATGGTGGGACATTCAATATGCTAAATGGGATAGGAGATGGAACTGATTCCCCGGATACTGACAAAGACATGTAGCCCTTCATGTTTTAGAAATGGCATTTCTCCTGCTGCTCTGGCATCCTGTATGTCAGCAACTGAGTTTTCAAAGAAAGATTTATCTCTAAAGGAGGTAAAGGGGTTGAGCATGTGTTATAAATTGTGATCAAAGCAGAACACAGATGGTGGGGTCCTCATGAGGCAGCAAAGTATAATGGATGTGGCTTCATTCTAGCACTGCTGCTCACCAGCCAAAAGGCCTTGGGTGACTTATAATAATTGCTCTGTGCCTATTTTCTCATCTGTAGAATGGGGATAATAATATTATCTATCTCCCGGGGTTGTTTTTAAGCTTAAATGAATATATAGATATAAAGGACTTAATACAATACTCAGCACATGGTTATCTACCAGGTAGACATTACTATTCTTTTAGGTAATGTCTTCATAATCATTAAGGATTTGAGCCATAGAATAGATAACCCTGGGCTTGTATCTCAGCTTTACTGCTTAATAGCTGCATGGAGCTGACAAGTTCATTAACTGCTAATCCTGAGTTTTCTCATCTGTGCAATGGAAATGATAAAATCATCTAAAGCATACGATTTTTGTGATGATTAAAAGGAATAGCATGTGCAATGTGCATAGCATGATTCCTAGTGTATTTGAGTGCTCATTAGTATCATTTATAATACTCTCTATGTGCCATTCAGTAACTGAGGCTCCAGGGAGTTTAAGATTCATTGTTTTTAAGAATCCCAGGCTAGTGTGGGAAGTGGGAGGATGGTTTGGTGCAGTGGGGGAAAGAACCCTGGCAGTATGTAGTGAAGACCACAGAGGCAGGAGTGATGTTCATCTCACTTCTGAGTAGAAATTTTCAATGCAGAACAAGGGTGAAAACTTTCTAGGCAAAATCAATGAACTTAGAGCCATAGAGGATGTTTCGGTATTGATTTTCTCTGGTTTGTTTTTTGCTATTATAAATAATCTTCAATGAACAACTTTGTACTCAGTCTATATCTAATTTTTTTCCTTAGGGTCAACTCCCAGAAATGAAACTGCCAAGTAAAATGGTAAACATTCTTAAGGCTTTTGCAAAATACCATCCTCTTCTCTACCAGGATTATGTAACAAGTTTAAGCAATGTAGGAGGGTACCAGTCCCTAGAAACCTCTACAACACTGGGTATTAAATGTAAAAAGGAAAAGAAAAGTGCTAACATATTCAGCAGAAAATGGCAGCTCATTCTTAATTTGCCTTTCTTTAGTTTCTAGCAAAGTTGAACACTTTTCATATATGCATTGGCTATTTGCAATCTTTCTTTTTAAATATTCTTTTGCATCTTTTATTTCACACTGACATGTGAACACACAAAGAATATTAACACAGTGCCATGTATTGAAATATTTTTCCCAGTTTGCCTTTTCAATTTATATACGGTAGTATTATTTCAATGTAAAGTATTAGAATTTTTATAACAAAAGCAGTTGGTCTTTTCCTTTGTGGTTTCTACCTTTGCTTTTATACTTAGAGAGGTCTTCTTCAAATTCTAATAAATATACAATTTTGAGGACTTGTTTTTGTTGTTTTGGTACTTAACTGTTAAGCCTTCCTATTTCTTTCACTAGCATGAGCAGTAATAATCTGATTTTTAACTCCAACAAGCAGGATCCACTCCTTGGATCTCTGTTGTGTTTGATTGACTTGTCTACTCTTGCACTCTCTTTATATATCTATTATTATCTATTTATTATTATAATACTGTAATGTGTTTTAATAACTCATAATGAAAATCTTTTTTTTTTTTTTCAATTGCTTCTTGACCATTTACTACCCTGGATAGCTTTGTCAATTTCTAACAACACAATAAAAGTCAGTGAGAATTGTGATTGGAATTCCATCTCGTGTACCTTATTTGGAGGAGAATTGGCATCTTTACAATATCAAGTATTTCCATCCAGATTCTGCTTTTTCTACACTTATTCAGGTCTTCTCTATTTCTCATTGAAGTCTTGTGTTCTTCCTCATATACATCTGGCTCTCTTCTTAAGAGTTAAACCATCTCCAGATAACTGATGTGTTTGCTAAGGCATTCTGGATGTTTATCAGTGCTCACAGTAGTAACCTTGATAAATCACTTTATATTGACTCTTTTTCCCTATCTTACTTCCTCTGCACCTTCATTCTTGTTCCTTAGGATCATCACCCAAATAAACTACCAGCACTCAAGTCCTTGTTTCAGTCTCTGCATTTGAAGGAACCTGAATTATGACACTTGAGATCATCTTTCCAAACAGTAATTGCAATTCCAATTTTTGGAGATATGCAGATTTTCAGTGGTATGCTCTAGGGTCCAGTGGGTCTGGATTAGAAGTCCTGGAACATGCTATCTCATTTTCTTAGGAAAAGAATCCCTCATATTGACATAGTCTTGGATCACGTACTACTTCTATAGAGATCTGGGATAAAATAGGTACACTGGTGTATACAGCATCTATATATAGTTCCCCAGCTTCTAGGCTGAAGATTTATAAATACAGGGCTAAAGAGACTTACTTTTCTCACCATTAGCAAAATTAATCTTCACTCATGATATCAATTATATTTTTTTGGCTTTATTCAAAGACTTGCCTATTATTTCTTTATTACTAAAGTAATAAACCCAAGCATCTCAGTTTGTATCTTATTACTCATAATAATCACAATAACAAAATCATTTCCATTTGTTGTCAGATACAGGCTCTATGCCAATTATTTTACATATTATACTTCTTTTTTTATTTTTTTTATTACATAAGTAGATCTTAGTAATGAAGCTGAGTTTAGGCTAAGTTAAGGGAACTGTGGGAGTGGAATAACTATAGATGATGGAATTGTGTTGTTGTTTTTACCCCAGGAAATGTCAACCCTAAAACACATGATTAAATTTCTCTCATCAGTGTTTCAATATAGATGTCTTGTCCATCCTTTGTTAAATTTATTCCTAAGTATGCCGTGGTTTTATTTTTACACTACTATAAATAATGTTTGTTTTCCAACATTTTATTATTGATGCACAGAAATAAAATGGATATTTTTTGCATTTATACTATGTGACCTTGCTAAATTATTAAGTCTAATAAAAGTTGTTTTTGTAAATTCCTTAGGGATTTCTTTGATGCACTTTATGGGTTTCCAATCTTTATGATTTATTTATTTATTTGTTTAGATTTACTGCTGACTGGAGCCTTCAGAATAGTATTGAAAAATTGCTAATTATATTCATTGGCAAGAACAAATCTTCCTTTTCCCCCCCACTTAAAGAGGACATGATTCAATATTTTATCATTCAGCAGAATGTTAGCTGGAGGTTTTTGGTGTTTTTTGTTTGTGTGTTTGTTTTGTTTTGTTTTTGTAGATGTCCTATATCAAATTGAAGAAGATGTCTTCCTTCCTAGTTCCCGGAGTTATAAAATGATGTTAAATTCTGTCAAACACTTTTTCTGCATCTATTTAGATTATGGGTTTTTTTCTTTTATTCTGATAATGTGATGAATTAAATTCACTTTCAAATTTTGAAGAAACCTAGGGTAGATGGAACTAGAGGGTAATATGCTAAGTGAAATAAGTCAGAGAAAGACTAATATCATATGATTTCACTCATATGTGGAATTTAAGAAATAAAACAAATGAACATAGGGGAAGGGAGGGAAAAATAAGATGAAATCAGAGGGAGACGAACCATAAGAGACTCTTACATTTTTTTTAATATATTTTATTTATTTGAGAGAGAGAGAGAGAGAAACAGTATGAGAAGGGAGAGGGTCAGAGGGAGAAGCAGGCTCCCCGCTGAGCTGGGAGCCCTATATGGGACTCGATCCCAGGACTCTGGGATTATGACCTGAGCCGAAGGCAGTCGCTTAACCAACTGAGCCACCCAGGCGCCCCAAGAGACTCTTAACTATAGGACACAAACAGGGTTCCTGGAGAGGAGTAGGTGGGGGATGGGGTAACTGGGTGATGGGCATTAAGGAGGGCACGTGATGGAATGAGCACTCGGTGTTATATGTAACTGAGGAACGGCTAAACTCTACCTCTGAAACTAATTATAAAAAAAATAAACAAACAGCATTTCTAGGGTAAAACTTAAGTCATTATATGCTATTAGTTTATCTACTGCTAGATTTGATATGCTAATATTTTTGTTAGTATGTTTGCATCTATGTTCATGAGAGATATTGGTGAGAAATTTTCTCTTTTTCGTAATGTCTTTACCACATTTCAGCACCAGGAATATGGTGACTTCTTAAATTAGTTGCGGGAAGTTCTCTCCTCCTCTGTATTTTGAAAGAATTTATATAAGACTGGTATTTCTTGCTTAACTGTTTGACTGGATTCACCACTGAAACTATCTGGGCCTAGAGTTTTCTGTGTGTGAAGGCCTTTGATAACAAATTCAATTTATTTAATAATTTAGAGTTATTCAAATATTTATATCTCAATGAGTAAATTTTGGTAAATTATATTTTTCAAGGAATATGTGAATTTCAATTAAGCTCTTAAATTAATTCGCATAAAGGTGTTTATAATATTCCCATATTACCCTTTGTTTTCTTCAGCATCTGTTGTGATACTCTTTCTTTTACTCTTGCTATTGGGGTTTGTGAGTTTTTTCTTTCTTTTTTTCTTGATTAGTCTTGCTAGAGGTTTCATAATTTTTATTAATGCTATACAAAGAACCAACTGTTGGCTTTAATTTCTCTGTTAATTTCTGCTTGTGTCTTTTTGTTTTCCTTTTACTTAGGCTTTAATTTGCTCTTTTTTTCCTATCATCTTAATGCAGGAACTTACATCATTATTTTAATCCATTTCTCCCTAATATAGATGTTTAATATATAAATTTCCCTCTGTACTATTTTGACTGCATTGCTATACTATTTATTTTTTTCTGGTGCTCTTTTTTTTATTTCTCATGTACTATATTTGAATTCCTATCCAGTTTAATATTATTTTGGCTTAAAGAATTTCCTTTTAATGTTTTATGTTGTTAGTGCAGGCTTGCTAACAACAAATTCCCAACATTTTTTTTTTTTTAATGTCTTCATTTCACCATTGTTTTTCAAAGATATTTTCATGGGATATAGAATCCTGCTTTAATAGGGATTTTTTGTTGTCAATTTTTAGTGTTTTTGTTTGGGTATTTATTTATTTTTTCTGTTACCTGTTTTTTATTATTATTATTATGTTATGTTAATCACCATACATTACATCATTAGTTTTTGATGTAGTTTTCCCTGATTCATTGTTTGCATCTAACACCCAGTGCTCCATGCAGAATGTGCCCTCTTTAATATCCATCACCAGGCTAACCCATCCCCCCACCCCCCTCCCCTCTAGAACCCTCAGTTTGTTTCTCAGAGTCCATAGTCTTTCATGGTTGTTTGGGTATTTAAAAGACAACATTCCATTGTCTTTTGGATTCCATTTTACTAATAAGAAACCAGCCATAATTTGCATTGTTTTTTCCCTGAATAAAGTTTTTCTACTTTCTCTGTTGACTTTCAAGGTTTTTCTTTGTTTTTGGCTTTTAGAAATGTATTTATGATATGCCTACATGTGGTTTTTCTTTTTATGTTTCTGCTTAGTGTTTTCTGGGTTTCTTAAGGATTTGTAAATTGTGTCTTTCATAAAATTTGGGGAATATTAGCTATTACTTACTTAAGTACTATTACTTAAGTACATTCTCCATCAATTCTTACTTCCTTTTTCTTCTAGATTATCAAGTAAACATTTGTAATATCCTATAATATTGTCCCATATGACTTTAAGGTGCTGTTCATTTTTCTTCAACCTCTTTCTTCCCTCATATTGAATAATCTCTATTTGCTTCGAGACCACTGACACTTTCTTCCCCTGTTTCTAGTCTTCTGTGAAGCTCATGTTGTGGATTTTAAAAATTTCAGATTTTTGTATATTTTAATTACAGATTTGCTATTTTATTTCCTTTTATATTTTTTCATTTCTCTACTTAGACTCTTCATCTGTCTATCATTAAGACTGTATTTTCTCCTTTTAGCCCTTGAGATTATTCATAATAACTTCCTTAAAATTTTTATTTGTTAAATCAAACTCTAGAGCTAGCTCATCTCTTTATATTGACTTTTTTTTTTTTTGCCTGTTTTGTAATTATGTTATTTTATGTTGGGCAGTTTGGACGATATGTTTTAAATACGCTAGATTTTGTTATGTTTCTCTAAAGACTGTGGATTTTTGTTCAGAAAAGCAGTTCAATTACTATTTACCTTGAAATTGTATTCGCTTAGTTTTATGCTTATTGGGACATACCTGTGTAAAGTCTAAAATATTTCTTAAGTCCCCCTAACTTGGTGATACTTAACATCTAGGTCCTGCATCTTCTGTGGCTATTACCAAAACTTAGTTTTAGGATTTAAAAGTGGTACGGAGGAGGCCTTACTCTAAAGGTAGGAGTTAGGAAACTACTATCTGTCTGAGTCAAGGCTGGCCCCATACCTGGCTCTTCTGTAAATAAAGTTTTACTGGAACACGGACACACATTCATTTATGTGTTTGTATAGATGCTTTTACACCATGAAAGTAACAGAGAGCTTATGGACCAGAGACCCTAAAATATTTACTCTGTGGCCCTTTACGGTATCCTGATGTCTGCTCTAGGGCATGAGCCATATTCTTTTTCTTTTTTTTTTAAGATTTTATTTTTAAGTAATCTCTACACCCAGTGTAGGGCTTGAACTTACAACCTTGAGATCAAGTCACATGCTCTACTGACTGAGCTAGTGCCCCTGTGATCCATATTTTTAATGCATGGTCTTTCTGATGTCTCAGCTGACAGCTCAGGATATCAACAAGATTTCTTCACCCTGGCTGGGTATGGGACATCCATGTCTCCCAAAAGTGCACACCCTTCAGTCTCTCTGTTCTACTCTCATCTCTGTAGCATATGCTTGCTTGTAAGCTTCCCACAGTCTCTTCCTGCACTCGAGAAGCTCAGCTCTCAGCCAGAGACTTGATAGAAGCAAGTTCTAGGATTCCCCACTCAGCCCAACTCTACCCTCCTGGTGTGCTCTCCTATAGATTCCAGCTGTTTCAGCAACTTTTAATTCTGCTCTCTGCTCTAACTTCAGCAGGACCTCTGTGCTTTGCTCAGGCTACAGTTCGCTGCCACAGTTTAGAAAATTGATCCCAGGCAGAGAACCAGGACAATCGTGGAACACACATTTGAGTTTTTCTTCCAAGGATTTCAGGCTTCTGCTATTTGTTGTTCAGTGCCTTCAAACAGTTTTCTTATATATTTGTTTAATATTATAGTGTTAACATATGATCGCAAGTATAAGTTCTTTTATTGTCATTTTAAAATACCAAATCCACTTTTTTTTGCAAATTCACGTGACAGAGTAAACATATAAAAACATTTTACCTGTTAATATACACTGAGCCAGTTATAGGATTATAGTAAAATATGTTACCTGAGAACTACCCATATGGAATAAGCTTGAACTTAGGATAATGCATCATTCTATTCTCCTCTTTAGCAGCTGCAAAGGATTTCTTCAGCTGCCCTCCAGATCCTTAACATCCCACAAGGCAAATCAAGCAGATTAACCAATATTGCATCATCTATTACTATTCTGTTTACCTATTCTGAATAATTTTTAATATTCTTAACTCTCTTCTCTATTTCTCTAGAATGTTGAAATTCAGACCGTAGGTTGATTTTGAACACTTCCAATTTTATTGTTTTCATTACAGTATGCAACATCATACTTACCATAGAAATCTATTTCACTACTCTTTGTCTCTCCCATAGAAGGAATTACATCCTGTTACTTCCGTGTAACACTCCTTAGGGGTTTTGAGTTATAGTAGTGTATACTTCGTCCTTATTCAACCCAAATGGAATTTCTCTGTTAAAGGGTTACAACTTTAATAGCATAAAATCAGATCACTAGGTGTTTTTATAATTATTAGAATTCTCAAGGATTTGGACAAATGATGTTTAATTAAATGATACTCATCAGCTTATAATTAGATGCAGGCTTACTGATAATATATTTGATAAATATGTTATGGCTATAAACAACCTCCAAAAATAAGAAAGGCCTAGTAAATATTTGAATAATGGGCCACCGTTGTTACTTCCTTTGCTAAGGAGAACTATATTTATTTCAAGTTAGAGATCAGATATTCATCATAGTCCTTAGTTCTCAAAATTATATAAATATGTATTTGGAGTGTTCATACTTCAAGTTTCTTTCTGGTTATGTTTCACATAAAGAACCTATGTTCAAATAACACTTTCATATACTGGAGGCTATTATTAAGTCAAAATTGAACTTAAAATTAAAAATAAAAAAGACATGCTTTTAAAATAGAAGTGCTAATAAGACCTTAAGTGAACTTTCATGTCTTGGCTGTAGACATAGCTGACTTTTATCTATAAAAAGGGTAATTGGTGTATTAGGTAGGTTACTTTCTGCTGCAAGTAATAGACACTCCAATTAAAAGTGGCTTTAAAATATTTTTCATACAACAAGATGTCTGAAGTATGATCTCAGAATTAATTCAGTGGTTCAATAGCACCATCAAAGACTGGAGTTCTCTTCTCCCTGCTCTGCCATCCTCAACGTATTGGCTTACGCCCTCAGACCTACACTCTCATAGTTTCAAGCAAGTTGCAATGGCTACAAGCATTACTTGCTCAAGTAAAGTTTGTCATGTTGCTTAGGCACCAATCTGTTTGGAATTTTTACACAGAACACACCAAACTGGGACCTGATCCTGTACAAAAGCACTTTAACAGGTACAAATGCAAGATTATAATATCAAACTAAGCTTGACTATGTGGCTAACAGGGGTCAATCGATATTTGTGAAATTCCCCTATTCTCGGTGGTATGCTGGTACATGTTTAACAGTTGGATTTCTGGGGAAAAAATATCCCTGAATTCTAGCATATGTCAATTTCCATACTGTGAACACTCCCATCATGGCCGATTTTAAGCATGAGAATGACGTCTTGGAATGCAGAGTTGCAAAGAGATGGGTAGCAGCACATTCTTCAAAATGAGTAGTTTTGCCACACAAATGCAATTAGTGTAAACCTGGAGAGCACAGATAATAGTAAAATGTGGTAAATAATTAAGAAGTGATGAGTTTTGGTTATTTATTGCATGTACCTTTAATATTATTTACTTAGTTATAAGCTCATATACTTTATTTTTTAATAATGGCTGTGTTTAACAACTGGTTTGCAGAATTACTGAAGATTTCATGACCAGGTGTTCTGAGCTGGGTATGAGCTAGCTTCAGCACACCGTGACTGGCCCCCACAGCCATCTCCCCTGTTTTCATTAAACTTGTAGCCTTATACCATGCACATACATAAAAGGGTAAGGTTTTTATTAAACGTTATACACAAAGCATATCTTTATTTCATTCATTATAAAAGTAGACAAAGAAAACTGGGCAAAGCTTGGGAACATTAAAATATTTTGTAAACTAAATGAAAAGGCCTAAATTGTAAAGTCTTATCCCATTTTACTTATATTTGATCAAAAGAAAAGAAAACTGAAAAATGGCATCTTGAATACATGATAGGGCCAGAGGTCTCAAATTCTGAATCAGCGTTCCTCAACCTAGCTCTGATTCCAGTGTTATCCTAGTCAAGGAATGGTGCATCACGGAGTGTGATTTTTCTGTTAGAAAATAGGGAGGCAATAACGAGATAGTCTTGAAGGTCTCCTCTAGTTTTAAAGTTTGTCATTGTGATTCTTTTAAAAATCTATGACTCTGAGTATAACTCACCTGAGTCTTTATATTTAAAGTGAGTTTCTTGCAGACAACATATATTTAGGCAATCTCTGTCTTTTAATTGATTTATTTGGACCATTTGCATTAAGGTGATTATTGGTTTAGGTGGGTTAATATTGACCATGTTTGTAACTGGTTTTTATTCACTGGGTTTGTTATTTGATCCCACCACCATTACCCCTTTTTATGCATGCTTTGGTTTTAATTGTATATATTATATGATACCACTTTATACCCTTTCTTTGTGTATCAGTTACAATTAAACATTTGTCCTATGGCTCACAATATGTGTTTTTGACTAATCTAATTCTACCTTCAAATAAGACTATACTCCTTCATGTATAGGGTAGGTACATTATAACAAAAGTCTTCTGATTCCTCTTTCTCATCTCTTGGGACACTGCTGTCATTTATTTCACTTAGCTATATGTTTTAATCACCTAATACGTTGTTATTATTATTGTTTTCAATGGTTTTCTTTTAGAGCAATTAAGAATAAAAAAAAAATTAGGGCACCCGGATGGTTCAGTTGGTTAAGCGTCTGACTCTTGATTTCAGCTCAGGTCATGATCTTGGGGTCATGAGATTAAGCCCTGCAAAGGCTCCTCAATGGGGGCTCCACATGGGTGTGGAGCCCGCTTAAGATTCATTCTCTCTCTCTCTCCCCACACCACCCTAAAAAAAAGAATTTTATTTTATTTTCATTTATTTTTTCTCCAATCCTCTTCCTTCTTTTATATAGGAAAGATAATTTTATTCAAGCATCTTACCTATATTATTTTCCTTCTGCCATAAGGACTTAGAAGATTTATTGCAGTCAGGTCTGATGGCAATAAATCCCCCTGGTTTTTGTTTGTCTGAAAAGTCTTTTCTTTCACTTTTGAAGGATAATTTCACTGGATGTAGAATTGTACATTTGTGGGGATTTCCCCCCCAGTACTTTTTATTATTTCATTCTCCTTTCTTTTTGTTTGCCTGAATAATTTTTAGAAGTCGGCTGTAATTCTTACCCTTGTTTCCCATTAAGTAAGGTGATTCCCTCCCTTTCCCTTTCTTCTCTCAAGATTTTCTCTGTCGTTGTTTTTCTACAATTCAAATATGGTATTCCTAGAAGGGTGCGTGCGTGTGTGTGTGTGTGTGTGTGCGCGTGCATGCCTGTGTGTTTGGTGTTGGTGTTTACGCTGCTTCTTGTGGTCTGAGATTCTGAGATCTGTAGCTCTTTGTTTCATTAATTTGAGAAAGTCCTCAACCATTATTACTCTAAATATTTCTTCTGCTCTCTTCTCTCTTTTTATGGTATTCTACTTACAAGGATGTTATATTTTTGATATTGTTGTTGGATGATGTTTATTTTTTCATTCTTTTTTGCCTCTTTACATTTCAGTTTGGGAAGACTCTGCTGACTCCTTTTCCAGTTTACTGCTTCTTTCCATGGCTGTGGATTATTGATGAGTCTACTGATGAACCCATAAAAGACATTTTCATTCTTGCTATAGTATTTTGTTATTTTTTACAGCAGTGTTAGGTACATAGCAAAATTGAGTAGAGCTACAGATATTTTCCATGTATCACCTGCTCAAACATAAGCACAATTTCCACCATGGTCAGCCAGAGTGGTACATTTGTGACATTTCATTATCGCCCAAAGTACACAGTTTATATGAGGGTTCACTCTTGGTGTTGCACATTCTATGCATTTGGGCAAATATAGAATATATATATATATATATATATATATAACATATTATATAATGACCTGTATCCACTATTATAGTATCATACAAAAAAGTTTTACTCCCCTAAAAATCCTCTGTGCTATGCCTATTCACCCCCGCTTCCCCAAAAATCACTGGCCATCACTGATCCTTTTATTATTTCTATAGTTTTGTCTTTGACACAATGTCATATAGTTGTGATCATACATTATGTAGGCTCTTCAGATTGGTTTCTTTTACTCAGTAATATTCATTTAAGGTTCTTCCATGTCTCTTTATGTCTTGATAGTTCATTTCTTTTTAGCACTAACATTTCGTTGTTTGGACATACCAGTTTACTTATCAGTTCACCTATTGAAGGAGACCTTGGTTACCTACAGCTTTTGAAAACTTATGAATAAGGCTGCTATAAACATCCATATGTAGGTTTTTGTATGAACATAAGTTTTCAACTCATTTGAGAAAATACAAAGGAGCACAATTGCTGGATCATGTTCTAAGAGTATATTTAGTTTTGTTAAAAACTGCCAAACTGTCTTCCAAAGTGGCTATACTATTTTGCATTTCTATTCAGCAATGAATAAGGGTTCATGCTGCTTCACATCCTTGCCATTTGGTGTTGTTAGTGTTTTAGATTTTGGCCATTCTAATAGATGTGCAGTAGTATCACATTGTTTTAATTTGCAATTCCATAATGCCATAATATGTTGAGTGTCTTTTCATACGTTCATTTGCCATATGTATATCTTCTTTGGGGAGGTGTCTATTTAGGTCTTTTGCCCACTTTTTAATTGAGTTGTTCATTTTCTTATTGTTGAGCCTTATGAGCTGTTTGTGTATTTTGGATAATAGTCCTTTACCAGAACTGTCTTTTGCAAATATTTTCCCCCAGTCTGTGGCTTGTCTTCTCATTTTTTGACAGGGTCTTTCACAGAGCAGGAGTTATATTTTTAATGAATCTAGGTTATCAATTATTTTTTTCATAGTCTGTGACTATGTGTCATCCCCATATTCAAGGGTCATCTAGATTTTCTCCTGTTGTTTTATAGGAGATTTATAGTTTTGAGTCTTATATTTAGGTCTATGATGCATGCATTTAAAGTTAATTTTTATAAAGATGTAAGGTCTGTGTCGAGCTGTGTTTTTTGTTGTTGTTTGTTTTTGTTTTTGCATGTGGTTGTTCACTTGTTCTAGCACCATTTGTTGAAAAGACTATTTTGCTCCTTTGCATTACCTTTTCACCTTTGTCAGAGATTAGTTGACCATACAATGCTATTGTAATAGCATTGTATGGTGACAGGGTAGCCACACTTGTGGTCAGAATAGCATAACATTTAGACTTGTTGAATCATGGAAATTACAGTAAAATTGTGTGTCAACTACACTTCGTTTTTTAAAAAAAGATCAGTTGGCTATATTTATGTGGGTCTGTTTCTGGGCTGTCTATTCTGTTTCATTGATTTACCTGTTGTTTCACCAATACCACACTGTCTTGATTACTATAGCTTTATACTGAGTCTTGAACTTGGGTATTGTCAGTCCTCCAACTTTGTTTTTCTCCTTCGATAATGTGTTTACTATTCTGGGTCTTTTGCCTCTCCATATAACCTTGAAAATCAGTTTGTTCAATATCAAAATAATTTCCTGCTATTTTTATATGGATCATATTGAATGTATAGATCAGGTTGGGAGGAACTAACATCTTGACAATATTGAATCTTCCTATCCATAAACATGGAATAACTCTCCATTTAGTTGTACTTTGGTTTCTTTCATCAGTGTTTTATACATGTCCTCATCTAGATCCTGTACATATTTTGTTAGCTTTATACTGAAGTTATTTTTTGTGTGCTAATATGTTTTTAATTTCAAATTTCACTTGTTTACAATTAGTATACAGGAAAGAAATTGACTTTTGAGTACATTAAACTTCTATCCTATGACCTTGTTTATAATTACTTATTAGTTCCAGAAGTTTTTTATTGATTCTTTTGTATTTCCCACATAGACAATGATATCATCTGCAAACAAAAGAGTTTTATATCTTCCTTCCCAGATGTATACTTTCAATTTCCTTTTCTTGTCTTACACTGTGATAATCAGGACCTCAAATAAAATATTGAAAGCAATGGTGAGAGGGGAAATCCTTGCCTGTTTTTAATCTTAGCAGGCAGGCTTCCAGTTTTTCATCACTAAATATGTTAGCAATAGGTTGTCTGTAGATTTTTTTGTTAAATCAATTTGAGAAAGTACCATGCATTCCTAGTTTGCTGAGAGTTTGTATCATGAATGGGTGTTAGATTCTGTCAAATGCTTTCTCTGCATCTGCTAATATGATCATGTGATTTTTCTTATTTAGCCTACAATGTGATAGATTACATTAGTTAATTTTTGAATGTTGAACCAGTCTTGTACATCTGGGACAAACTGTAGTGTTGTAACATTCTTGATTCTATCATTTCCTTTTTCTTCTTAAATTTTCCATTTCTCTCCTAATATAATTCATCAGTTCTCACATGTCTTGACTTTTTCTCTTAGAGCCCTTAACATACTAATCTCCTATTGGATAATTCCAACACCTATATCATATCTGAGACTGGTCTTGATGATTGTTTTGTTTTTAATATTGTGATTTTACCTTTTACATTGTTGGAAATTTGTTGAAAACTGGACATGTAACAGAAAGATAGAAACAAATAATTTCACTTTTAGTGGGATAATTTATGTCAATACTGCTAGAAGTCAGGCTAAAATAAAATTTGTTATAGGTATAAGTGTCAGAGACTTCAAATTCCTCTAGTGGTCTTATTTTTATTTCCTTTTTTTTTCTTTTTTTTTGATTTTGGGTTTTCTTTTATGAGAGTCTGTGCCTTGCCTCTCTTTCAGTTGCAGTCTGCTTTTCTTATACTGGATTCAAGCTGTTAGAGTGGTGCAATGTTGTAGAGGAAAAGGCTGTATAATATTACAATTAAATCTCAGTCTTTCAGTGTGTTTATATCATAGGCATGTAGTCTTTATTAGTGTTTCTCCACCTAAGTGGTGTTATTCGACCTGACCACTACTCCCTTTCAGACTGCAGTATTCCTGGTCTATTTCCTTGAAACCCTGATGCTGTCAACAATGTTACTTTTTCTCCTTACTAAAACATTAAGCCTGAATAGGCACTGAGTGAGAGATTCCCAAGTGATGAGCCTCCAACAAAGTCTTTTCTTCTGGATAATAGTCCTCTTGTGGTGTTATGGAGAAAATCATTTATTTCACAATGGTTCCTTTTTCCCCTCCCCTTTAAGGGAGGATTTTACTCAATCTCCATATTGAAAACCTGGCGGGGTTCCTGATAGAAACCCAGGAAAGTGTGGGTCTCCCGGAAGACTTCAGTTCCAAGGGGTCTATCACTGCTGAGCTAGTTGACACAACCTCCAGCAATTAAACAATATTACCAATTAAACATTCCTGCCACCTTATGGCTTTAACTGCAGTGAAGCAGATCTCTACTGTGTCTCTCTGGATGAACCTATCTTTTTAGGTTTTATGGTAGCCATTTGTCCTGCAAGTTCACTTCATTGATGGGTCCAAGAAAAATAATTGATTTTTGCTTTGTCCAGCTTTATTTATCATAAGAGAAAGAGTGACAACCTCTAACATCCTTACATGTTGGGAGTTAAACCAAGAGTCTCTAATTTTTAAAGATTTTACATAAGCAGATGTCTCAGTTTCTACTTAATTACATTTCAATAGACAAAAAATAGCTCTTAAAAATATTATTAGTGTTCCTTTCACTTCTGCAAATTCTGTGAGTCCCTGAGTAGATAAGCTATGGCATTTCTTTCCTAACTGATGATCAAGGCTTGAAATCATATGAAATTCATTTCAAAGAGCTACAGTTCAAGAGCTGCCCCAGGATCTTCCCACTCAGGTGTTCTCAGTGGAATGCAAAAGCTAGAATTTGGCTTTTCTCCACCAACCCAATTAAGATCCCTTCCAGCTCATCAAGCTGAACAAAAATTACATTGAGGGCATGTGACAATGGAAAATAAGATGACATGGCACGAAAGAATTGGGCCAGGAAATTTTATGTTGAAATCTCAGTGGTGTGAGGTATCTCACTACAAGAAAGATTTCTGAATAACTAGGTCATTGATGCAAATATGGAAAGGGCTTTGTAATTTCTAGGTTTCTCAAGTTGTTCTATTGGTTATTCCTTTAGGGCTTTTTTAAAATATTTTTTACAAGAAGGCATTACAACATTGGCATGAGAACTTTAGTCTCTTGCAAGGTAAATATTAGTAATATATCTGTCCCACAAAAAAAAAATCAGCCAAAAATACTTCTTAAATTAAAATGTATATATATATAATACATATATGCATATATATGTATAATATATATATATACACATAAAAAATTTGCACACTTTTTACCTCTTAGTAAATTCCCTAAGTAGTTACCTCAGATAATTTTAGTTTCTAATATCAAAGCCAGTAAACAAAATGATCACAAACTGATTCTAAGATTAAACTGATTTTCTTGCCATATAACATGTAGAAGAAAATCCAACTTATCTTCCTTTCACATATCTTCCTTTTCACGTCCTTTCATATTTTCGCATATTTTTTTAAAGATTTTATTTATTTATTTGACAGAGAGAGACACAGTGAAAGAGGGAACAACAGGAGGGGGAGTGGGAGAGGATGAAGTAGGCTTTCTGCTGAGCAGGTAGCCCGATGTGGGGCTTGATCCCAGGACCCTGGAATCATGACCTGAGCCGAAGGCAGACACTTAACAACTGAGCCACCCAGGCACCCCCCCTACATTTTCGTTTTAAAATCTGTATTTCATTTTGTCACAAATGGATACTTGTCACCTGTTTCTTTGGCATGATTACATTTTTTTAAATAAAAAACATTATTTTACTTAAGTATTTATTTCATATGTTTAGTGGGGTACTTCCACTGGTTTTGTACTTTAAGACATTTGCTGGCAAATGGGTCTCATACTTTCCCAGCTTTAGCTAATAAGCACAAAGTTGTCTCACAAATAAATGAGGGATTAGGTCTATAGCATTTACTATGAATAACATAAACACACATAAAGAGAGGATCTAATCATCATCTGATTCTTTAATCTTTTCAGCCCTAGTGGAGGGTGGGCTGAAATTCAACCATTTCTCCCCCGAGCACAAAGGACCACATGAAAGACTTGAGATGCTTCTCCCTAACACACTCTTTCAGAGCTAAAATAACAAAGACTAAGAATCCGTTTAGATTTAATCCCTTAAAAAATATAAATATTATAGACAACTAGACAAGCATCTTATTATAAATGAAACATGGTTTAGGGCAAAAGCTTTAAGAAAATTAAACACTCAAAGGAATTTTTGCTTAATAATCACAGCGCATGAAACTTGCCTACCATATATCCAAAAAGGTCTAGTTTTAGGTAGACTCAACTGAGACATCTGGAAAATTAAGTTATTTGAGTATTATTATTACAAATGTAACAGCAGCAACATGACCAGCAGGTACCATGATTTATTTTTTATTTTTTATTTCTTTAAGGTTTTATTTATTTATTTGACAGAGACAGAGATAGCGAGAGCAGGAACACAAGCAGGGGGAGTGGGAGAGGGAGAAGCAGGCTTCCTGCCAAGCAGGGAGCCCGACAGGGGACTCGATCCCAGAACCCCGGGATCATGACCTGAGCCGAAGGCAGATGCTTAACAGCTGAGCCACCCAGGTGCCCAGGTAACATGATTTAAAAAGAAAATGATACTCATTTTAATTCAATCAGTCTCAACTTAGGAAATAACTACTGAGCAGAATTTTAGGACAATTATATAAGATAGTTCATAATAGTTATGTATACTAGGGACAGCTTAGAAACTGAGATGTAAAATTCATTGCCTTTTGTGAGTGAACAAAAATATAGTGGATCTCATTGGCAATTTTACCAAAGAGAAATGATCTCAGGCCAAAACTAGAGTTAACTCTGATCAAACATATTAACATATTTAAAGGAAGAATATGCTAGTCAGAGTGGAGTAGAGAATTTCTTGGTCCTTGGTCAGGTCTAAGAAATATGAAGAGAGGTACGTTCTGTTGGGTCCCCAGCTCTATTCTGACACCTGTATATTCTGGACCAAGAATATGAGTATTTATATGTTCTTTCAGTGTGTGTACGTTTATGGAGTTAGTTATATGGAGATGGATTGACTGGGTTAACAAATCATCCATTTACTTCCATTTTTTTCTGCTATGCCATATTCATCTAGCAACATTCTGAATCTAATTTGCTATCCCCTGCAATAAGTCTATAGGAAAAGAATATGCTTATCAGTCAACAGAAGTTTATTCAAGACAGTCATATTATAAGACGGTCTCATTATAAGAGTTAACGCACTGACTTTCTCATTTTCACATATCAATCTCAGAATATTTGCTTAACCAAGAAATTGATCTTGTGCTGAAACATCAGGTTTCTAAGCTTTCAAGTTTGAGAACTAGCTTTGAATGGACATACACTCACTCAAGTAACGCCATGCTATGGAAATGAGATGCCCTTTTACAGATGACACCCAAGCCCCAAATAGGGCCCATGTATAAACTTCAACAACTGTATTGGGTTATCTTTTGAAATATGTCCTTGATACCACCACTATTTACCACCTTAGTGCAAAGCACCATCAACTCTTATCTGGAACAAAAGCCACTAGACTTGGTCTCTATAGTCTTTTCCCCACAGAGCATACAGCCAAAGTGATTCTTTAAAATAGAAGAAAAAATAAAATCCTTCTGAGAGAAATATCAAACCTTCTTTATATCCACCTTCTGCAGTCCTACGCTCTGACAATTGATCTCGCCTCTTAACTCTATTCTTGCTCACTCTGTTCCAGTCACTGATCTCCATGTACTCCTTGCCTGGGATTCTCTTTCTCCCCAAGATTCCTTCCTTATTCCTTTCAGGTCTCCACTCAAAGGTCACTTCATCTAAGAGGATTTAAAGATGGCAATCCATTTAATATAGTTCTTCTTCCAAACCTGTCATTCTCTCTCTACACCCCTTACCTTGCCTCACTTTTATACAGAGAATTGCTACCACTCAACATATCATGTGTTGATTTGTGGGCTGAGGATAGAAGTTCCGTAACAGTGACACGGTTTTTACTCACCACTGTGTGGAATAGAGTTTGGCACATAAATGGTATTCAGTACATTTTTTTAAATTAACAGTTGCAAGAGAAAAATATGTAGTAACAAAGAGGCTATTTGATCAGATTCCAGGATTCTAACCCTACTTTTGCCTTCTACCAGCTATCTGTGTGATGTTCGTCAAATTACTAGCTCTCTACCTTCAGTTTCTTTATCTATAAAATGAAAATACTAACTATGTGGCACAAATCCTATATGTGAAAGGGTTTTACATAATAAAACTCTGATCAGCTATGAGGGATTTGGACAAACCAGATGTCCAATCTTACAAACAGCATAGGTGGCCAAGTTTAGTGAGAAGAACACTGTATTGTGAGTAATGGTGACTGGGAGTCCTGATTCCTCCACTGAGCTCTGTGACATTGGCTCAATTATCCAACCCTTTCAAGCCTGATTTCCCTGATGAAAGAGAAACTTTCTCAAGTTTGATTTTTTTCCACTCATTTTACGTGTCATCCTTGCGCAGGGGCCATGCTAATCTTCTCTATACCATTCCAATTTTAGTATATGTGCTGCCAAAGTGAGCACTACACTCATTTTAAAGAAATTATATCTTCTCAGGAAAAACAATATAAGTAATAACGGCTAAGGAATTTTTATTAGCTCTCTCTTCATAATTCATCAGCCAATAGTAATTTCATGAATACCCTCATGTGCCTAGTCCTGTTCTAGGGGTTTGGGATAAATCAGGGCACAAAAGAGACAAATATCCTGCCTTTATAGAGTTCAACTTCCACTGTGGACACACAAATAAACAATAAATATAACAAGTAAACAAAACAGTATTTTGAAAGGAAATGTTACATGGACAAAATAGCACCATAAGGAATTGGGGACTCACTCTATTGAAGGGGATGTAAGAAGGGAAAGGAGTCAGGTTACAATTACAGAAGAGGCCATGACATTTGACCACACAGTCATTAAAAGACTTTTTTTTCTCTTCCTCTCCTCCCCGCTCCCACCTTTTTTCCCCCTTAAAATTTTGAAACTGTTGATATTGTGAATGATGCTGCAATGTACATAGGGGTGCATAAAAAAAGTGAAACTATACTATAAATATATTTTACTTAAAATTATAGAATTATGTATTCCCACTGAGTAGCATATTACAATAATATACCTTTGAAAAAATACTATTATAAAAGAACTTTGAAATTAGTCATTTAATCTTTACATGCAGAAATCTGTAAACATCTTAATTATGACATGGAGGTGATCTCATTGGTTCTCTTAATATTGATTTCTTTAAAAGAAGCGATATTTTGTATCCATTCATCAGCTGATGGACACTTGGGCTGTTTCCATAATCTGGTTATTGTCGATAATGCTGCTAGAAATATCAGGGTGCACGTATTCCTTTGAATTAGTATTTTTGTGTTCTTTTGGTAAATACCTAGTAGTGCAATTGCCGATCATAGGGTAGTTTTATTTTTAACTTTTTGAGGAATCTCCATACTGTTTTTTAGAGTGGCTGCGCCAGTTTGCATTCCCACCAACGGTACAAGACAGTTCTTCTTTCTCCATATCCTCGCTGGTTGTTGTTTTTAGCCATGAAGGTATGGAATGTTACTCGGCAATAAAAAAGAACGTAATCTTGCCATTTGCAATGACATGGATGGAGCTAGAGTATCATGCTAAGTGAAATAATTCAGTCAGAGAAAAACCAAATACAATATGATTTCACTCATGAGTGGAATTTAAGAAGGAAAACAAATGAACAAAGGGGAAAAAAGAGAGGGAGGCAAACCAAGAAACAGACTCTTAACTATAGAGAACAAACTGATGGTTACTAGAGGGGAGGTGGGTGGGGGGATGGGTTAAATAGGTGATGGGGACTAAGGAGTGCACTTGTGATGAGCACTGGGTGCTGTGTGGAAGTGTTAAATCACTATACTGTATAACTGAAACATTATACTGTATGTTAATTAACTGGACTTAAAATAAAAACTTAAATTGATGGGGGAGGAGCAAGATGTCAGAGGAGTAGGAGATCTAAATTTTGTTTGGTCCCAGGAATTCAGCTAGAAAATTCTCAAACCATTCAGAACACCTACAAACTCAACAGCAGATCGAAGAAAAGAATAGCAGCAACTCTCTAAATAGAAAAGCGACCACTTTCTAGAAGGTAGGATGTACTTGCAGAGAAATGAATCGGAGGTGATATTCGGGAAGACAGATGGCGGGGGAGGGGGCCTCCATCAGCTGCTACCGGCAAATAATAGAGCAGCAGAGCACAAAATCAGAACTTTTAGAAGTCTGCTCCGCTGAGGGACGTCACTCCAGTGGCTAAGCTGGGGGTGGAACCCTTGCTGGGACAGTGTGGTCTCAGGACCCTCAGGGTCACAGAAAGACTGGGGGTGCCTGAGTGTGGTGGAGCTCCCAGGTGTTGGAGTGGGGAAGCCGGCTGCAGAGATGGAGCCGAGGAGTGGGCTCTCAGCTCAGGATTGCCGTAAACTGTGATCTGTGGCACAGTCGGGCCACTGCTCTTCCAGCAGGGATCCAACAAGTGGCAGACCCAGGGAGACTCCCATCCTCTCATGCAAGGAGTGTTGTGGTAACGCACCGCAGGACTCTGCTGGGTTTGGAGACTCCACATGGGGTTGTGTGCCAGAGATAGAAACACTAGGTCACAGGCTGGGTGAGCATGGAGTGCGGCCAGAGACCGGGGAGACGGGAGTGACTGCTTTTCTCTGGGGGTGCACTGAGGAGTGGGGCCATGAGTTCTTTGCTCCTCCAGGACCACAGACTGGGAGGCTGCCATTTTCACTCTCATCCTCCAGAGCTGTAGGGAAAGCATGCAGGGAACAAAAGCTCCCGAGAGCAAACCTGAGCAAATTACTTACCCCGGCCCCTGGCAAGGGTGGGGCAATTCTGCCTCCAGCAAAGACATTTGAGAACCACGGCAACAGGCCCCTCCCCCAGAAGATCAGCAAGAACAGCCAGCCAAGACCAAGTTTACCGATCAATGAGAACGGCAGAACTCCAGCACTAGGGGAATACAGCACATAGATTCATGGTTTTTTCCCCATGATTCTTTAGTCTTTCAAAGTTATTTTTTTAATTTTCTTTATTTTTCTTTTTCTATTTTTTTAGTTGAATTTTTCTTCTTTCCTTTTTCAACCAACATCTTATCAATTCCTTTTTTAAAATCTTTTTAAATTTTTCATTTTTACAATCACATTCGATCTCTTCATTGTATTTAACCTTATTTATTGTATATATATAAGTTTTTCTTTCTTTAAAATTTTGGGATACAGTTTCTTCTAACAGACCAAAATATACCATAAAACTAGTGTATGCCGTTGTCCTATTCTCCTGCCTGATCACATTCTCTCTTTTTATTTTTTTATTCTTTTTTCAACCAACTTTTTATCTTATCAATTCCTTTTTTTAAAACCCTTTTTAATTTTCATCTTTACAGTCATATTCTATCCCTTCATCATATTTACCCTTGTTTTTGTGTGTTTTTCATTCTTTAAAATTTTGGGAGGCAATTTCTTGTAACAGACCAAAATACACCCAAAATCTAGTGTGTGGCTCTGTTATATTTACCAGCCTGATCATATTCTTTTTTTTTTCTCCCTTTCTTCCCCGCCCCCCCCGCCCCAGTTCCGGGTCTCTTCTGATTTGTTTAGTGTATATTTTTCTGGGGTCGTTGTTACCATTTTAGCATTTTTTTGAGCATTTTGTTCTCTCATTCATCTATTCTCCTCTGGACAAAATGACAAGACAGAAAAACTCACTTCAAAAAAACAAAGATCAAGAGGTAGTACCGACTGCCAGGGACCTAATCAATACAGACATTAGTAGATGTCAGAACTAGAATTCAGAATGAAATTTTAAAGATACTAGCTGGGCTTGAAGAATGTATAGAAGATAGTAGGGAATCCCTTTCTGGATAAAAATAAAAACTAAAATCTAAACAAGTCAAAATCAAAAAGGCTACTAATGAGGTGCAATCAAAAATGGAGGCTCTAACTGCTAAGATAAATGAGACAGAAGAAAGAATTAGTGATATAGAAGACCAAGTTATGGAAAATAAAGAAGCTGAGAAAAAGAGAGATAAACAACTACTGGATCATGAGGGAAGAATTCGAGAGATAAGTTATACCATAAGATGAAACAATATTAGAATAACTGGGATCCCAGAAAAAGAAGAAAGAGAGAGAAGGGCAGAAGGTATACTGGAGCAAATTATAGCTTCCCCTAATGTGGGGAAGGAAACAGGCATCAAAATCCCAGAAGCACAGAGAACCCCTCTCAAAATCAATAAAAATAGGTCAACACCCCAACATCTAAGAGTAAAACGTTCAAGTCTCACAGACAAAGAGAAAATCCTGAAAGCAGCTTGGGACAAAAGGTCTGTAACCTACAATGGTAGAAACATTAGATTGGCAGCAGACCTATGTACAGAGACCTGGCAGGCCAGAAAGGACTGGCAGTGATATATTCAGAGCACTAAATGAGAAAAATATGCAGCCAAGAATACTATATCCAGCTAGGCTGTCACTGAAAATAGGAGATAAAAAGCTTCCAGGACAAATAAAAACTAAGAGAATTTGTGAACACCAAACCAGTCCTACAAGAAATATTGAAAGGGGTACTTTCAAAGAAAGAGCCTAAAAGTAATATAGACCAGAAAGGAACAGAGACAATATACAGTAACAGTCACCTTACAGGCAATAAAATGGCAGTAAATTCATATCTTTCAATAGTTACCCTGAACGTAAATGGGCTAAATGTCCCAGTCAAAAGACACAGGGTACCAGACTGGATAAAAAAAAAGACCCATTGATATGCTGTCTGCAAGAGACTCATTTTAGATACAAAGACACCTCCAGATTTAAAGTGAGGGAGTGGAAAACAATTTACCATGCTAATGGACACCAAAAGAAAGCTGGGTTGGCAATCCTTATAACATACACATTAGATTTTAAACAAAAGACTATAATAAGAGATGAGGAAGAACACTACATCGTCCCTAAAGGGTCTATCCAACAAGAAGATCTTACACTTGTAAATATCTATGCCCCTAACATGGGAGCAGCCAATTATATAAGCCAGTTAATAACAAAAATCAAAGAAACACATCGACAACAATACAGAAATAGTGGGGGATTTTAACACGCCCCTCACTCAAATGGATAGATCATCTAAGCAAAAGATCAACAAGGAAATAAAGGCTTTAAATGACAAACTGGACCAGAGGGACTTCACAGATATATTCAGAACATTTCATCCCAAAGCAACAGAATACATATTCTTGTCTAGTGCACATGGAACATTTTCCAGAATAGATCACATTCTGGGTCACAAATCAGGTCTCAACTGGTACCAGAAGATTGGGATCATTCCCTGCATATTTTCAGACCACAATGCCTTGAAACTAGAACACAATCACAAGAGGAAAGTTGGAAAGAACTCAAATACATGGAGGCTAAAAAGCATCCTATGAAAGAATGAATGGGTCAACTGGGAAATTAAAGAAGAATTAATAAAATTTATGGAAACAAATAAAAATGAAAACACAACTGTTCAAAATCTTTGGGATGCAGTAAAGGCAGTCCTAAGAGAAGTATATAGCAATCCAAGCCTTTCTCAAGAAACAAGAAAGGTCTCAAATACACAACCTAACCCTACACCTAAAGGAGCTGGAGAAAGAACAGCAAATAAAGCCTAAACCCAGCAGGAGAAGAGAAATAATAAAGATCAGACCAGAAATCAATAAAATAGAAACCAAAAGAACAGTAGAACAGATCAACGAAACTAGGAGCTGGTTCTTTGAAAGAATTAACAAGATTGATAAACCCCAGGCCAGACTTAACAAAAAGAAAAGAGAAATGACCCAAATAAATAAAATCGTGAATGAAAGAGGAGAGATCACAACCAACACCAAACAAATACAAATAATTATAAGAACATATTATGAGCAACTCTATGCCAACAAATTAGATAATCTGGGGAAGATGTGGATGCATTCCTAGAGATGTATCAACTACCAAAACTGAACCAGGAAGAAATAGAAAACCTGAACAGACCTATAACCACTAAGGAAATTGAAGCAGTCATCAAAAATCTCCCAACAAACAAAAGCCCAGGGCCAGATGGCTTCCCAGGGGAATTCTACCAAACATTTAAAGAAGAATTAATACCTATTCTTCTGAAATTGTTCCAAAAAATAGAAATGGAAGGAAAACTTCCAAACTCGTTTTATGAGGCCACCATTACCTTGATCCCCAAACCAAAGACCTCATCAAAAAGGAGAATGACAGACCAATATCCTTGATGAACACGGATGCAAAAATTCTCACCAAAATACTAGCCAATAGGATCCAACAGTACATTAAAAGGATTATTCACCATGACCAAGTGGGATTTATTCCTGGGCTGCAAGGTTGGTTCAACATCCGCAAATCAATCAATGTGATACAATACATTAATAAAAGAAAGAACAAGAACCATATGATCCTCTTAATAGATGCAGAAAAAGCATTTGACAAAGTATAGCATCCTTTCTTGATTAAAACTCTTCACAGCACAGGGATAGAGGGTACATACCTCAATATCATAAAAGCAGTCTACGAAAAACCCACAGCAAATATCATAATCAATGGGCAAAAACTGAGAGCTTTTCCCTTAAGGTCAGGAACATGGTAGGGTTGTCCACTATCACCACTGCTGTTCAACATAGTACTAGAAGTCCTAGCCTCAGCAATCAGACAACAAAAAGAAAGAAAAGTCATCCAAATCGGCAAAAAAGAAGTGAAACTCTCACTTTTTGCAGATGATATGATATGAAACTTTATGTGGAAAACCCAAAAGACTCCACCCCTAAACTGCTAGAATTCATATAGGAATTCAGCAAAGTGGCAGGATATAAAATCAATGCACAGAAATCAGTTGCATTTATATACACCAACAACAAGACATAAGAAAGAGAAATTAAGGAGTCAATCCCATTTACAATTGCACCCAAAACCATAAGATACCTAGGAATAAATCTAACCCAAGAGGCAAAGATCTATACTCAGAAAACTATAGAATACTCATGAAAGAAATTGAGGAAGACCCAAAGAAATGGAAAAATGTTCCATGCTCATGGGTTGGAAGAACAAATATTGTGAAGATGTCTATGCTGCCTAGAGCAATCTACACATTTAATGCAATCCCCATCAAAATACCATCCACTTTTTTCAAAGAAATGGAACAAATAATCCTAAAATTTGTATGGTACCAGAAAAGACCCTGAATAGACAGAGGAATGTTGAAAAAGAAAAGCAAAGCTTGTGGTATCACAATTCTGGACTTCAAGCTCTATTACAAAGCTGTCATCATCAAGACAGTATGCTACTGGCACAAAAACAGACACACAGATCAATGGAACAGAATAGAGAACCCAGAAATGGACCTTCAACTCTGTAGTCAACTAATCTTTGACAAAGCGGGAAAGAATGTCTAATGGAAAAAAGACAGTCTCTTCAACAAATGGTGTTGGGAAAATTGGACAGCCACATGCAGAAGAATGAAACTGGACCATTTCCTTACACCACACACAAAAACAGACTCAAAATGGATGAAAGACCTAAATCTGAGACAGGAATCCAACAAAATCCTTGAGGAGAACACAGGCAGCAACCTCTTCGACCTCAGTCACAGCAACTTCTTCCTAGAAACATTGCCAAAGGCAAGGGAAGCAAGGGCAAAAATGATCTTTTGCAACTTCATCAAGATAAAAAGCTTTTGCATAGCAAAGGAAACAGTCAACAAAATTAAAAGACAACCGACAGAATGGGAGAAGATATTTGCAAATGACATATCAGATAAAGGGCTAGTATCCAAAATCTATAAAGAACTTATCAAACTCAACACCCGAAGAACAAATAATCCAATCAAGAAATGGGCAGAAGACATGAACAGGTATTTCTGCAGAGAAGACATTCAAATGGCCAACAGACACATGAAAAAGTGTTCAAAATCAACAGGGAAATCCAAATCAAAACCTCAATGAGATACCACCTCACACCAGTCAGACTGGCTAAAATGAACAAGTCAAGAAAGGACAGATGTTGGTGAGGATGTGGAGAAAGGGGAACTCTCCTACACTGTTGGTGGGAATGCATGCTGGTGCAGCCACTCTGGAAAACAGTATGCAGGTTCCTCAAAATGTTGAAAACAGAGCTACCCTATGACCCAGAAATTGCACTACTGGGCATTTACCCCAAAGATACAAATGTAGTGATCTGTGATCTGAAGGGGCACACACACCCCAATGTTTATAGCAGCAATGTCCACAATAGCCAAACTATGGAAAAAGCCTAGCTGTCCATCAACAGATGAATGGATAAAGAAGATGTGGTGTGGTGTGTGTGTGTGTGTGTGTGTGTGTGTGTGTGTGTGTATATATATGTATACATATATATAAATATATATAATAGAATATTATGCAGCCATTCAAAAATGAAATCTTGCCATTTGCAAGGACGTGGATGGAACTAGAGGGTATTATGCTAAGCAAAATAAGTCAATCAGAGAAAGACAAGTATCATATGATCTCACTAATATGAGGAATTTGAGAAACAAGACAGGGGATCATAGGGGAAGGGAGGGAAAAATGAAACAAGATGAAACTGGAGAGGAAGACAAACCATAAGAGATTCTTAATCTCAGGAAACAAACTCAGAGTTGTTAGAGTGTAGGGGGGTGAGAGGGAGGGGGTGGCTGGGTGATGGACACTGGGGAAGGTAGGTACTATGGTGAGCGCTGTGAATTGTGTAAGACTGATGAATCACAGACCTGTACCCCTGAAACAAATAATACATTATATGTTAATAAAAAAATAAAAAAATCGCTTCTCAGCCTTTTGGCTAAGATCAAGTGTAATAAAAAAATAACAAAAAAACCCCTTAAATTGAAAGAACAAATGTTTTCATTGCAAATGAAATAAATCACAATATCTTCAAAACTCTGGCATATTCTTTAGTCCACTTATTTAGGGATTCATGATTTTTGTGTTAACTTTTCCATTCTTGGAAACTGCCATAGTAAGGGGGTGGAGGAAGGACAGAGGCTTTTTTTTTTTTTTTAAAGACAATGACCCCTCATTTGGCTTCTACCTTCCTAGGGGGGCTGCATGCACACTGCCCCGGTAGCTGTACTTTATAAGAGGATGATGGTTAAAGGGAGGCCATCTTCCTGAGAGCAAGCCATGTGTGGTTTTGTAATGGCTTTCCAGGTAAACATAAGGAATCATTTCTCTCCATCAGCCTTCTGGATTTATTGTGTGACTAAAGAAGCCACCAGAGGAGGACCTGTTAAATTGGACCCTCTAAGAGAGAGGTTGTTGAAATTATAGGTTATATTTAGTACCTTTGGTCAACTACTCATCAAAGAACATAGACATACGAACCAGTCACGATCTTAACAGTGATATTCCCATTTTTAGAAAACTTTTATGCCCCAGCAATGACCTAATTTTTCGGGCATGACTAATTAAGAAAAAGTCCAAAATAACAGAATAGTCATTTTTAGCCTAGAATCTGAAATTGAAGAACCACATCAGCATTTAGATTGCTGTTTACAGTAACCCTCCTCTTTGTGTATCAGAAACTATCATCTGCAAGCTGTGGTGGAATATTAGTGTCTCTTTGTTAGGACTTCTGGAGTTCTTGGAAGTGACAGAGTGCCAGATGAATGCTATTATTTATAGTCTGTCTCCATTCAATGAAAAGGATCCATAAGCTGCTGCTGCCAAGAGTAGCATTAGTTACCCAGCTTGACAGTTTCATTTCAGCGTTCCCCTTGGTGGAGACTGAACAGGATTCTTGAGCAGTTAAAATCATGGCACTCCCTTGTGACTAGAGAAGCCTGTTTCAGACCCAAGCTGCCTTTGGGTTCCAGCAGTGTCTGCCCTACACATGTTCTCACACGGTTTGACATGGCGACCAAAACCACTTTGTTAGGGAGTAAATTATGGGTGTGGCCAGCAACCATCTCTAGTTTCAAACCTGATTCACTTGCTTTTCTCAATTTTTCAACTTTTTGGCCAAGATTTATTTCTGTTATCAGGAGAAAAGCTCCAACAGGTTGGGTTCCCACCTGCCTACATCTTTTATTTGGTCCTTTACTTGGTCTAAAACCATGTATCAAGGGAGGGAAAGGCAGACGAGGAGTGAGGGGGAGGGCACAAAAGTATACAAATATAGAGCAAAAACATTTCAATGGAGTTAGGTAATTATTGAATACCTACTATGTACAGAACTCAAGGTAGTCAGAAATAATTAAGAGCTTAGTCATTTAAGCAAATATAAATACCAAAAGATAAAAATAAAGTTCTATGGTATATCAGAAAGGAACATAACACATTTGTGGTAAGCAAAATTTTTATTCACTCATTCATTCATTCATGTACCATGCATTTGTAGAACAGTTTGTTCTCAAATTGGGCTCTCTAGGGTAGTGTTTATGGTACAAAAGATACTTGGTAACATTTGCCCTCTTTAGATTTAGACTGTTTTTCTAGAATGCTAAATGATTGGTTTTATGGTCTCTAAGCATAAAAAAGACAAAACTTATGACAAAAACCAGTCCTCCATAAATTTGACTGTTAACTAAGACAATGACCATTAAAAAAAAATGTTGTGGAAATCAGGACCCAACTCATCTCCACCAGTGTCCAGCTGTTTTTAACCTGGACAAGTTACTCTGTGCCTCAATTTCTTCATCTATGTAATCTGAATAATAAGATCTATGACCTATAGAATGCTTATTATAGGCCAGATGCTATCTTAAGCCATTTATACAATTAACTCATTTAATTCTCAAAGCAACCACAGTCAGGTAGAGGCCCCTATACTTGAGGAAACACACACAGAGATTAAGTTAAGAGATCTAACAATTGGCAGAGAGAGAATCTGCACCAAGGCACACAAACTCCAAATCCAGTCTCTCAAACATTATACTACCTACTTGGTTAGCAGTTAATACTAGTAAATCTTAAGGTGGTTTGAGGATTAAGTGTGTAAAATTAAATATGCAAAATGCTTAGAATAGTTTCTGGCACATAGTAAGAATTAAATAAATATTAGATACTCAGCTGCCTTATGTCTCACCCTCATTTTCTAAAAATACAGTATCAAAAGTTGAGATCCTTAAAAATTCATAATTGTGGTTTCTGTCATTGCCCTACTAAGTGCTCATTAAAACCACATTATTTTATATCCATCAAATTAGAAAAAAATAAAAATAGTGATAGCCAAAGCTGGGACTCTGGCAAAACATATTGGCATGTCCTTTTAAATAGTAATATTTTCCAGAAACTTGGAAAAGTATATTGCCTTGTATGTGTCAACCCTCTCACTTCTTAGATGGCAGCATATTGTGAGGGAAGCACCAAAGTCTTCAGATCAGATAGTTCTGGTTTCAAATTCTGACTCAGATCAGAATGAAAATACAAAGAGGTCCTTCAACTTACTAGTTAAGTCACATTGGTCAAATTAGTTATCTCTCTGAGCCTTTTGTCCTTGTCTGCAAACTGGGATATTACTTACCTCAAAAAATGTATTATATGAAATAATGCAGGTAAATTACATGGCACTTTGTATAGATTGAACATGTATTAGTTTGTTTTCCTTGAATATTTGTTCCATGGAATGATCCCAAGGAAATAACTCAAAAGAAAGGATGATTTTATAACACTCTAAATTTTTAATAAAAATTATAGCCTGGGTGGCATAGTCAGTTGAGTGTCTGACTCTTGGTTTCAGCTCAGGTAGTGGTCTTGGGGTCATGAGATAGAACCCTGAGTAGGGCTCCATGTTCAGCATGGAGTCTGCTTGGGATTCTCTCTCCCTTCTCCTTCTGTCACTCCCCTCCATGCTCACACGTTCTTTTTCTTACTCTCTCTCTCTAAAATAATCTTTTAAAATAATTTTAATAAAAATTATAATTAACCTAAATACTCAACAAAGGAAATAAATACATTAAGTTGCATTGATTATGAGATCTTTATGCTATTACTTATATTGAGTGCAAAAATACATGACAAATTGAAAGTTATTAAATAATTTATATAATGAATAAAACATTGGTTATTTTATTATAACTTCCACGTATTAAAATTATGGACCAAAAAGCAACTATTTTTCTAGATTTTTCCTTGTTGGCTTCCATTATTGTTGGGAACATGTTATTTGTCTAATACATAATTTTTGTATCATTAATATCAAGTCACAAGTACCTTTATCTGAATGTTTCATCTGAGGATACCCAAAGTGTTCTAACATTTATGTTTCCTCCTGAGCTTCAGTGATCTTTCTTTACCTCACACTTAATTCAGATGATTCTAGACCCACTTTTGCTAGAGTAGAAATAGTACTAAAAACCTCTGAATTTTTAAATTTCTTACCATATATCCAAAATCTAAGATTAAGTATTTACTGAACATTATTGAATAGTTTTGTAGTTTACAATGTTGAACTTTTTAAAGCATTATCCTTTCTCTCTTCCTATTCCCAGTCACCCAAACCAGCGGTATTTATCAATTTATTTTAATATTAGCTAATTTACAAAACTCATTTAAAGATGTGCTTAGCAACTCAGATAAACTAGATACTAAAAAATCAATTTTCTTATGAAACCCAGAATTATATGTCAGTTTCATGTGTTTTTATTTTGGATATGTTACTGTCACAGTTTCTTATTTTTTTTGTTTACAAAATGCCCCAATTTCACTTTTGCAGAGAGAAGCTTAGACTGGTTAAAAAAAAAGAAAGTGCTTTGTGATATTTTTAGCTTTTTCATATATATTCTGTCTTCCCAAGAAGCAAAGAAATACAGAGCTTCTGTGAAAGGAAAAACAAGGGAAGAAGCAAAGTAGAGAGTGGAAAACAAACAAACAAAAACACAAAATAACAAGCTTTCTACCTTACTGTTTTGAAGGATTCAAGAATTAGAGATAAAATTGTAGGGGCGCCTGAGTGGCTCAGTTGGTTAAGTGGCTGCCTTCAGCTCAGGTCATGATCCCGGGGTCCTGGGATTGAGCCTCACGTCAGGCTCCCTGTTCAGCGGGGAGCCTGTTTCTCCCTCTCCCTCTGTCTCCCTGCTTTTGCCCTCACACTCTTTCTCTGTCAAATAAATAAATAAAATCTTTTAAAAAATGTATATAAATTGTACATAGGAAGGTAAGGTAGTATCTGGAATGCCAGATAGAAGGGCTGGTAGTGAATTCATCGGGAGGACAACCCTGAAGGCTTGTGCTCAGGGAGAAGACTTGATTCTACATGAGATTCCGCAGCAAGCATGTCAGTGCACATGCCACCCCTAGGATGGCCTACATTCATCAGCACTAACTTGAAGATAAAGGATTTATTAATATGCCAAGTTTTAGTGAAGAAATCTCAATTAGATCCACATCAGCCTCTACAGGATACTTAAAAAAAAATCATTGACACAGGCGCAAAGATTTATCACATCAGAGAGTATCAATTAAGATGCTGAAAAAATTCATTTGACTGTAAGTGTTTAGATTGCTCATAATTTAGTTTGAAAACCCTGTCTAACAAAGTTTTCATACATTCCCTGAGATAACAAAAGTGTGAAAAAGAAAGATAAAATGGAACCACATCTTATTAGCACCTTCTATTTGGAGGAGGTTACAATATTATAGAAAAGTTGGAAGATATTTTTCTCAATGAAAGCTTTGATAAATATGTTTATTTTATTTATGTAGTTAAGAAGTAAATGACATTATTAAATTCAAGCATAAAAATGGAAGTTTGTCTAAACCAGAAAAAAAAAATGAAGAAAAACTAATGAATTTCAGATAAAAAAAATACCAAGCTTTACGTATTTTAAGAGGGAGGAGGGAGAGGGAGAATCTTAAGCAGGCTCCATGCCCAGCACAGAGCCCGATGCAGGGCTCAATCTCAGGACTCTGAGATCATGACCTGAGCCGAAATCAAGAGTCCGATGCTTAACTGACTGTAACACCCAGGCAACCCCACAAAGCTTGGAATTTTTAAGGAAGCTCTAAGAATTGACTGCTCTGATGAAATGTCAGGATATGATAGGGCAAGCAGGTTAAATACAGTTAATAATCTTAAGGTATAATATATTTAACTTTAGAAGGCAAAGTCTGTTGCACTGTTACCCCTCTCATGAATTTGTGTGTTTTCTATTATTTATTTCGATCTACACTACCATTTGTAAAAAAGCTTACATTAAAAATCCACACTAGGTAACCATGTGGTTGATTAAATTATCACACCAGCATCCAATGTTATACTGCTTGAGTCAAAATGCTTTATCAGTTTTAATATTATTGTGATGCTGGTTTTCCCCTCAATTATAAGAGAGCTAACGAAGTTCATAGAAAGTGAGAAAGGGCGTTTTCTGTTCAACTTGACAAATTAAGTTTGCTCATTTGAAAAAGAGAAAAAGGTACTGGAAATTTGAAAGTGGCAAGGGGATTTTGAGCCTTACAAAATTCTTTTACCTTAACGATTTCTGAATGTAGAGGCTAATTCGTAATAAAGACTCAGATATAAAGGGAGAATAGAAGGCAAACAGTAAGAACAGAGTGACGATTAGTTCTCTCCATTTAAATTATCCCCCAAATATTATGGCTTAAGGTAAAACCGACATGTTAATAACTGTCATTTCCAAAACCTTGACTAACCAATAAGTACACATCACCTCATGTCCATTTCTCATCCTATTTTAAATGGAACAAAGTGACTTTCAGAGGTTGGGAAGTGCATAATTACATAGACTGAAGTCTTTGGACTTTGATCATAATTATAGTGCTTTATCCATCCATCACTTGTTGCTTGAGGACTGTTCCTGGCAAGTTATTTAAAGGAGATAGGAACTCTGTCAGGACAAATTTGAGCTGCAAAACAGCTAATCAGAAACTTGGCTCTCTTGACTTGAAACAGATTGAAAATTGCTACTTTAATCTCACAATCCATTTGGCTCTTAAGTAAAGTGAGAATGTGAAGTCTCCCTGTAGGAAGGCATGTGTTGTTCATATCATTGGGTACCTTTTTCTAAGCTTCTATTGGGACCCTGGGTCCAAGTTTGCCTCACTGTAGGGGGCTCAAAATTGACTGTGCAAACAAACGAATCCTCTGTGGTGCCTGATAAAAAAAATGCTAGTTTTGCATTCCTTCCCTTCACCCTCCATTTCCCAGAGAAAGGTATCAATGTAATTGTAAACCTAAAATTGACTAGGAAACTTACAGCATCAGAAGGCCTAGAGCTGTTTTTTCAGTAGTGGCCTGAGAACAACATGAATCGAAATGGTTTGTTTTTGTTTACAATGCAATCCCAAGGCTCCACCTAGACTCATCAGATCCTAGTCTCAGGCTGTGGATGTAACATCTCTCAGAATTCCTGACAACATCAGAAGTGAAAATGTATGTTACTGTGTTTTCCTGAACCTGAAGTTGGGCATTACAATTTTGGGCATCAGTTACCATCTAGATTTGAACAGAAATATAACACCACGTAAAACATGTTGAGGAACATTAACAGATGCTACTAGTAAGAATCACCCTTCCAACCTGCTGCGTCCAGGGTGGGCGCTTTGCATTGGCAGTCTTCAGCAAGCAGGCATCTTCCTAACCTTCCTTGAACCTCCTTGTATGATTTCTATATATGCAATTCTACTTTAGATTCCCTGAGTCTAGGATTGTATCTTATATCTCCTACTATCCCCACTCGGCACCAAGAAATATAAATTAATTAATTAATTAATTCCTGGGATCCTTTAGTTAAACGAATCAAAACAAAACATAGTTTTAGTTTTCATATCTACAATTTGGGATAAAAATCCTTTGCTTGGTGAACTAGTTTCGTACTGCTGCTGTAACTAGTTACCACAAACTTGTGGCTTATGCCAATACAAATGCATCATCTTAGAGTTCTGTAGGTCAGAAGCCTGACACAGGTCTCACTGGACTGAAATCAAGGTGGTGGCAGGGCTGCATTCCTTCTGGAGGCTGTAGAGGAAAATCTGTTATCTCGCCTTTTCCAGCGTCTAGAGGTGCCAGCCTTGCTTGGCTCATGATTCCCTTTCAACTTCAAAGTCTGTTGAGTCGTTTCTCACATCACATCACCGACTCTTTCTCCCTCCAACTTCCACTTTTAAGGACTCTCACGAGTACATTGAAACCACGTGGGTAATCCAAGATAATCTACCTATTTTAAGATCAGCTGATTAGCAGCCTTAATTCCATCTGAAACCTTAATTCCCCTTTGCTGCATAATAGAACATATTCACAGGTTCTGGAGATTAGGATCTGGTCATCTTTAGAGGCCATTATTCTGCCTACCACACCGGTTCACCTCCCAGGTGGATCAGGTACTGGGAAGTACTTCGTTAACGGTAAAGTTCTATACAGTTCTAATAAAATGATAATATGTTCTGTGGTAGAAATAACGTTGAACAGGATCACGAGACTTAAATTCTAGATCTGGTTCTGCTACTATTTTGTTGTGTGATTTGGGGGGAAAAAATCACTTAACCCCTCTGGGATTCAGATTTCTCAATCTGAATTGTGAAGTATAAACATTGAGAGAGACAAGCCAATATCATACCAAGACGCTTAATGATATCAGGCAAAATGGAACTTAAGGTATACCCACATGAGGACACGATTATTGCTGGAAAGGAATCCCCAGTGTGCTGGTGTGCTACACACACAATAGGAAAACTGAGGAATACACTAAGGCAATGCATTTCAGAGTTGTGTTGGGTTCCTATATAATTTCTCCACGTCCCAGCTGTGAAGAGTAGATCAGAGGTTGTAATCCCTAATTACTTTATGAGGAAACTTTTATTTAAATAGCTTAAATGATTTCCTAAAGGTCATATAATCAGTTAGTGGTGGAGTTAAGGCTATTATTCAGATCTTTTGACAAGTTCTATGCGCACTCAGCTAACACACTTCCCTGCCTCCTTGCCATTTAAATGCACTTACAGCCCAGGGGTAGCATCTAGAATTATAATGCATCATACTTTGGACTAGCCACAAATGATCATAACGGTCTTTTAGAATTTATTCTTGTGAAAATTGTAAGGGTTTGAAGCAGTTTTTTTTTCTTCATTACAACTGATGGATACGTTAGTCCCTGTTGATAAATTGTACCTTCATATTTCTTTATGAACCAATTCTTCCTGCCTTCTGCCTTACTTCAATTCAAGTACTGCTACAAACAACATACACAGACTGTAGCATGTTGGCTTGTTATGGATAGAGAAACAGTGATTATGGAGATGGCTAAAATGAATGGATTAGCTTTACTAAAAGCTGGTTTGCTCATTGCAGTGAGTAGATACATCCTTTATGTTACATCAGAAGTTGTACCATTATATGTTATACCAATTTTGGAGGACTTTGTATGTGCATAGACAACACTGTGGGCATGTATTTTATTTTTGTACTTGCCATGATCCTGACAGGAACAAGAGCACTTGAAAAAAGAGTGACTGTAGAGAGTTTAATGAAGGGACTATTTGCCAAGGCATAAGGGATAGGATATGGGTTTTCGGAGTTAGTAGTGGCTGGGAATGCTTAGCACTTCTACTATGCTTGAAAGTAAAGTAAACCTGGACCTATGGCAAGGGTGCCTGACAGGACCTGCAGCCTTTGGTAGAAAACCCAACAGGGAAGTGGCCAGGGAAACATATACCCTAACTTACCTCCTTATGCACTTCTACTTTTTTTTTTTTAATTTAAACTCAATTAGCCAACATACGGTACATCATTAGATTTGATATAATGTTCAATGATTCATTAGTTGCGTATAACACCCAGTGCTCATCACATCTTCTTATGCAAGTCTAACCCAAGCGGAAACCAGAGGAGAAAGGAAGGGTCAGGGTAGCCTTTAGAAGTCAGCTTCCAGAGGTACAGAACAAGGAGAAGAATGGAGGATGCATGTGGAGAAGCAGGTAGTGTACACTCAACACAGAACTGCAACTGCCCTTCTGTGATATTCTCTCATAAACGAAATGATGTTCCACTAGAAGTTCTCTGTCACTACACTTCCTTTTGGGATATATTTAGAAAACATACTTAATAAAGTTGACCTTTTAACTGGTAAAGCATAAAATTCACAATCAATATGCAATTTACACAGGGGTTGCTTCTTACTCATTCATATACCATGTTAGCAGTTTGAGCTTTTTTGGATTGACTGGCAAAAATAATACAAAGTCATCTCGCAAGTGGCTCGAATTGTAATATGTTGCATTTTCTCTTATTTTTGGCCCTCAGCTATCATATTATTTCAAAATTTGGTCTTGATTCATTTTTATCACATTATCTGGTTTATTTGCAAAATTATATTTTGAAAGGATTTAGTCTGTCTTTTCGAATTACTCAGCTTAAAAATCTATTTTAAAAACTAGATAGCAATTCTAAAAACTAAAGTGTGAAAGAAGACCCGAATTATTACCCAACAATAAACAGAGATTTAGATTCTAAAATGCTACATTTTTTATTCATTTTGAGTTTTCACCTAATAAAAAATAAACAGAACTCACTGCTGATACTTTTCATTTTTAAGGAAATGATAATCTACCCATTCACTCTTCTTTATTAATCTGGCATAATTTCATCTATGCTTTGATATTTTTGTTAAAATTAAGTTAGCAATAAAATGACAAGACTGGTGATTTTCCCCCACCTTTTCTTCTTCTTTGTAATGGTCAATATCATGAAAGGGGAAATCTTCGCTCTATAGTTTTCATGCTCTTTTGACTACCAGAAAAGTTTTTGCAAAGACTAACTTAGCATCAACACTGGAGTACAACTAAATGTATAGTATGTCAATATGTTTAGGTGCAAAGAAAAATAAAACAGAGGGTGAAATCCCAATTTTAACTGAGAGAATGATTATCATATGACTTTGAAATTGGCTTTTTGGGAATGGCATTAACATTCAGTAATAAATGATAATAGCATCTCTCATTTATTCTATTCTGTGATAAAAGGAAACCATCCATGCATTAAGGTAGCTGGGAGTTAAAAATAACAAGATATCCTGTTCTTTCCTCTTTTGTGAAAATTCCCTTTCATGACTTTTTTCTAAAGGCGAGGTCAGGAAAAAAAAAAACAAATTTAACTATGTAGATGACTATGATTATGGAATGATTAAATTTGGTCTTTCTTAAAATAGATTTTGTAAACCGAGAACTACAAGGTTTGTCTGCTAAGAAAAAGCAACTCAAACCCATTCACTCACCAGGCATTAAAGAGAATATTACTTATTCTTACATTGACAACACACGGTATTATAGATTTCTTAGAGTGATAATCCACATATTCATTTATTCACTAAGTAGTATGGACAGGAAAATAGTAATAATTCAGTCTTTAAAATACATGGCAAGACAGTTAAAATATTTGGGGAAAATATATCTGTTATTAAGTATATAAGTACCATAGAGTTAAATAAACGGACATTATAGCCATATCTTAATCATTTTGCTATTTCCAGTGCCTTGCACAGAATAGATGCTCAGCAACAAGCATTTTTCTGCTCTTTAATTTATTTGCAAGTTAAGTTTTCATTACAAATGGAGGGTACACAATCTTGCCGAACACAATTTATTAAACTATTTCAATGTACTATTAATATTTTGAATTCTACAGTATGTCAAAAACAGATGATTTTTGTTCCATGATTTAACAGGTTGTTAGGACAATATGAGAAGCAATTTTCTCATTTATTTATATTTCCAGGCTTCTCTCATCAATCACTGGAAATGCCTATAGACAGGGGTGTACAGGTTGGCGTGTGGGTTGCTAGTCAATAGAAGAAAGTTTCTTCTGGAGCTGAGGTAGATCCAAGTATCTACTTTAGAAAAGATGTCCTCAAGGGAAGCATTATACAGCTAATATTTCATGAGAACTATGCTCTTAGAATACCACTTCATAAGATTTTTAGTAGAATAGAAAATTTTGAGTCTGGAAAACTATTTTGAGAACTAGAAAAGGTTGGGTGTTGTGCCCTTTATTGACCCAACCCCCACCTCCAATGCTAACGTTGTGATTTGTGGCAGACAGCAAGGCAGGAATTAGATCACCATTCACATTTCTCATTTCAACCTGGAAGACCACAGACTTGCTCCCTCTCTCTCTCTCTCTCTTTTTTTTTTCCTTTTTCTCCCTCTCCTTTCTTTCTCCACCATTTACCTTTCTGCCTTACTTTTCTGCTTCTGCTTTCTCAGACAGCCCACCAGAAACCTCACAGGAAGAGGAGCAAAGTCTACATCGTCCACATTAGTGTCCTACATGGTGACAAGTCATATTAATGAAAAAAGATCACACATCTTCCATAATTGCCTAGGCAATGTGACAGTAACTGAGCCCTGCCCAGAGAGCCCACTCCAGTTCTGGTATGAGCTTCCAATAAGCCTCGGTGGTGAATGACAAGTTAACCCCTTTGGAACCCCACCATTTTCAACACTCAGAGGACCTCTCTCATTAGTCTTATAAAATAAAGTATGAAATTCCAACATCAAATCTCATGCTGTTAAATTAACAACATCACACTGCTACATATGACTTAAATATCTCCCATAACTTTATGACTGGAAAAACACTGTTCAGATTTCATTTACCAGTTTAAAAATAGCAAACTCTAATTTGAAACACATACACACACATCGTGGACACTCACTAATATTCCCTCTTAGTGCTAGGCAAATGTTCCTTCCTATAAACATAAATAAAATTCAGTACAATCATAAATTTTAAAAGTCAGGTTTGTCAAAAGATGATGTTTGTTATGAAACAAATCAAGAAGAAAATATTTCTTAGAGCCAAAATGACAAGCCACAATCTGTTGGCATAACAATGGCTATTCACCTATTTTTAATGTACAAATCAAAATTATTCCATGTTTATTTTGACTTGAAGATAGTCCATAGATTATTATATCCCTGACCAATGAAATTTCTTCTTCTTGGGTGGGTGAGTGCTGAGCAAGGCAAATAACAGATTTTAAACATCTGCAAATGGTGTGATAATTATTTTTTTAAGAAACCATAGAAATCTTCCAACTTTGTCACTTTGTAGATCCAGACATGAACTAAGAAAGAAAATTAGAAAAGATGCCCACAGACACTTTAAGTTCACAGAAAGTCCAAAATAATATCACTGTGCTCATAAACAAGGAGGGGTTGCTCTTTGTAGACAGCAGAAACACTCATAATACACAAGGCACTCCAATTAAGTTTTGATATAAGTTACGTCACGTTTCAACTCACCGCTGGATGTATGGGTCAGGACAGTACTGTAGGGTAGCACACCGTGAAGTTTCACAATTCATTTCCTTCAACTCTCTTTGATAATCAACAAATGTGGAGAACAATTACAGAACCTATACACATGTACCTGTGTATATATAGATAATAAAGCCAGGAGGCTAAAAGCAATAGGGTCAAATGCTATCAGACATAGAAGTTTAGACACTTCCCCCTTCACACACATTTGCAAAGAGGCGGAGCGTTTCTCGACTTTAGCCAATGAGATTCATCAAGTAACTCAAACATCAGAAACAGTTGATTCTTACCAGCTGGGCATCCTCTCTGAAATTGTTCTTCCCCCTCTACCACGGCTTTAGAGTCCTGGAGGCATAGTGGCCACACTTGTGGGCAACTTGGAGGCATCTCTGAACTTCCGGTCTCTCTGGTGATTGGAGGTTGGCATGAATGGCATCAGAGTTTAATTTCAGCAGACTGGACTTTTATAACAGAACTGAGCTGCTGTGTGTCCATCCTGCTCCAGCTAATTAACGTTTCCTTGTATCTGCATACTGATTTGACTTGAGGACTTCTGTAACTGCTTCTGGAGGTTGTGTTTTTTTTTTGTTGTTGTTTTTTTAACAGAGCTGCTTAGGAAGGTTGGGTTTTTTTTTTTTTTGTTTTTTTTCTTTCCCCCCCCCCTTCCCCCCCATTCTCCCTTTCAGCCAACCGCCTGTTGTGGTCACAATCTCAAATAGCAAAGACAGGGAAATTCCTTGATTATATTTAACCTAGAACTCACTCTTCGTCTCAACTAAGAGAAAACGGTATCCATTCACACCCCTTAGAAGTTTTTCCTGCCCCAAATAGAAGAAAATAAACTTTATGGAGTTGTGTTTCATTTTTAAATATCCTACCTCAAACACACACACAAGATTTTCTTAAAGTGATACTACTATATTATTTCAGACTATTTTGAAGCTTACAAAATTATTTTAAATCGCCTGTTACTGAAAACATTCTGGTTTATTTCAATCTCTATCAGTCTGTCTCACTTTCTTATTATGTTTATTGTTTTTTTCTGGTTTTGGTTTTGCTTTGGCTTGACCTACTTTAGAGTAAAATCATTAAATTCTTTATATATCCAAAAATTAGTATAGTATCAGAAAAGTCTACATACAGATTCATGTACTTCCTTTCTGAATACAGGCTGTAAACCTATCCTGGTTTTGTGGATTTGGAAAATGAATGAAATATGATTCAGAAGCTAAATTAAAATAGACTCCAGCAGGAAAAAAAAAAAAAAAAAGAAGAAGTTTGTGTGCCCAAGCGTCACTAACATGGCAAGTTCACATCCTCCACTCACTCCCTAATCACAGGTCACCTGCAAATGGGTAACATTAATAGTAGCCAAAGTTGTGAGACAATCAAAAGTCCTTTTCAGAGAAATTTGACATTTCCTTAAAAGAAATTCTGGTTTTCAAAATGTGTTTCATAAAAATATTTCATTTGTTGCTTCAGCCAGGATAGAAAGGAGAAGCTATTTAAAACTTGACATTCTCTTCCCTTAGCGGGAGAGTGTCTAACATCTGTGAATTGTGAAATTCACAAACATGCTGGCCTGAGCCCCAGCCAAATCAAACAGCTTGTTCTACAAAATGTGAAACTTGAAGGGAAGATCATTTTACTAATTAATTATAGATTTGTTAATTGGAATTAGAGTGTTTGGCTTTACTCCTGCTATTGGAATACAGGTGACTGGAATATACAAAGTTCTTAAATTGAAAATACTCAATTTCCTTTGACCATGGCCAAGTTGTTCCATCACAGAGGGCCTTGTTTTTCCCATTTATAAAATGAGAGGTGAAATAATGATCTCTGGTTCACTGCTTCTCAAATGTTAATGCATCTGTGAGTCACCTAGAAATCTTGTTAACACGTCTTCTGGTTCAGTAGGTCTGTGGCAAGGCCTGAGACTCTGTATTTCTAAAAACTCCCACGTGATGCTGATGCTGCTGGTCCTTGCATCACATTTGGAATAGCAAGACCTGATGCTCTTTTCAGGCCTGATATTTATTTACTTCTAGGAAATAAGCAGAACTTGTCTACATATTTTAAATTACCAGGAGAGGCTCTAGACCCCCAAATAAGTTATCAATTTGCAAACATTTCTAGCATGTTTCTAATTTCAAAATGTTTACAGCCTAATTTATAGAAAAGAACATTTAAAATGCATGCCTTGACATCAATAGCTGTTGTAAAAAAAAATCCTAAATTTACTTAGCTAAGAAGGACAGATATTAAATGGCAAAAAATTTTACATAAATAATTATGAAAAATAATGGGTCCTATTGCATTGCAGAAATAAATGCAGAAAGCTACCTTGACCAAGGGCAAAAAGGCAAACTCTAAGATTTGACAGCACACCAGTAGCACACAACTATCTAAAACCTGGGAAAATAAGTGACAATTATACTATAATTACCATAATTGCCACTTGTATTAATATTACATCTGTCTCCCCCCCCCCCCAGAGTCTCAGGTTACAAATGCATAAGTTATTTCTTTGGTGTGCAAGTTACATGCTTTTCCAGCAACTTAAGTCTCTTAGGCAAAGACTATAATAGAATGAGATACACAGAAGCCTAGGAAAAGACAATTGCCTTTCTGACCAAGACCTACAAGTTTGAATGATGTTGTTTGTGATGACTTTTTTTTTTTAAAGATTTTATTTATTTATTGGAGAGAGAGAGAATGAGAGACAGAGAGCACGAGAGGGAAGAGGGTCAGAGGGAGAAGCAGACTCCCTGCTGAGCAGGGAGCCCGATGCGGGACTCGATCCCGGGACTCCAGGATCATGACCTGAGCCGAAGGCAGTCGCTTAACCAACTGAGCCACCCAGGCGCCCCTGTGATGACTTTTGATATGCATGAAAAGGAAGAGAAAGATAAAGACTCGAGGGAAACAGCAGCATTTATGACCTGAAATTCTGGACATAACCCAAGAGAAAGAGACACTTTCTCCTTCACAGCTCCTAGCAGCTGAGAGTGTGCAATCTGACAAACTCAGGTATTTAAAACACAAACCTTTCTCACTTATGTCCATGTGAATTATTTCACTACAGCTCTTCTTTATGCATGCCATCCACTGGTTACATACTTTCCTGGTTGCTCTCCTGCCCTGGATCATATTTTGTGCCCCCTCCAGAATGTATCCACAGCTCAAAAACCTTTCAGAGAACAGGAAGCCTTTCTCATCCCTCCAGGTGAAAGGAAACTCCCCCACCTTTACTGTCCTGAATCATATCTGTACTTGTGTAAGGGTACCTGCTACTTCCTTTGTGGATGTGAGTAATTTTTGCATAAGCCCCATCTTCTGTACTGGACTGCGAACAGGTTGAGGGTGAATTTGCTAGTTGATTTGTTTCTGCATCTCCAGGGATGAGCAAAATACAGTTCAGTGGATGAATAACATGTTTATATCGTTGCAAAAATCATCTAATTATAAGTACTACAAGTGACTAAAAAAGAACTTCCATAAAACACTTGACTTTTGGAATCAACTTTACTGATGTGTAATTTACATACAATGAAATTCACTAATTCTAAGTGTTCAGTTTGAGGAGTTTTGACATATTATATACCATGTAGCCTCTACCACAACCAAATATAGCATATTCCATTACCCCAAAAGTCCCCTCATGCCCCTTTGTAGTTAATTTTCTTACCACCGACTCTGGACAATCAATCTCTTGCTTTGTGTCATTATATACTAGATATATATTTTCTAGAACAGCATTATCCAATAGAATTTTCTCTGATGAAGGAAATATTCTATATTTGCACTGTCCAACATGGTAGCCACTAGTCACATGTGACTAATGTGATTGGGGAAATAGATCTTTGTTTTTATTTTCATTGAATTTTAATCAACTTAAACTTAAATAGTCACATTTGGCTAGTGGCTACCATGTTGGACAGTGCAAATATAGAATATCACATAAATAAAGGCACACAGTATGTATGTATTCTTTTGTGTCTAGGTTCTTTTCCTTGGCACACGGTTTTTGAGATATACCTATGTTGTTACATTTGAGTAACTGGTATTTTTATGGCTGTTGAACATGTGGATTCTTCCCCCTTTTTTTTTTTTCTTCTTTTTGTTATCAAGGACAAATTCAGGTCTCCAATACTCAATTATGGCCAGAAGTAAAAGTCCAATAGACTTTTAAAGAGCTCAATAATAATATGTCCTATTGGGTACCTTAGCAATGTGTAATAGCTCGTTTCTTCCAAGGTTGCTAAATCTCTAGAGGAGACAGCAGATATGTAAAGAAACTAGCTAACCTGGATTTTGCCTGGTCTCTGGTGCCAACTTACTCCCTGACCTTAGGCAAGCAGCGTACTTTGAGCCTTAGTTCTTGATCTTTAAGAGGAAGGATGTATCAATGAAGATTCTTTTGTTATAAGCAATAGAAACTCACTCTGGCTAAATGAAAATATGTTTTTTTAAAAAACATGAAAATTCACAGAGTGGAAGAGAAAGTTGAAAAATGAGGTTCAGCAAAGGGTCAGAAACAGGATAGCTTCAGGGTTCTAAGTAATAGGAATGAATAGAGTCACTTCATTATGCCACAGCAGGAATAAATCAGACCTAACAGGTTTTTCTGAACTTGAGTCATTTAGCTTAAGATTCAAATTCTTAGAAGGAAGATGCCATGTTTGGCCAGAAGTCTGAACACACTGATTGATGGCCCCATCAAGACTGGGGCAAAGAGAGTTTCCAAAAGAAAATTGAGTTTCTATTACCAAGGAAAGGGCAATAGGTACAGGACAATTGAAAACAACAGATGCTTCATGAGGGGCTTAAAGTGGATGGTCTCGCACATTCCTTAGAGCTCTGGCTGTCTGTGGCTGTGGGATTGGAGAAGCTAAGTGTCTTTCTTTCAGGTAACTAAACCTCAGGTCCTGTCCTCTCCAAGTCATCCTGGCTGGTGCCTCTTTTATAATATGGGAATCAGGAGAGAACCTTTTAGCATACAATGTGATAGAGTAAACTCATCAAATGTTGGTCACATTGAAGGGACTGGAGAGTGGTGATTTGGAAACCAAATTCTGCTTTGGGGAGGATTCTACTAACCCTTCCAACTTTGTGCTCTATGAATCTAATATTTGCTAAAGTCGATCATCTAGGAGGAGTAAAGCAGGACCTAGAACTTAAGTGTGCTGGATTAAGGTCAAGTGCTTTTTTTATATCAGTGAAAAAGCAGATGCATTGCAAGCTTAGCAATGTGCCTCCTCTTATTTGACCTGCACCTTTTAGAGGTCACTGGAATTCATTGAATAGAAAAAATGCATAGGTAAGCTAGTGTCTCAGAATCTACTGAGAAGAAGTAAGATACTTCAGGCGGGTGTCTGGGAAAAGGGAAACCTCTCTATTCAGAGGGCATGCAAGGAAACACAGGGGCCAATTTGGGAGGGAGGAGGTTGGCAGTTTCCCTAACAGACAAACCTGATACCCTCCAAGTCACACCCAGTGTCCAAAAGCAATGTGGGTGGGCTTCTTTTCCAGACATCCCTGAACAGCTGTGTGAAGGCTGCTCCTCACTCCCACCCCTCCCCTTAATGCCCACGTGAGTGAGAGATAAATAAGGAGACACAGGAAGTCCTTATTTGGCACTTTCCAGATTTTTTTTTTCCTGAACCATTTGTCGATCGCAGATATGATGCACTGTACTCTTGATGTCTTGGTGTGCATTTTCCAAAACAAGGAAATCTCTTGTATAATCACAATTCAATAGCTGAAATGTAGAGACTAAGACTGATTTTATCTTCTCTATATATCCTATTCAGATTTTTCCAATCATCCCAATAACGCCCTTTATAGCGAGAGAAAATTCTGGCTCACACATGTCTCACGACATAGGTATTTTTGAAAGGTGCAGGCCAGTTATTTTGTAGAACACACCTTGGTTTAGGTTTGGCTGATGTTTCCTCATGCTTAGAGTTAGTAATGTACTTTCAGTAGAAACATCACAAAGGTGATACTGTGACCATCTCAGTACATCATTTCAAGAATTGCTGTTTTTCAAGCCCACCAAAAGGTTTTCCCTAGGGCTCTTCTTAGAATTAGATTTACTATAAACCTAATAAAGTTATATGTCAAGCCTCTCACCTGCATAGTCCTGGGAGCTACTTAGCAATATTTTTATATCGCCATTATGTTTCCATAAAATATATGAATGTGAAATATTTGAACCATAACCTTCTAATGTTACTGTACCATTCTACTCCAATTTTCCCTTCATCACCTTTCATTTCACACAGAGTGGTTGTAGAGGTGCAGTGGGATTTTTAGGATCCAGCCAAGAGCACGTTGGATAGGGGATTCTTTTAGTTCATGTTTCAGGGGCTACATTGATGTGGTTTGTAGTTATCTTTGTGTAGAGTTCAGCTATTGCTACTCATCCTGTAGGAGGAATGGCTTCCAAAAATACTCCTTCTGCCCGTGTATTGATTCACTAGGCACAGTGTCACTGAGCCTGGGGCTGTGGGTCATAGGGCTATGACCGTCCATAACTGCCATGGGAAATGTGTGAATAGTAATGGCGAAACACAGTCTGGAACTCACAGAGCCAGAAACTAACCTGTGGAAACTTTTTCTTCTTTTTACCAGGCATGTGAAGTTATAAGCAATGGAGGCAATATCATCAGTATTTACCAAAACCCAGGTTCTGTTTTTAGGAACATGAATGTGTGGCACCAAGTGTGTTTGTCAAGCCTTAGATTGGGGCCGTATATGTGATGTTAAGGTTGTATATGTGATGTATTTAAGAGTCCAAGATTCTATGATTGTAAACTTGCAGTCTATATTTATATCTTATCCATCTATTTATCTATCTACATGAAATCACTTTGTTCCAGAATGATTTGAGGTACCTTATAAAATACATATACTTATAAGAAGATTAAAGAATACATATGCAGCATTACCAGGGGCTGAAAATAGGATAAAATGGGAAGTTGTTGTTGAATGGGTATAGAATCTCAGTTTTGCAAGATGAGAAAGTTCCGGCGGTCTATTTTACAACAATGTGAATATATCTAACTACCAAACTACACTTAAATTGTTATAACAGAAAATTCGGTGTTAGGCATTTTTACCACAATTTAAAAAATTTTGACTTTAAAAACATGTAGGTAAATGAGGAAATCAATAACCACTATAAACATCAAGGGTAAGAAAAATAGGAGAATATCAAGGACAATTTTTTTTTTAAGATTTCATTAATTTATTTGAGAGAGAATGAGAGATAGAGAGCACGAGAGGGGGGAGGGTCAGAGGGAGAAGCAGACTCCCCGCTGAGCAGGGAGCCCAATGTGGGACTCGATCCCGGGACTCCAGGATCATGACCTGAGCCGAAGGCAGTCGCTTAACCAACTGAGCCACCCAGGCGAGGACAGTATTTGTTCACAAAATAGTACATGAAGTTCTAACTTGTGCTTAAGGGCCATGAACTTATCTGTAAACTTATAAGAAGCTAATGTAAGGTGGACTTATATGTCATGTTTTTGATCCACAATAATAGCTTAGACTAGTTATAGAGCACATTCTAGGTACAAAATATATCTGTTAAAAGAATAAGGGAGAAAAGATGGCAAATACTGGGTCTTCCAAATAAGTTAAACTTTGGCTTCTGGTCTGTAAATCTAATGCATTTGTTTGATTGCTTATTATAAATAAATGACAATGGATGATGTAATGAGGCCTGACTTTCTAGTGGCTTCCAGTATAATTCTCTTGCAAGACTCTATGGCACTCATTGATTTGACAATTGATTCATAGATTCAACATGTATATTCCTTGAGGCCTTCTTCTGTGTGCCCATCAGGGAACTGGGGGCTCTCGGTAGCAAGTGGGTCACTTTTACTCAGTCCCTGCACTCAAATAACCTTCAGTAAAGTTGAAAATGATTTTCTTTTCTTTTCTTTTCTCTTTCTTTTCCTTTCTTTCTTTCTTTTTTAAAGATTTTATTAATTTATTATATCAGGGAGAGAGAGAGAGCACAAGCAGGGGGAACAGCAGTCAGAGGGAGAAGCAGGCTCCCCGCAAGGAATTCAATGTGGGGCTCAATCCCAGGACCCTGGGACCATGACCTGAGCCGAAGGCACACGCTTAACTGACTGAGCCACCCAGGCGCCCCTTTTCGTTCTTTTTTTTTTTTTTTTTAATCTTAAGCTTCCTAGATAAAAGGATGACTATGGTATAGTTGTGTCTCTGAGTTACTGATGACCAATTTGTCACCTGGGCTTTTGGTTTGGGGTATATGGTGCCTAATTAATGCAGATAAGATAAGAATATGTTTCCTAGAATTCATGAAACGTGTGTAGATAGGAGAGAATATAATTCTTATTTAGCATTCTTATTTACTTTCTTGTGGCTTGAGCCCAAGAGTCAGCTGTGGCTAAACCTCTCCCTCAGACACACATTCATCCCCAAATTTGTGTCTTATTGTTTGAAGACTGGGATCATTTAGTACTCATAGTACTCATAGTTTGAGTACTATTGATCATCAGAAAGTCATAAAAGCTATCATTTGTGGAGGGAAAGGCTGCGGATGTGAGCCAAGAAAACAAGGCCTAATCTGTGTATCTCCAAGACTACAGCATGATTTCTTCCTTCCTTCCTTCCTTCCTTCCTTCCTTCCTTCCTTCCTTCCTTTCTTTCTTTCTTTTTTTTCTTTCTTTCTTTCTTTCTTTCTTTCTTTCTTTCTTTCTTTCTTTCTTTTTCTTTCTTCTTTCTTTCTTCTTTTTTAGAGACAGAGAGTATGTGAGCCTGGGGTGGGGATGGGGTGTGCGGGCCAGTGGGGGAGGGGCAGAGGGACAGGGAGAGAGCTGGGAGTGGAGCCTGCTGCAGGGCTTGATCTCAGGACCCTGAGATCATGATCTGAGCCGAAATCAAGGTCTGATGCTTAACCGACTCAGCCACCCAGGCGCCCCTATTTCTTAAACCATTGGATGCTTTTCTGGTATGTAGTTTCCTGAAATATACTCTTTGTCTATGGAGCACAGATCCCAAAAGAGGGGCTAAGGACATTTGTAAAGACTTGTTAATTTTTATTTTTGAAAATTATACTCAAAGTTAAAAGGGAATTTAGAGATCATTAACTCAGAAAATGTCCCAGCAAACAGAATGATGTAAAAATAACAAGCCTTTGTATAGTGTTTTAAATTTTACCAAACACTTACACAGACAGTCTCTCATCAGAGCCTCCTAAGTGCCATGTGAGGACGAGGACGAGCGGTATCATCACCTCCATTTAATATGCATGAGGAAACTAAGCCACAGACCACTTAGATAAACTCACAATCACATAACCATCAGTGGCAGTAGCCTGTAGTGGACCCAACTCTTACTTCCAGCCCTGAATCCATTTCCTCAATAGAATAACATTAATTAAATTCCTATGGTATACCTGGTGTTGTGCAGAGGTCTGGAGAAATGAAAGTAAATGAAACCCAGTCTCTTTCTTCCTCATAGTATATGTGTAAGTCCAGAGTTTTAATAGTGTTTGGCATTTACTAAATATTTTATGTCCATTATCTATTTAGATAAAAACCTAAAGGCCCTAGGAGTTAGATGCTATTATCTCCATTTTGCAGAGGAAGAAATGGTTGGCCACCCTGCCTTCATCATTCAGCCAGTCTTGGAGCCATGATCTGAACTCAGTTAAAACTGTTTCCATAAATTTATTGCCACGCTTCTGACCCCTCCAAAAGACTCAGAATGGGTTGTGTGCATTTTTATGTGTTGGAGTCCCAGGCATGGTCTCTATCACATGTTTCTCAGTGTTTTTTTCCCGGTCCAGTTAGCCTGTGATAACATAAGCACCACAAATGCCAACCCGTAAAGAAAGGCATGAGCTCATGACAAGCACCCACATTTGGGCCAGGAGTCAAGAATGTTAACTCTGCTTATTTTGAAATCTGGGTTGTGCACACTGTTCAAGCATGTGGGAGTGGATGCACTAATAAAATGCTTCTGTGGGATGGAAGTGATTCTCAGGGCACCCTTACAGGGGAATCCACATGGGATGACCCTTGAATAGGTCTTGTTTACAGCAACATCTCTGTGCCAAGTTTCTAAGGATTACATTTAAAGTACAACCTTGGAGGAATAACACCATTCTGAAAACACAACTACTCTTGGCTGCCTTTAGGTAGGTAACACACTACTCTGCAACTCAGCCATTGATCCATTTAAACCATCTGGGATTCTTATTCAGTATCTCTTATGTTATACTTCTGAACAGAATAAATAGTTTTGCCCATGGAACTGAACAACTATTTATGCTATGATAACGATCGGATCATATATTTTCAAAGTAAAAATCATCTTTCTTTTTCTGATCATGAGACCCTGACCGTACATCTATAACAAGAAGTGTGTGAAGAGAGAGAAGAGAGAGAGTGAGGGAAAGAGAGAGAGATAGTAGATACAATGATGACATTTATATCTACGTGTGTGTGTATGTATATATTATGTATACTATGTGCATATATGTGCATACATATGTATATTTGTAATAAATATATTAATATATATGCACATTATCTATATGTAGAGAGAATATTTACTAGCTAATTTTCTCTTCTATTTTGCTTCATTTCGCCCCATTAATCAGGGCAAAAAAAGCAAAGCAAAATTATTTTAAAATCCTCTAATGGAAGAAATAAAACAATTCAGGCAGCTTATTCTCAGGGTGTGGAAAATTTTATATGGACACGACCACAGAAGCAAAACAAAGCAAAGAAAGTTTATAAACTCTTAACAGTAATTATTTCTGGGTAGATGGGTTAATGGAGTAAAGAAAGTATTTTCTTGCTAATACTTTTCTATAGTTTTCAAACTTTATACAGTGAATATGCATAATTTTTATATTCTGAAATAACCTATATGAAACAACTATCAAAAATACTTCCCTGCAGAATTTGTCTCTGGAAGGTGTGTCTAAAAGAGGAGTGACACAAATTATGCCAGAATACATGGATCTAAAAGAATGAGTCTCAATTCTCTGATGGATCTGGGTCTACATGGAGAATTTCTACTAAGGAATGGGAAAGACTTACACTCACCCTCATATGAAATATGCCCAGAAGTGCAGTTCTAGGGGTTGAATTGAGTTCAGAGAGTTTACATGGGCTCATTGGATGAGGATGGAGTTTGTGACCCATGGTCCAGGACAGGATGCCATATTTTAAATGAAGTTCTCTCCACTGACAATTGGATCGTGAAGGGGAAAATGGCTCTTATAAGACATTTGTGATGTGAGTGTGACAGCCTTGGAAATACACAGCTCAGCTCTCTCAACATGGAGCACATAACCGACTGACAGCCACAGCACTCTTTCTTCCAGCCACAGCACTCTTTCTTCCAGCCACAGCACTCTTTCTTCAACATTGCTATCTCAGAAAGGCCACACTACCTCCAGGCTCCTTCCAGCCAAGGACTGATCCTGGTAGGGCTACTAAATCAGACCCATTTGGGCAACACATGGGATATCTCCAATGGGTGATTTTGACTCAAGAATGCCTCATTGGCCTGGTCAACTTTTCTTGAAACTGTACTTCAGTCTGAGGTTCTTTCTCTTTGAATCTTCCTTCTTTTCCCTCCTCCTCTTGATTTTCAGAGATAGTACTTATTACCTTTTGAAGTAATATCCTTATTTCCTGGCCTTCTTCTGCTTCCTCCTTCTTTATCCTCCAAAAGCATCCTCCCTAGTACATCTTTTGCACATCTAATTCTATCTTGCAGTCTGCTCCAAGAAGATATAAAATGATACACATGGTCCTGAGAGTTGTCTGAGAATGTATATAGAAGCTGGGTACTTAGGACGGACTCACATATCACTTGACAAGTCAATAGGGTGGCATCCAGAGCAGTGTGGAGCATAGGTAGTTTCCGGCTCAAGTTGGGGCCCAATTGATACAAATTTCACTGATATTGACCTAGCAAAACATCCACTGATGTTGACCTAGCAAAACATCCACTGTAGACTTGCAGATTCTAAGATTTAGGCTTTTAGGAAGATATGGGGGGGGGGCGGGAACATTGCCTGAAAGTAAGTGGAATTGTGTGGTTACTGCTAGGTTGTATTGACTCTCTGCAGAAGGATGTTGAGAAATTGAGGGCACTTAACAAGCAGTTAAAGGCTAAGTGTGAGAGCCAGATGGCCTCGTTGGTAGCTTACAAAGAGATGAGGACCTCTTTGCAAAAACAAACAAAGCTAAGCAGCCGACTGAGAACCTGATCAAGTCATAGAGCTCAAGAGACATTTGAATGCTCAATCAAGGATGCATAGAAATGCCTGAGACCCTAAAATGTGGGATAGGAATACTAAGTGGATGCCTCTGATAAGCTCTGTGGTCAGTTGGGGCCATTACAGCAAAATATCACAGATTAGATGGTGTAAAAACAACAGAAATTTATTCTTCATAGTATGGAGACTGGAAGTCTGAGATCAGGGTCCCAGCATGGTCAAGAAAGGGCCCTCTTCCCAGTTGCAGACTTGTTGTGTCCTCACATGATGGAAGCAGCTAGGAGCTTGGTGGCATCTTTTATAAAAGCACAAATCCCATTCTTGAGGGCTCCAGCTTCAAGACCTAATCACCTCCCAAAGGCCCCACCTCCTAATGCCAGCACACTAGACATTAGGATTTCAACATATGAATCTGGTGGAGGGCAAAAACATTTAGACCATAGCACTCCCCTAAGCCCTCAGAACTTATAGAAATGAATCACTCTGTTCTACTAAGAGCCAGAACTTTCTTCATACTGGAAGATGCTACAGAGGTCTTTCCTGGAAAAGCAACAAGTATTTCACCTCAGGTGTGCCTTTAACTCCTCTCTTGGCTGCAAGTCTCCTAAATAGGACTAAATATCATCTGTTCATGATAAGGGAATCCATCTGCTAATGATAAAAGGAAAAAAATTAATTATTCACCCAAGAAGTTGCCAGAATTAGCTAGCATGTACCAGCAAAAGTCAGCGAAATATCCCTGGGATAGGATTTTGAAGGTACTTGATCGAGAGGGCTGGAATATAAGACTATACAAGAAAGAGGTCATTACGCACTTTCTCATGACATGGGATTTAACACCCTAGTAAGGACCAGTTTGGATGGGGCAAGCTTACTGCTAGGGTGGCTCTTAAAAATCTGGAAAAGGGGATGAACAGTGATGAAGGAAGAGGAATTGCTTGAATTTCTCTGGCAGGTGGTAGAGAAAGAATAAAGAAGCTAAGGGAACTGGACATGCTAGAATGGATATATAATGTAAAGCCAGAAGGCCTATCAGGGGAATATGTTCGATAGGAAGGCCAAGATGACACATGATTTTCCAAGGCTGTCAAAAATGTGCTGGGGAGAAGAGTAGCAGCATCACTAAGAAATTCAGTGCCGTCTCTCCTCTGCAAGCCAGGGCTGGTGGTAAGAAAGATTGGCACATAGCTGACTTATTAATATCCATGGCAAAGATGCCCATCTACTCCCTGGTAATAGAGGCCAGATGGTGCCATTTTCCTGTAAGATACTAGGAGATCACAATTACCATAATGACCAGCAAGGTCAGAGATGCAGCCAAGGAGTTTGACCCACAGGGAGCTGTGGAGATGTTTAATAGATCATGGCACACCTAGGGGCAAAATAAATGGGCAGCCAACAAGGGTTCTTCTTAAAAATACAGATAGAAAAAAGCAAGAATGGGAGAGTGGGAGCTGAAGGTAGTCATGCAACACAAAGTGACAATCCCTTGCTTGATTTGTTGATCTAAGTCAATTATTAGATCTAAAATCCCTTGACTGAAGAGGTAGCTGCATCCCTAGGAAAAAGAAATCTGACACGATGCCAAGTATATGCCATGGAAATTCCTTCAGTTTTCCCTCTGAGACCTACAGCTGCAGCCAGCTTCAGGAGTATGGACTGAGCTCTTCACTTAGAAGGGCTCCTCATTAATGCTGTATTCTTAGAGTCTTGAAATTCTTAATTTTAAACAAGTGGCCCCACATTTTCATTTGTATTGGACTCTACACATTTTCTAGCCAGGCTTACCCACAGCTATTGCCTGGGTGACTATACATTGGGTACAGAAGGTCTGAGTTGACATCAATGCCCAGAAACTAAGTATAATCATGGTCCCCTATTGGAGTGGGAGCTCACATGGTTAGGTAACAAGTGGAATCTTGGTTCAAATCCAACTCACAGTGGGTTCACTGTGTCTGGAGGCTCACCCAGTGGTCATTTTTCCAGTCATCAAGTATTTAATTGGAAGTAATATACTTGACAATTAGACTGATGCCCACATTGGATTCTTGGCCTGAGAGAAAGTGTGATCAGAGTGGGAAAGGTTAAATGAAAACCTCTGAAACTGCTCATTCAGTCAAGGGAGTAAATAAAAAGGAGTGTCACATTCCAGGAAGGATGGTGATTAGTGCCATCATTAAAGAGCTAAATGATATAGAAAAGGGATGACAGGAGTATCCCAATCATATCTCTGTTTAATTTCTGAATATGGCCCCTGCCATACTGAGAACTCAGATCTATCCTGGAGACTAAGTGTAAACTCTTGAAAGCTCAGTTAAGTAGTAGCTCTGATTGCAACTGCTATGCCAGAGATTATATCTTTGCCAAAGCAAATTAACAAGGTCTCAGGTACACAATATGCTGCCATCAATTTGGTAAATGCATTCTTGTCAATTCTGATTATAAAGAAGGATCACAAACAGGTCACATTCATATAGGACATGCAACATTACTCATTTATAGTTTTGCCTCAGGGTTGTTAACTCTCCTGCTCTTTGTCATATTGTAGAATGAAGGTATCTGGGCTGTCTGGTCAACCCACAGAACAGCACATTGATGCTGTTATATGAATAACATCATGCTGATCAGGCAGGACAAACAACAGATGGCCTTGCTGGAAGTATTGATAAGATACATGTGCTCCAGAGCTATAGGAAATAAACTCTACAAAGATTCAAAGTCCTTCACTTCAGTAAAGTCGTCAGGGATCCCCCTGTCAGGAGTTTGCCAGAATATGCCATCTAAAATAAAAGAAAAATTGCTGCATCTTGTATCTCCTAACATGAAGAAGGAAGCAGAAAGCCTGATAGCTCTTTTTGGGTTCTGGAGGAAACATCCCATGCCTAAGAATAACACTCTGGCCCATATACTGGCTGCTCTGGCCCATATGCTGGATGACAGAGAAGACTCTAGGGCTCTGGTGGGAAAATATGTAGCATGGAGCTTATCGTAAGCTCCAGGAGGAGAATCACAATGAAGACCCTGATATTCTGGAGTATGTCCACACCATTCACAGCAGACAAAAGAAGTCTTTTGGTAAAATAACTCCTTCTATGTTACTGGGTCTTGGTAGCGACAGAATAGTTGGCCAAGGGGCATTAAATGGCCATGTGTCTACAACTGCCTATCATTAGCTGGGTTATTTCAGTTCTTCTGTATCATAAAGTCAGCCTAGCATTTGTCAGGCAAAAGATGAAAATGGTACATCCAGATTGGGCCCAAGCAGGACGAGAGCTTGGTTAGCTGCATGCACAAGTAACTCAGACCAGCCCCTCCCAAACACCTATAGCAGTTGTACCAGGAGCCTTCCTGTACTTTGCACCCAAGACCAACTAAAGAAGGTGGGAAAGCCTGTCCATGGCCTCCAGCCACAAACAACAAGCTATGACTTTGAATAAGGAAGAGATGGGAGTATCCAAGAGATGGAAGGAAGACAGTGCGTTTGGGTCAGAGTGAGAGAGGGGGAGATGGCACAAGAGGAGTGCAACATATTCAGGAGCCACATTATACCAAGCCAGAAAAGGAGTTGGGTCTTACTTTAAGAGGAACGGAAAAATTTTGAAAGATTTCACACAGAGATGTGACATGTTCCAAATAATGTCTTAAAAAATTGATCTGCCCTGTCTGTGGAGAATATTCTGGAAGTGGGGCAAAAGTGGACCAGGAAGATTAGTTAGGAATCATGTGGATGAACAGCAATCCAAATCAAGACAGGCTCTCAGTCTACCCTGTGAATGGGTTACATTGTCTATCCTTGAGTGGGAAGAAGCTGTGTAGGTGGATGACATAGCCTCTCTCTTACAGCTCACATTCCAGTGTCTGACATTCTGACCAACTCAGTTTCCAAAATACATGTAGTATGGTACCCATACAGTTTGACAGGATCAGTACACATGTAATAGTAAGAGCTTATCCTCCGTGCCATATCCTCTTAAATATTACCCCTAATATCTCGTCTTTTGAAAGTCAGCTCCTATAGTGAATTGCAGATTAAATGTATTCCACAGGAACCTCTGCCCCTAGTTCCATATTAAAATAAAATGAGAATCAACTTGATGAAGGGAATTAAATCTGTGTATATATATCAGTATACATGGAATTTCTTTTTTTTTTAACATTCTATTTATTTATTTCACAGAGTGAGATCGCGAGAGCAAGAACACAAGCAGAGGCAGTGGGAGAGGGAGAAGCAGGCTTCCCACCGACCAGGGAGCCCGATGGAGGGCTCGATCCCAGGACCCTGGGATCATGACCTGAGCCGAAGGACAGACGCTTAACGACTGAGCCACCCAGGTGCCCCAGTACATGGAATTTCTTACAGAGGGCTGAATGCAATAAATAAAGGAAAAGAATAACTTCCCAGTTAGACTTGCTGAGCCAATGGGGTTGCCTGGGGTCACTTGTTTTGCCCTATACAGGGCAAAACTTCCCCAAAATAAGAAAGAAACCTCAAGGACTTTCCATAACCCTGCGTTCTGTCCATCGGATTACTCTTTTGAAAAAACATCAATGGGTGATAATAACATATCCATTTTAATGAAAGCATTTTACTTCAGTTCTCATTTACTATTAATGATGTCAACACTGAATATAACTGTTTTCCAAGAGGGAAAAGGAGAAGCATTCATTTGAATAAACTAGGCTCAGAATTTGTTCTGTATTACATGAAACATACCTGTTACCCATGTATAGAAAGAACTCTAAAGGGAGTTTTAAAGACATAATCAATATTTATATTAAAATAATTTCTTGTTTATAGTTTGAGTATTTTTCATTCATCTGCACTTAATGGTTAGGAATTTAGAAAATATAAGAATGCAACGATATAATCAGGCTGGTAATATCTCAAATAGATAGTAAGAGAAGGGCAAAGAAAAAAAATCATTTTATGAAACCATAGTATCTTTTCCCTCAATCCTAAGATTAAAACAAGTTATATGCATTCATTAAATCCGTACTTGATGTTCCAAATTCTGGGGGGGAGACCATTGTATATTACTGAGAGGCAGGGAATTTGTGAAATTTTTAAAATGTACTCTTTTGATTTTAATATTGAAATGCTATGAATGCGGGTTTCTTTGGAAAGATACTAAAATATTCTTAATTATAATCTTGACAGAATAATCGGGGCTTAGTGTTTGGGTAACAAATTATGCCATTGCTGATTGGAGCTCTAGCTTCAAGCTGAAAAAAAGAAAAACATAGGATAAAATACCTTCAGGGACAATTTATGTAAATAGCTGATAATGTATTTAAACCACATTCTGTCTTAAATTTGTTTGGAAATGAGGTACAAAATGAACCAACTCAAGTTAAATAAACAGCCCAAGAAAGTAAAATATATACAATCAGTTTACATCACCAGCATTCTGGGATTTTGATCTGTCATGGTCCAATGCCTTCATCATTGCCTTTTCTCCTTGTGTTTCTCACTGTGAAAGACATCCCTGGCCTCAGCCACCATGGTTTATCACATGTCCCAGAACTCAGGCCCCTGAGCTGCAGGACGAATAACAAGAAAACTCATTTCTAGAAGTCTGATGACAGATGAGCTGGGAGGATGACAGTAAAGGAAGAGAAATTCTTATGGTGGGTTCTGCCACTTCTTTAATGCCTTACAAACCCTCTTTGCTCAGTCTGATGTTATACTTAGTAAGGGTCTCTCCCCAAGACTTTCCAGGATTTTTCAAGAGTATCCACCTTATCTACCCCTAACACACACACACACACACACACACACACACACACACACACATGTCCCTCTCTTTCTTCTCTGTTTTATTTAGAAATTTGATTATCTCTAAAATAATTTTAAAAAGCCCAGCTATAGTGGTTAATTAACTCATAACCTGAGAACTTGCTGTACTCAGAGATCTTTCCATATTAAGCAATTTAAAACTTATTCTGTCTTTTTGTAAGGGCCAACTATCCCAAGTCCACTGTTTTTTTTTCTTCAAGTCCACTGAAACTTTATGTTTGCTAGCCTTTCATCAAATTTTACCACAAAATAATAGAATATTAGAACCATGAGTTTTGAGAGACTGTATGTGGTATTCAAAAACATTTTACGCTGATCCTAAAAACTATATAAATACATTAAAGTGAAAAACATAATCCTGCTATTCACTATTTAATGTTTTGGCATTTCCTTCTAGACTTTGTATAAAGGCACACAAAAGTTTATGTGTGTACAAGACTTTTAAAAATACATGTGTGTGTATATATGTATCCATAATGATACATACACTGTTATTATATATTCTGCTTTTTCATTTAACCTTATATTAGGATAAATTTTTATATACTCTTAATAGTCATAATTATCATTTTAAACTACTTTATATCTATTGACATGAAATGTTCCAAATTAGCCATTTTACTACAATAAAAATTTTAACTTTTTTTTCAATTTTTCACAGTTGGGAAAAAGATTGCAATAAACACCTTTCCACAAATAACCTTTCTTTTACTGAGTTAATGTTTTAAAATAAACTTTTTATTTTGAAATAATTTTGATTTACAGAAAAGTTGTGGAGATAGCAGAGACGTTACCATGTACGTTTCATGCAGCTTCCCCAAATGTTAACATCTTATGTAACCATCGTACATTTGTCAAGATTTAAAAAAAAAATCAACAGTAATTGCACTAACTAAACTACAGACTCTAGAGAGCTACAACAGTTTTTCCACTAATGCCCTCTTGAAACTTTTGGTTGATGTCTTTTATCAATTTCAGAAAATTGTCAGTGTATTTTAAAATATTGACTGTACTCCTTTCCCCCTTTCTTCTAACTTCTTGTTCACATTTTAAAAAAATCTTTGTCCTTCTAGGTTTCATTTTGGCCCATATCTTCATGTTTACCTTTTAATTTTTTAATTCTCTTAACTGCTGTATCAATCTGCTGCAAAGCTCATCCCGTTTCTTTTCTTTTTTTTTAAATTGTATTATTTTTATTTCTAGAAAAATTTATTTGGTACTTTAAAAAAATGGGGGCACATGGGTGGCTCAGTTGGTTAAGCGTCTGCCTTTGGCTCAAGTCATGATCCTGGGGTCTTGGGATTGAGCCCAACGTCAGGTTCCCCACTAAGCTGGGAGTCTGCTTCTCCCTCCCTTGCTGTCCCTCCCCACCCCTAGCTCATGCTCTCTCTCTCTCTCTCTCTCAAATAAATAAATAAAGTCTTTAAAAAAAATAATAAAGTGTTGAGAATCAACTTTTAAAAACAAACCACAAAATGTGGTGTTTCTTTAGAGTTTTTTACTCCCACATGTATTTTTCATGCTCACCTTTCATTTCTTTGAATATATAATGTATTAGTTATCTATTGCATAACAGATTAGCAAAACTAATTAAACTTAGCAGCTTAAAACAACATATATTAATCAATTCTCAGTTTCTCTGGGTCAGGAATCCAGGCACAACCTAGCTGGGGCTCCTGCTTCAGGGAACCTCACAAGGTCTCAGTCAAGCTATCAGTCAGGGTTTTATCTGTATCTCAAGGCTTGACTCATGTGGTTGTTTGCTAGATTCAGTTCCTTTCAGGTTGTTGGATCAAGGGCCTCAGTTTGTCACTGGCAGCTGACTGAAGGTCACACTCAATTCCTTGCCACATCAGCCTCTTAAACATCAGAGCTTCCTTCTTTAAAGTAAGCAAGTCAAGGAGGCATGAAAGGGTGCTGGCAAGGCAGATGTCACACTCTCACATAATCATGGAAGTGATATTCGTCGCTTCGGATGTTTTCTATTCATTGGAGCAAGTCCCCACATCGGCCCTCCCACTCAAGGAGAGAGAATTATGCAAGTGTATGAATATTAAATGGCGGGAATTGTTAGGGGCCATTTTAGAAACTCGTCTATCACAATTAACTAGCTGTTTTATAGACATTACCTAGTAATTCCAGTATCTGAAGTCTTTTCAGGCCCAGTTCTGCTCTGTTGGTTTTACTTCTCACTCATGATGACTTGTTTCCTTGTATGTTTTGTTATTATTATTATTATTATTATTATTACTATTATTATTTTAAGTAGGCTCCATGTGGGGCCTGAACTCATGACCCTGAGATTAAAAGTCGGATGCTCTACTGGCTGAGCCACCCAGGTTCCCCATGTTTTGTTACTTTTGACTATGAACTGTTCATTTTAATCAATTTTATTATTGTATTTATGTTTTTCAAGTGTTCTACTAACCTATTTATTCAGTAGCTGACTGTATAGTTTAAGATAATTCTCAGTAGGGACTTGGCTGGAAAGTTAACTGTTGGAACTGATCATTGAGAAAGAGGGATTTTTGTTTGTTTTGTCTTTGACTTCTTTTTGGTTAGAATGAAAAGGAAAACTTATTTTCCAGATGAAGGCTGAAGTCCTGAGTCATTGAGTGATATATATACTTTTAGTATATTTTTCCTAACAAAAATTTTCTGGAACAACATGGGTTTGAACTGTGCAGGTAAACCTATATGCAGATTTTGTTGTTGTTTTGTTGTTATATATAGTACCATAATGTATTTTCTCTTCCTTATGATTTTCTTAATAACATTTTCTTTTCTCTAGCTTACTTTATGGTAAGAATACAGTATATAATAAGTAACATACCAATATCTGTTAACCAGTTGTTTATGTTATTGGTCCATCTTCTGGTCAACACTAGGCTACTGGTAGTTAAGTTTTTTGAAGAGTCAAAAGTTACACATGGATTTTCAACTGTGTGGGGAATTGGTGTCTCTAACCCCCATGTTGTTCAAGGGTCAACTGTAGTTTAAGGGAAAAGCTATGTAGGTGAAATGCCTAAATAAGTTGGAAGATGGTGGAGAGGGGAAGAAATACTGGGACTTCAGGACAGTGCTGCTTTTGCCCACAAAGGGTAGTAACAACTAGGTTAGAACAAAACTCTCAGAAGTGCCTACCTCTTGTTTACATTGGTCCTTCAGTTTCTAGCAAAAGAAAAGCAGAAATCAGTTTAAGCCACTAATCTCTCACCTCCTTTGGCAAGCAAAACAAAACAAAATAAACTCTCATAAACTCTCAAGGGAATACACTCTTCTGTCTTTGCATGCTTTTCTCAAGAAAAATTAGAATTAGTAATTGTATATTAACCAAAGAGGAAATAGGTCTTACGTTAAACTTGGATTAAAAAGCAGGTAACAAAACCTCAAAGACCCACATTGATCATATAGTCCAACTTCTTCGCCTTCTAGGTGAGAAAAGACAAGCCCAGAGAGGGGCAGTGACTGGCCTGGGAACACACAGGGGTTTAGAAGCCAAGCTGGGATTAGCACTGCAGCCATCTACTTCTAGTCCAATGCTGGTTCCACTGCTGCATTATCGCTTACATAGAAGGGAAGAGAAATACACATTCAGCATTTCAGGAATCAGCACATGGGCCTGTCCCCCTATATAACTGGTTTTCAACCTTCTTATATTCCTAGCAACTGAGCCCTGGGAAGAGAGACTCTATCCTTTTGCATTAGATGTTTATCCTTCAGAGCTTATTTACTCATGCCCCTGAAAAGTGCATAAATGAATTCTTAACCCAGGAGAGTATCTACTGCAGCACACTGGCTCTGGTGCTATTAAAGAAAAGAATGCACCTCCATTTTAACAACATAGTGTTCATTATTAAATAGCAGACTCCATGAGCTATATAATAGAACATCGGGCAATCCAGAATTTGCAAACAGAACTTTTTTTTTTAAAGATTTTAGTTATTTATTTGAGAGAGAGAGAATGAGAGATAGAGAGCATGAAAGGGAAGAGGGTCAGAGGGAGAAGCAGACTCCCCGCTGAGCAGGTAGCCCGATGCAGGACTCGATCCCTGGACTGCAGGATCATGACCTGAGCCGAAGGCAGTCGCTTAACCAACTGAGCCACCCACGCGCCCTGCGAACAGAACTTCTGGTACAAAAAGGAGTGTGTGAAATCAGTGTCATGATGCAACAGCCATTCCCTGCAGCTCAAAGAGGAGGTTTAAAAGCACAGTCAAAAAGAATTAATATTTTCTGGCGCGGTTGGCTCACTGGCTGCACAAGGTGATTTTACTGTGCATTATACTTTAATTATAACTGCGCTTTAGCCATCTGTTCTACTTCATTCCCTAATTATAGATGCAAAAAGCATTTCACAACTCCCACCCATAAAAAAAGATCTGAGGGATTTCATGGCAGACTTGCTCTGAGCTCCCCCCTCCTTTCTTGGCCTGTGGACTCTCCCTTCAACGGTACACTTGAATAGACCAAGAAAATGTTTCTAATGCACTGATCATGTCAGAAGGTCTGGAGTGTCTGAGCTTGTCCCATTCATTAATTATTCTCTTTTATTGTTATTATACATACTTTGGCCAGCTTCCTATAACCATGGTCTAATGTGACTTCCTAGTCACTTATCTTTCTTTTTATTTTTTTATTTTAACCATTTTCTTTACTGGGGTATAACTGGCATATAGCATCATATTAGTTTCAGGTGTACGACATAATATTTTGATATTTGTATATATTGCAAAATGATCACCACAATAAATCTAGTTAACTTCTGACATATATTTTCTGTATCCACTCTCCTCCCTAAAAAATCATTTAAAAAATAGTCTTTTTATTTTATGTATTTTACTTTATTTATTTACTTATTTTTTAAAAGATTTCATTTATTTATTTGACAGAGAGAGCGAGAGAGCACAACCAGGGAGAACAGTAGAGGGAGAGGGAGAAGCAGGCTCCCCACCGAGCAGGGAGCCTGATGCGGGGCTCGATCCCAGGACCCTGGGATAATGACCTGAGCTGAAGGCAGATGCCCAACCATCTGAGACACCCAGGTGCCCCTGTATTCTACTTTATTTTATTTTATTTATCTCCAATGCTATCATTTCAAGCATCTCAAACTCTTTTGGAGAACCCTATCAGAACGCTGTTATTGTCCTCATTTTTTTTCTGTGGAGGGGAGAGATTTCAAGAGTTTAAGGGTTTTGCTGTTGTTGTTTTTAAAAGATTTATTTATTTATTTGAGGGGGAGGGGCAGAGGAAGAGGGAGAGTCTTTTTTTTTTAAAGATTTTATTTATTTATTTATTTGAGAAAGAGAGAGCGGGGGTCGGGGGGAGACAGAAGAGAGGGAGAAGCAGAGTCCGTGCTGAGCTCAGAGCCCCATGAGGTGCTCAGTCTCATGACCCTGAGATCATGATCTGAGTCAAAATCAAGAGTCGGATGCTTAACCGACTGTGCCACCCTAGCATCCCTAAAGATTTTCTTTAAGGTGACACAGTTTGTCAGTGGCTTGAAATCACATCTGCAGGTATCAGGTCCCACTCTTTCCCACTCATCACTATTACGTATCATTTGAAAGTGGTAATTAAATTCCCAATAGGATCACTGAGGTGTGCTGAAGCCAGCTTGTGGTGTGTCACAAGAGCAGATTGTATGTAACTCTTTCCAACCAGTCTCTCATGTTCATAGCTTGACGTTGGCCATGGTGGGAGTACTAAATCACTAAATGGGCACACACTACAAATCAGAGCTCCCCCTGCTTCTCTCAGAGCCAGGTATTATCCACTTACTGGAATCCACTGAATATGGGAAATAGATCTATGCATTCTCAGAAAAATAACATAATTTGGAACCCAATGACCTCTTTATCTCTGGATTTGAATAATGTGTATATGAACACTACTCATGAATGAGGAAAAGCTAAGCTCAACTAAACTTTCTCTCATGACTCTTTCAATATTCTAAAAATAGGATAGTCAAAAGAGGACTCTTACTCAAGGTGGTAAATTCAGAATTTTTGAAAAGTTTTCATAGTTTTAAAAGCAATGAGCTTAGGTGTCTAGCAAATCTCAAGATGGTATACAACAGTCCCAAAGCAGGGACTCCAGGGAAATAACAGGTTCTTGGCATTCAAGTTCACTCCAATTGGACATGTGAAGCATGTGAGGGAATGCTTTCTGGAAGCTAGATTTGGGCAATTCTGAAGGAAAGGAAATGAACACATGTGGCTTTTTCAAGGGTGCTAAAAAGAAACAATTTAGAAATTCCTATTTCCCTCTCACCCAAAATTCGTGCAAATTTGCACGAAAGCACAAATTGCAGATATTCACAAGATTGCAGTTGAAATCCAAGAGCAAAGCCATTAAAACACACACACACCCCAAACCTGAACTGAAAAAGAGTTTAAAACATCAACTATGAAACCAAAAATAAGCACCAACTTTCTAGACAGAAAATGAAGTGTAAGCTTTTTACCAAACATCTAGTGAAAATCTCAAATCACAAAGTAATAGAAGCACAACACTAAAATTCAGCACATGTTATACTGATTAGAGATTCAATTAGGTTCTCTATATAGCAAAGACAGCTGCATCGGATGGTATGCTTCCTAATGGACATTTGAATTTATATATGTGCTGATCTCCAAAATTTATTTGTGGTGACCTCAAAAGTACTTAGTCAAAGCCAATAGAAAGATTTAGTACTAATATGTAATTGCTAGATTCTGCAGATGTGTTTTTTCAGCCATTATTGGATCTACCTTTGGAGAGTCCCTAAATGGCAAGTTTATTCAGTTAGTACAGTATAGTGCTGATGGTCAGGAGGTTTAGTAGCCCTAGATCTGAAATTAATTAGAATAAAGGCTTTAGAGAACATCTAAAGCAGTGGGGAGCAGTATAAAGAGGCAGTAGAGTGTGATTACTAAGAGAATGGATTTAGGAGCTGGACTGCTTGATTTGCCCCCTATCTGTGCTACTTACTAGATGTCAGACTTTGGGCAAATTAGTTAAACTTTATGTCCTTTGGTGTTCTCAATACTATAGGTACTATAACAGAACTGCCTTCTTCTTGGGATTATGGTAATAGTTAAAGAATTATACATATAAAGTGCTTAGAATAGTATCTGACACATAGTAAGTGTCTAATCAATGTTGACTTTTAACCCACTTAGCCTCTTCATTTTACAAAATGAAAAACTGAAGCCCAGAGAGGTTAAATGCATTATTTGAAATCACATGGCAAATTAGAGGTAGAATTGGGATTAGAACCCAGGACCTCTTTTCCATTGTTCTACCACTTTCCCTAGTAGTGCTGAATAGGTGATTTACATTTATTCAGTTAAACAAGCATTGTTAAACTCTTCTGGGAGTTGGGATTCTCTGAGCACTTCCTCCAATACAAAAGTAAATAACAGATTTAATTCTCAAACAAGGTCTTATGATTCCAGATGAATTGTTTTCACCTCTTCAACATGCTACTACTTCTCAGTTATGTGTTTTTGGAATGGTACTTATTCATTTGTTTGTGAAATAGGAAAAATTCAATAACAACAGTAATAGAAAAGATTCCAGAAAGTTTATGTATAGGAATGACATAAAAGTGATTCAATCATGGTTTGCATTCAAAAGAGGAAGAGGAAAGAACAAATGAAGTAAAAATTGGGTAAACAATTTTCAGATTCAGTGCAGACAATGACCAAGCCATCTACCAAAGAGATTGACATGGAGGCTTCCTCTGTGTCCCAAGAGAAAGGAAATTCTCCTGAAGGAACTATAAAATATGGATTAGCACCACAGAACCTATAATGGTTTGGCTTTGGTAAACTTAATCTGCAGTCCCATAAACAACTCTTAAGGAAGAAGTTGCCAGACCCTTTTGAATATTACTGTCACTACTGCTGCTCCTGCTTCTGCTGTTATCAACCATGGTGGTTTCCTATCATTGTTTACTTTGGGTGTTCTTCCACTTCTGGAAGAAAGATTATTAATTCATTACTTTCTCGGAGTACTTCAGTTTCAAAAGGAGGATGGTGGTGGAGAAGAACAGAAATCAGGCTGTGGTTATAAGTCCAAGGCCCTGGTAAATTTATTTGTGGTGACCTCAAACTCTAGACCCCAGGGTCTAGAGAGTTCATAGAGTCTGAAATCCAAGATTACTGATTACCTTTCCAGGCCTGGATGGATACAGGTGTGAGGTTGAGACAGTGATGTGGTTGGCAGCAGCAGGAAATTGGCAAAAAAAATTGGTCAAAAGTCACGTGGGGAGATGAATATAATGTTGAAGCAAGTTCTGAGTTTGGAAATGAGAGAGCTGAAAGAAGGTCAAAGAGCTGGAGAGACTCACAGGTATGCTCAGGAATTATCCAAACCTCTTTAAGCTCTTCAGTTTCTGCTTTGTGATGGTCTAGGTCATGGAACTCCATACAAAACCTTAACAGTTATGGCTCAAAACATAGGGAAATCTCTTCTGGATCTACCTTCTACTTGTTGTCTCCCAAGAATTAACTCAGCTTGGGACTTCCAGGTTCCTTGCCATAGATGCACGAAGCTCTATGAGTCTGGTTTCTGCCTCTGTCCAGACTATTCAGATGGATGCCTTACCCCTGAATATGGTCTTTCAAGTTTTTTTTCGACTTTATATATCTCAAACCACAGGCCAGGCTGTATCAACACCCACCACAGGCTCTAGAATTCTAGTTAATGTCCAGCCCTCTGGTTCTCACCAGACAAGATTTACACGGACATGGTTACTAGTGGTATTGTTGTGGCTATTTATGAGCCAGTTCATATCCTGGTCTCAAGGTGTTATGTAATGCTTCATAGTGTTGAAATAAGCTTATGTACTATGAGCCCCGTGTTTCTTTCTATATAAATTAGATAGTCTTCTTTGACCTTATCTGGCTTGAGTTTCATGGAGCTTATTGCATCTGTGGTTTTATATTATATATTTTACCTATTTTGAAAAATAGTCAGAATTTCTTCCAATATTTCTTATGTTTCTCTCACTCTCTCCTCCTTCTGTATTAAAATTTTATGTTAAATTTTTAAAACTTGAGTCTTATTTGTTTCTTAGATGCCTTTCTTTATTTTTCATCTTTTTTTTTTCCTTTGGTGCTAAGATCTGGATATTTTCTGATGACCTGTCATTCAGCTCACTTATATTCTGTTGTTTTGCTTCTAATCTGCTACCAATCCTATCTACACAATTTGTAAGTTCTGTTTAGTATGTTACAGTTCTACAATTTCCATTTAACTTTTTATAAATTTTAAATTAATGGTGAAATTATTTATCTCTTTTCTCTGTTTTCATCTATATTAATCCTAGTTACTTATAAGCCCCTGTCTGCTAATTACAGTATGGGTTATGTATAATAACAAATAATTATCTACCTTTTCCTCTAAGGTTTTAGTCACTTCATATTGTTTTTACCATGTTTTGTAATTTTTAATTAATTTCAGATACTTTGGGTGAAACATTTTGGGAATTCTGAATAATGTTATCTCCCTCCAAATAAGAAGACTCCTCAGGCAGGCAGACAGTATCTGCACATCATCTTCATCCTGTCAAGGACTGGTTTTGAACTTTGTTAGGTCAGGTCTGTTTCAGCTTTGCCCATACTTTAAAGGAATAGTTCTTGCTCTTAATGCCTAATTATTTCTCCCAGCTCTGGTACATCTCAACAGAAAGCTTGAGTATTTTACCCAGGCTCCCCCATCTTGGTGGGGTTTAAGCTCCAATCTCTGTGTTTCCAAAACTTCATGATTATTTAGATCTCTGATCATGTCTTCAGTCTCCACAAAGCTCTTTCTTTTGAATTTTTAGTCCTGCATTTCATGCCCAGTTTTGGAGTTAGCCAATAACGTCAATGAAATATTTAGATTATATGTTGGAGTTTGCTTGTAAGGCTTCCGCTTCTCTGTGACTTTTTTTTTTTCTTTAACCTTAAATCCTAGTCATTTGGTAGTAACAAACTCCAACCTATGGCTCCTCTACCTGGTAAGACTAGTGCTTTCTACTGGAGCTCTCCACCACCCATTCCCAGATGTCCTTCCACGTAAACTAGAAACTTCTCCGAGGGAAAATGCCAGATCAATAGTTGTGCTCTTTTTCTTTCAGGGTTCATAGCCCTGAAATTACACCTGCATTATTTGCTCTTAAATTCCTTCTAGTACTTGTTGTATATATAAATATAAAATATACATATTTTTGATAGGTATATTTTTCAGTACAATATAAACTGTTCTATCATGGCTGACATCCAAAGTTACTAGGCAACTTTAAATATCTAAACAAATGTTTATTTCATAATCCATATATATTTTATTTTCAGTTTTAATTAGATTTTGAGATGGCTTAGAGAAGAAAAGTCCATTTGTGAAATTTGTTTACTAAATAGAAATGAGAAATTCAGTATTGAGCAAAAATGAAGTAAGCAAACATATAAACTAGAAGGGTTGATACCGACTAAGTATCATATTTGGATCTGAGTTTCTAGGTAGCCTAGGCAAAAAAGGAAACATTATCCAATACATAAATCTCAGTACCAAAAAGGGATGCTACTTTGCTGTATATGCTACTTACACAGAAAATATAACTTTTCATAGCTTGGAATATTTTAAATAAAATATTTTGTGTGAGACTTTCTATAAATGTTTTATCTAAAATGATGAAATAGCTTCTATATTAAAAGCCAAAATGATGTCATTACATAAAAACAGAATAAATACATATTTGTTTGCACGATACCAGATGACAATGGCCAAACATTTACCAAAACCCAAAGAGTAATATAAGCTTCTGCTATCTTATACCTATAGAAATTCCAATAAAATATAAGTAATGAATGGAAATCCATATTTACTTCATTATGCATTTGATTTTTAACAATAATATCTAAAGACATTGAGGTATTGAGGCATTGAGGAAATTGCACCAGAGGGATAGATAGATACAGAGCTAGATGGATGCAGACATAGATATAATCTCAGCATTAGTCTGATAAACCCAGAAACAAATGTGTAGACAGACTGGCATCAAGATATCAGCATATTGCTAACAGAAAGATTATATACAAGGGGTCTGGTCAAACTTATTCCATACCATTGTAAGACTGTCCTATTAGTGGATGCAGCTACATTTCTAACTTAAGTATACTTGTGCTTGTTGAATCAGTGGACGTATGAATGACAGAATAAATAGATGAAAAAGTAAATGGACTTTGGCCCCACACTTGAGGGCAGTGCTCACTTCACAGATGGGAGTTAAATGACCCCAGCTGTGGGATTTGGAGAGTTTGGTGGGTGATGAACCAGGCATCTCGGTACTCTGCTTTCCAATTTCATTGGCATCTTTTATAAGCCATCTGTAACATTACAGTGATACCTCAATTAACAAAGTCTTTGGAACAAAGCTCCTTTATAATCGGGTTGGCATCCCTGACAATAGCTCATAAACAGGCAAAGCATGCTACCATGTGTCATTCAGCTCAGTGACAATGTTCCAATTAAACTGCATGTATGCACATGGCAAAATATTGTTGTGCAGAGTTACCATTGGCACACACAGCCAACAGAACTGATCCCAGTAGTCCTGTGGTATTGTTTAGCTTGTCCTCCCTCCTTGGCTTTTTATTTTCTTTCCGATCTCTGTTTCACATTTAATGCTCATATCTCCTTCGGTTCTTTAGCTGCTTATCCCAACCCTATCAAAAGAAAAAAAAAAGGAGGTCCTGTGGGTAGCTATTTGTACCTGTGGCTTGCCTGACTGATCTCAGTTCCAGCTCATATTTGTGCACTAGATAGAATGCATTCTAGAACCATGCCTGCCAGTAATACTGGGCATGGACAACGACTGTTTTACAAAGAAAAATTCTAAGCTCAAGAAGAGTCCCTGGTATATTCTCTCCCAAGGGTTGCAGGCAAAACACCCAGTGCTGTAGTCCCAATAGGACTATTCCAGTAATAGCAAATAATGTGCTTAGATTTCCTCTTTCTGGAACGCCTGGGTGGCTCAGTCAGTGGAGCATCTGCCTTCCAAAAGAACTGGAAAGAGCCTCTCATGTTCTGTGTCACAAAGGCTCCAGGGCTAACTCCCATGCTCTTCCTCTGCCAGTCTTTGCTGCTGAGCCTCGATTTCCACACTTGCAAAATAAGACTGATGATCTCTAAGAATCCTTCCAGATACAACTTTGTAGTATTCAAAATCCATAAGTGAAAACGTACAGAGGAAATTAACTGCCTCTCTCCAAGAGTTGAGAGTATTGAAAATATAAATTCTGGTGGATGTTGTCTTACAGTTCTGAGTCACAAAAGAAAACATATTTCATTGATAATATTTCTCTTAAAATATAAAGGATATTCTCTCTGGAATGCTTAGTAACCCCTTCAGGGAAAAAAAAAAGCAGAGAATTACAAAACTAAGTGGCGTGACACCACTGTTATCATCCCAAAATCTGGGTAGAAGTTTCAAGAGTCGGGACATGATTCACTGTGTTCTTTTTTTCCTTGACTCTGCAATCATGGAAACGTGTATCAAAATGTAGCCTCCACCAGCCTTTGTCCCTGAGTTTTTGTGATAAGCTTGTCTTGTCCACTCATTTCACATAACATGAGAGAAAAATTCTGTAGCACTAAACTATTGGAAAACAAACAAGACAATGTGAAGTATTGTGTACTGTCAAGCCCAGCTTTCTCCCACTCTGGTTCTCCTGCCCTCCCACCATCCCCAGGCATTTGGGAAGGTGGAAAGAGGAAATCTTTTTTTATTTTTTAAGATTTTATTTATTTATTTATTTGAGAGAGAGAGCACAAGAAAGAGCAGAGAGCACAAGTAGGCAGAGCAGCAGGCAGACGGAAAAGAAGAAGCAGACTCCCCACTTAGCAGGGAGCCTGATGCGGGGCTCGGTCCCAGGACCCTGAGATCATGACCTGAGCCGAAGGCAGACGCTCAAGTGACTGAGCCACCCAGGCGTCCCTGAAAGAGAAAATCTAAGCATATTATTTGCTATTACTGGAATAGTCCTGTTGGGACTACAACACTAGGTATTTTGCCTGCAACCCTTGGGAGAGAATATACCAGGGACTCTTGAGCTTAGAATTTTGCTACTGTGAAGGAAGGGGATTCAAAGTTAGGAAGTATGTTTTCACTGCTGCTAAAATACATAACGGAGTTCTTTCCTCTCCTTTCCAGCTATTCTGCCCTTACAGAGTTCTGAAATCTCAGATTGATAAGGACTTGATGAGAAATGTTATAAATGTTCTTTCTGATGCAGAATATTCCATACCCTTTTGAAGTAAAACCCAGCTTTTGCATGAGCCTTCTCTTTCATATGGAACTCACCTCTTCAGGAGGCAACCAACTCCAATTAGACCTAGCATCGACTCTAATACAGTTCTTTAGTCTGTTAGAGAGAAATATGCTTCACTGCAGTTTCTACCCAGTAGTATCCTTAATCCTACCTCTTGGGGTCATATTTTAATTCTTTCCCTCGCTGGCCCTTAAAATATTTTAAGACAGCAAGCAAATGCCCTAAATGATGTTCCTTGAAATTTTCTCCCAAAACCGAACTCTAGTTACAGAATTGGTTTCGAGAGGAAATGATAATTATAGGGGTGGGAAAGGGGTCACAACATTATTATTATTATTGTTGTTGTTGCAGGTAGAGTAAAAATTAGCAAGAAAGAAGAGAAACCTTCAAGTCCTCATACCTTAAATGAGTTGGTAAGTCAGTTTGATTCAACAAAAACATCAGGAAGCAGACAGCAGTTGGCAGGTGCTCTATTTTGGCAAGGGGATATCTCGATTTCACATTCCCCCTTTTTACTCCAATCTCCACTAACTCCCTTTGTTGCTAATTGTCTGAAAGTCTGCTGCAAGCTCACCGATGACTCGAAAGAGAAGAGATAAACTAGTAAAGTCACAACGTGACTAAGGATAAACTCAGGGATAAACAAAAGGTGGCATCGAGAATGACACGTTCAGGGTGTGAAGAAGCATTTCCTAGGTAGGAAAACAAGCCCCATCTAATACTTCAAAACTTAAAAGGGACAACTGAACTGCTCTCTGCCTTTGGATCATACATAGAAATGCAAAGGCACAAAGGGAGAGGAATGTGATTAGCAGAGGCATAGGTGAAAGATTTAGGGCTTTGCCACACCCCCCTACCAGAAAGATGTGATTATTTGAAAAATAGTACCAATGCTGGCCCCATCCATGGTAGGATGTTTCCAAATAGAGGCAGTAGAGTGTGCTGTGGTCAGATCCTACCAAGGATACAGTTCTAGCTACCATGGCTTTCAAGGGAAGTAAATATCCTGGAAAGTTTTAGGAGAAATTTGATTAGGTTGGTAGGAGAACAAATATATGCCTTAAGAGAGTGGAAGGAAGGCTTTTGAGGATGTTCAAGTTGGATAAGAAAGAGCACATGAAGAAATGTGAATGGCTCTTCTGGCAAAGAGGAATTAGAACTAGTACAGAGAGGAGAAAGTTTCAGGAAGTGAAAGTAAGGTTCAATATAAGGAAGCACTTAATGATCAGTAGGAGCTCTCTATACCAATATAATAAGACATCTCAGACAGTAGAAAATCTGAAGCGGAGAGTCTGTGGTTGGAGATGCTTTTGGGTCAATTCAGGCATCTGGCGAACATTCCAATTCAGCAGATCCTTAAAATATAAAACTTGAGCTCAGAACAAGATGGTACCTTAAATTTTGGATGTGTAGGAGAAAGGGTCCTGGACTAGAATTCTAGTTTATGTTTTCCATGAAACAGTTTTGTAACTTGAGACAAATTACTTTCCTTCTCTGGGCTTGTTTTTCCTTCTGTGAAAGGCATGGGTTTATACTTAGATCAGTCATTTTCAAACATAAAATATTACCCAGAAGTATATATAAATAAAATAACTTTAAAATTTTTTAAAATGCATTTGAGTTGCAGTAGGGATGGGGTCTCCCTTCTCCCCAGGGCTTCTCAAGGCAGCCTCTGCAGGGACTCTTCATGAGTCCTTAGACTTAGATTGTCTGAGCAGCATGGATTGATCGTAAGCCATCTCCCCACTGATCTCTGAGAACCTACAGTTTGCTGTTCTCAGTGTGAGCCATCATCTCCTACCTCACAGAACTAGGGAAAGGACTGAGGGCTTTGAAAGCCGTTCAGGAAAGTTACTTCAGGAACTGAGATAGTTTGTACACATTCAGACAGAGTCCCCTGAACGTACCCTGCTTCTGAGAACTTGTTTATTCTTTTTGCCAGGTCTGGAATATATTCCCACGTTTTTTGCCCTGGCCCAGATCCTACACACTCTTCAAAATCCACCTCAAACTTCCTGAAGAAAGACTGCTCAAACCAGTCCCCTTCTCCCTGCTCCTTTGCAACTTCTTGGAACACTGCACTATATATGTTTACTTTGTCATCCCAAAGGATCCACGGGGCTGCTGAAGGCAGCACAGTGCAAAGTGCGTGGGGTTAGGAATCAGAGCTTCTCCACATGCTGATTGTGCAAACGTGGGTACATCACTGAACTTCTTTGAGGTTCAGTTTCTTCATCTGTAAAATGGGAATGGGTGCACCTATTCAAAAGGGTTTTTTTTGTGAGAATCAAATGAGATAATGTATGCAAAACATCTGGGAAGGAAAAACCTGATGTTATTAATTCTACTCAACATTTCTTTTGCCCCAGAGGAAAGGAAATTCAGGTATTCCTTGGAGGAAGATGTTTTTGTTTTTGTTTTTCATGACATAGAGATCTCCTCCTCCTGCATATCTTTGACGGGGTATTTAGTATTTCAATATTTAGAAACACTGAAAAAAGTAAAAAGGATATTGACTAAGGAGGAGAGAGTGATCTCTTTTATTAGTAATGCTTTATAAGGTGCATGTTTATATGTCTGATCTATTTTTGCTCCTTACAACACCCTGTGGTGGACACTATTCTCTTCTACTTACAATTGAGAAAATGGAGGTTAAGGATTATTTCTCCCCTAAGTCACTCCCTAGGCTAGTTAGAGAGGAAGTGATTTGCATATTTGGTCCTTCCTTATTCCCAAACTCCCAAGTTTTCTACTTTGTTTTGCTGCGCAAGTGGATCTTTCTTGGTTTCTGCCCTTGGGAAAATCTTAATGCTTCCTTTTAGTGTGGGTGCTGGAGAAGAGGAGGGAGATCTCACTCTGGATCAGAGAGGACAAAGAACAGCCAGGGCTGCCTCACCCTTCCAGGAAACAGACTCCCAGTCTTGCCTCATGCCTCCTTCATGGTAGCCCTGCTCTGGGACATCAAGATTTATAGCCCTCTCCCGTGGGAAGAGCTGTGTTCCTCCCTTGCTCTCAAAGCCCGTATCTAAGGAGTTAAACTCTTCTCCAGGGGAGTTCTTTTCTTTGTTCTACTTTTGCCCTTGCTTGTTTCCAGATTGATCCACAGCTCACTCTCCGCCCCCCAATACCCTGGATTTTGCAATCACCCTCAGGCTTTTTGAGGAAGAGTCATGTTTCCTCATGGAGTTGTCCCTCAGTCCATTAAGGGCTGTTTCCCCAGGCACAGCAGTTGTGATGTGCCCCAAGCCCTTGGCCCAGACCCACGGATCCAGACTGATCATTGAGGTAAGCCCAGGCAATTCAGCAACCCCAAATTTGGGAGGTCTGGGTATAGGAAAACCCATAAAACTCTTTATGCAACAGCTGATGACAGATTTCACCTACCTTCCTCCACCACGCACCCAGCCGCCCACACTTGGCCCAGATACGGAGTCCAGAAGAGCAAGCACGTGCTCCTGGAGGGCGAACTTGGCAAGAACCCTTCCTTCCCCAGGGCATGGCTGCGGATTATGCAGAACCGATAACTCACCGCTGAGGGTATACCGCATGACGGCAACCATTTCAGGCGCGGACGGGTGTCTTCACCCCAGCTGAATTCATGACATAAGAACAGACTGCCAGCTCCACCCAGGCCTTCCCAGGAGCGCACTGACCTTCCTTCTTCTGTGCCAAAGACAGAAGTATGCCCACAAGCTTTCAACAGCAGATCACCATTAGCTTCTTCCCTGTCTTGGTTTAGCTGGGAAAAATGGCAACCTGAATTAGTATTGAGACAAACCCATGAGTTTTGCAGGAGCCACTCCCTCCTAAAAAAGCTCAGAGAACTGCATAATGATGAGGACATTTCAGACAAAGAGTGTGACGGAAGAGAAGCACCAAGCATGGTTCTTTCTACCTGTCCAGCATATTCAGCAGAGTTGCAAAGAATGAAATCCTCACCGGGAGAGCTGGGGTCCATGTCCTGTAATAATAAGTGAGGTTGCAGAGCATTTTGATGTGGACACATTGGGGTAATATGAAAACTAGGATTTATTGTTTGGGTACGTTCTGTTTGCGAGGCATTATGCAAGTGGCTCATACATTTGCCTCATTTCATCCTTACGGCAACATGTGAAGGAGGGATTAAAAAGACCAGTTGCAGATGAGCAAACTGGAGCTCAGAACGCCAGAAAGTAAGTGCAAGAATCTGGATTCAAATTCTGCTCCTTCTTACTAAAGAGATTCTCTGACTATTCCACGCTGAATAAGTAGCTATGACGTTCTAGGTCTCTCATCCTTGCTAATCTATTGTATTCCAAATCTTTTGGGAGTCAGCATACTGAGCTTTTATACTCTGTGTGTTTTGAGTGCTGGGCACATACTCAGTGCTTCAGCAGATACAATACGAGTAGAAGACAGGTTTCAAAACTAATTACAGAAAACTGTATGCAAAGAAGACAAATTTATAAATAGGTTCAGATTATATGGTGAGATGCAGGCTGCACATACCTGAGTGCCAAGAGGACACTCAAGGAGGGAAGAAGATCATCTCAGCAAGTCTTTTCCTTCACTGGTCCTTGGTTTCCCCAATGATAAAATGGGGTGCTAGAAGGATAATCTGTAAGGTTGCTTCTAGTGCCAGCATGCCAAAGGTCCCTTCCCAGAAAGCTCATGTTTCTACCTGTAGTGGAATGAGCACTGGAATGAGAGTCAGGAACCACTGGTCTCAGGACTGGCCTGGCCCTAACTATGTGTGAGATCTTGGATAACTGCTTTTCACTCTTTAGGTTTCAGTTTTATCGTCTATAAAGCTTCCAAGCTGGAGAAGTTCTGTAAATTCCCTTTCCTCTATGACATTTAATGAACCTAAATATCCTACCTTAAATTATTCCTGATAAAAGTATCTATTTAAATAAGAAAATAAAAGAAACAAAATAGACCTCCTGAAGGCACCAAATTGAGTATTTGATGTTGTTCAATTAAATTGGTTTTGACTGGAATATAGCATCTTTTGCACAAACAATGACTCAGAAAATTAATTAGCCTCTGCTTTAATTAAATAATAATTCTGTTTAATGCCAATTAAAATACCACATCTGAGTCAATGCACTGCAGCAAGGTGTATTTAATTCAGGAGACATGTTCTTTTGCCATGTGGAGCCGGGTTGATGACTGAGGCTCTGGGGCTCTTGATTTCTAGATAGGCACCCAGGTCTCCAACCACAGGATGAAAATTTCCAGAGGCCATGGGTGCAGCCCGCTCTGATGAAATCTTGCATACCTTAGCTTTCTTCATCAGATTTTTTTTTTCCAGGTCCTGTTATTAGCATTAAAGGCACAGAGAAAAATCTAATAACAGTGTTTAACTGTCCAGATGCATTTCCAGAAGCCAAATCATTTTTGCCCAGTGCAGCATCATTCCAGAAAATTCCAGTTATGGCTGGGCTAAAGAGATTTTTCTCACTTCGCTGAACTTTAGTATGATATCACCTATTAAGTCCCTGCATAGTTGAGATAGTAGAATCACTGAATAATAATAATAAAGTGTTCCCTGCTATTGCAATCAGATATAATCTTTCTCTCCTTTGAAACAACATGACTTTGGTTTATTCTGGTTTAAGGCAGTCACCATATCCCGTATTAGGTTTTTTTTTTTGCATAATTATGCTATATCCCATTTTGATTGTGTCGTATTTTCTTGACTCAATAGCTATATTAATGAAGGTTACTTTTTTTAGAAAGTATTTTAGGGTGCCTGGGTGGCTCAGTTGGTTAAGCGACTGCCTTCGGTTCAGGTCATGATCCCAGAGTCCTGGGATGGAGTCCAGCATCGGGCTCCCAGCTCAGCGGGGAGCCTGCTTCTCGCTCTGACCCTCTCCCTTCTCATGCTGTTTCTCTCTCTCTCTCTCTCAAATAAATAAATAAAATCTTTAAAAAAAAGAAAGTAGTTAATAATTTATTAGATTTTCCTGTGAATTAATACTAATTTTGAAGCCTCATAAGAATTTTTGAACTTTGGGCATGTATACTGTCCTTTAGCTACCGATAAGAAGATTGAAGCTCAAGGAGTTTAAATGGTTTGTCTAACTTCGCAGATCTAGATCACCCCCCAACCCCTCCTTCCCCACCTTTCCCTTTGAACCTGGCCTGGCCTTAGTGACTTGTCTGGCCAATAAATTTGGCAGAGGTGACGTTCTGGGATTGTAAAGCTAGGTCATAAGAAGTCATGCAAGTTGGCCTCCTGGAACATTTCTCTGGGAGCCTTGAGTTGCCATGAAACCATCCAGAAGTTACCATGCTGGTAAGGCCACATGTGTTGTGTTTATTAATTGTATCAACAATTCCTAGCCTGCCAACCATCACCACCAAGGTACAAGACATGTGAATGAAGCTGTCTAAGGAACTCGAGACCAGCCACCTGCCAGTAAAATACTATCCAATGACCTCAGTTAATGCCATGTGGAGCAGAACTATTGCTCAGCTAAGTCCCCAGAATTCCCAGCCCACAAAACATGAGATTTAATAAAATGTTTAAAGTCACTTAGTTTGGGGGTAGTTTGTTAGTCAGCAATAGATAACTGGAATACCAAATTATAAAGAAATAGGAAAGAAGAGAATTAGAATATTAGGTAATGTGCTGTTTATTTCTCCAGTGAAATTAGAAGCTAAAATTTATGTCATGGTACCATAACTATTTCTTTTCCCCTAAAAGTCCAGAAGTCTACTGCCACTGACCAAATCCACTTTCCCTTCTCTATAAATTCAGTAACCTTGCCGGGAGTACCATGTGCTAAATGCTGTGCTAGCTAGTGACAATGAGCTAAAGCCTCATATGGGACAAAAATGTATACATTAACAATTACAATAGAGATCATTGTCACAGTGGTTGAATACCTAGACTATGGAGCCAAACTACATGGATGGAAAGTATGACTATAGCACTTTCCAGCCAATGATCTTGGGCAAATGGGTAGACTCTTACAACCTTGGTTTCCTCAGCTCTGAAATAAGAATACTATCAGGAACTGTCTTAAAGATTTACTTAGTGGATTCAATAAAATAAGGCACAATAATACCTATTAACTGTAAATGATTGTTCAGGGAAATAATTTCAAAATAGCTTGTGTGTAGTTGGGGTATGTGGAAGGAGCAGTGAGAGCAACAAGGGGGACCCACTGCCCTAAGGGCACGTGGCTGCACAACGCTGTCAGGGACAGCAGAGCGAGCTGAGGTTTGACATAAAGAATAAATAAATCCATGCCCGAAATTGATATCTTTCCTTGTAGGGCAAACCGCTGGTCCTTCTAGGGTGGAAGGGGCTGATGTGGTCACCCTGCCATCAGTGGCCAGTTGGTTGCCTGGAGGAATAGTGCCATATGAAGGGATTGGTGTTGGTCTCTCTTGCTGACATGTTGGATTTTCAGAGACAGTAGGAGCTAGGTCACCTCAGTGAGCATCAGTGGGAGTTTATGCCATTAAGCCTGTGTGTAGACTTAATCTCTGCCACCAAGGCCACACTGTCCACGTGCCGTCTGTGCCAGTTCTGGAGTGGTCAGTGACAAAGACTGACTAACTTCAGCTGGCCAAGGTACTTTGTCTACTTGGTTGTTTGGTGCTTCGTTAGTGCTGTCTGGTGGGCGTTAATGTGTCAGGAAAAATATTTACATTTTGTGTACACCCCTTTATAGGCATTCCCGTATCCCAGATCCATACCCTAGAACTCTGTTTTCCAGTATTCTTAACAAGACAGCTAGGTCATCGGCTTAGGATCTATGTATATTCCTCCATTGGGTCACACTTCCAAGCAAAAGGTATAACCAATTTCATTGCTCAACAACATGTGTTGGGAATATTTTCCTTCTCAACTGTCTTTCAAGGGTACCCTGAATGTGGTTGTAACATAGCACCATCTATTTTTGGTGTATACCCCCAAACCAAGATAATTCATCTGTAATCCAAGCTTGGGTTTTTTCCTCCCATTCAGGATTCCCCCATATGTACATGCGAGTGAGAGAAAGGTCACGGATACAATTGTGCTGCCTGACATAGAAGTCTGGACTACGTATTTATGTAGTTTATCATGTCTCTGGTCCTGCTCAGGTTCAATTACAGATATACCATATCCAATTTATAATGACTACTGAGAACCCAGCTCATATGCATAGTCCAGATTCATGGTAACTTGGTAACATGGTCAAACATCTTTCTCTACCAGGAACCAGTAACAAACAAAGAGCTACTTTTTTAATTGGTATATAATTCTCTGCTGCTGCTAGCATAGTCTTGCTTCAGAATCCAAAGGGCTTGTGCTGCAGTTCTCTAACTGGAACTTGCCCTAAGCTCCACACTGTATCTTCTTCCACCACTAGCACTTCAAACACCAGAGAGTTTACTGAGTCATTTGGCCCAAGTGACGGTGCTGACTGTACTGTGGACTAGATCTGCTACAGAACACTTTCCTGCTCCAGGTCCCACTCAAGGCTGGCAAATTACATGTTACCTAGTATATGGACCAGAGTAGTATTTCCAAACGTTTTATGTTTTGTCTCTGGAACCCACCATGTGCCATGCTTTCTTCTTTGTCATATGGCATGTAAGATGCAGTATATTTTTTTTCTTACTTTGAAGGAGATATCCTGCACAATTCTTATCAACCCCAAATGAAAGGGGGAGGGAAGGAAGGAAGAAAGGTTAGGTGGGTCTGGGGATCTAACGTATAACGTGGTGACTACAGTTGATAATACTCTAATGTATAATTAAGATTTGCTGAGAGTAGAACTTGAATGTCCTCACTGAATATATATAGTGATGGATGTGTTGATTAAGTGGGAGAAATCCTTTTATAAGATATACGTTCTATTAAATCATCACAATGTACACTTTAAATATCTTATAATTTTGTCAATTATACTTCAATAAAGTTGGCAGAAAAAACAAAGAAAGGTAGAAGTATGAATTATAAGGAAAGTTCCACAAGGCTCTCAGGAATCCTTGAGCAGAAGTCGCCCATTAAGGAGCCCTCGTTGTCCAAGACCAGGTCTGCCCCAGTGTCCCCATGGAGTTCAGTTGTAGGCTGGGAGCAACTGTGGGAAGTGTAGTTTCTGTGAAAATGTGGTGATGATGTCAGAATGCAACAACTGGGGGCGCCTGGGTGACTCAGTCATTGAATGTCTGCCTTCGGCTCGGGTCATGATTCCAGGGTCCTGGGATCGGGTCCCACATCGGGCTCCCTGCTCCATGGAGAGCCTGCCTCTCCCTCTCCCACTCCCCCTGCTTGTGTTCCCTCTCTCGCTGTATCTCTCTCTGTCAGGTAAATAAATAAAATCTAAAAAAAAAAAAAAAAAGAATGCAACAACTGAGGTCTAGGCCATCTGTGCTCTCTACAGTCAGAAATTAGAAATAAAACTGCTTTATTATTACATGATTCAAATGGAATTGCAATCAAAACCAGATGCCAAGTCATATTAGCATACTATGAGGGCAAGTAACCCTTCAAATAGGAATAGTTCCTATATGTGTAAAAGGAATCTCCCAAATGCCGTAGGCTTGTTCCAACCAACCCCTATACCCTCCTCGACTCCAATACTCTTTTTTTTTTTATCACTGTTTGTAGACAATAAAGAAAATGACATGGAAATTTCAGTCTGAAAAGGAAGGGTAATACTTCGCACTACTCCCAAGCTTACCACCTGAAAATCATTTTTATTTATTTTTTTTGAAGATTTATTTATTTATTTGAGAGAGAGAGAGAGAGAGTGAGAGAATGTAAGTGCAAGCAGGGGGCGGGCAGAGGGATAGAGAGAGAGAATCTCCAACACAGGCCCGATCCCACAACCCTGAGATCATGACCTGATCCAAAATCAAAAGTCAGACATATAACCAACCGAGCCACCCAGGAGGCCCTGAAAATCATTTTTAGAAGCAGTACAATAGTACAGTAGTGCTATAGTAGAAGAGTTAGCAAGCTTTCTATAGAGGGTAAGAGAGTGAATACTTTTGGTTTCTCAGGCCATATGGTCCCTGTTGCAACTCTGCCATTATAACATGAATGCAGCTACAGATAATATACACACAAATAGGAATGTCATGTTCCAATAAAACCCCATTTACAAAAAGAGGAAGCTGGCCAGATTTGGGCAATGGACCATAGTTCACCCATCCTTGCTCATGGAAAGGGATTAAAAATTGAGGCTCATAATTTATGTTCTTAACTCTTCTCATCAACCAAATGTCACCCTAGAAAGGTTATTTTTCCCCTCAGTTTCCCCATATGTAGTATAGCCCTGTGCTCACAGCCCCTTCCACAATGTTTAACGTATGATAAATAATAGTTTGCTTAGTCAACAATCACCTAGACTTTGGCTGGATGGTGGCTACTTTTCTTCCAAATCTAATATCCTCTAAAAATGTCATCCAATCTAGGTAGTTAAATTTATCTCCAGACTCCTACAAATCATGGATTTTGTATGTCCCCATGCTAATAAGATTAAACAAAAATGCAAAGAGTTCTAGTCATGTAAATCAAATATGTGTGGGCCCACACTCAAGGGCATTTTTAAAGAGTTTGAGATATCTCTCTAAGCTTGCCAATCATTCTGACTCAAAGGCATCCCAAAGGGGAAAAAAAGTCCACTTTGGAAATGAACAAAATTATATTTACTTAGCCCTTGACTCTGAATCCATAATCCTGTGTTCAGTGATACAGATTTTAGTTTGTTTGCCATGAACTACTGAGCAAGTCCATGTCCATTTTTGTTCTTTGTAACAAGATAGGTTTAATATTGATCTTTTACCCATGTCACAGGCAAGGCATAATAAGTGAATTTTAGGAATTCTGCTGCAGATTTGGAACAAAATCAAAGAATGTGAAAATGGTAGGGACCTGATATATAATCTAACCCTCATTTTACATCAGACAAACTAAAATTCAGAGTAACCTTCTAAAAAAACAAACATCAGATCATGCCACTTCTCTAAAATCCTTCAGTGACTTCCTAATTATTCATTGACTCAAGAGATGTTTACTAGCATCTGGGTTATACACTGGCGATTTAGTTCTGCACAAAACATACTTTTCCTTCTCTTGTGGAACTTTCATTCTGTTAGAAAAGGAAGACATTAAACAAAGCATTATAAAATATACCTATAAATCTATAGAGAAGTGCTACAGATGAAGAGGGCTGTGTAAACAGGGTGGGCCATATCCAGATATTTAAGCTACAAGGATGGCTATCCTGGGCAAAGACTAGGGGTAAGAGTACATGAAGTGGAAGGGATAATAGTGCTTGAGAAGGTCTTGAGAAGAAAAAACAAAGGAAATCAGTTGCCTTCTAGTAAGCGAGTATAGTATGCCAGGAGGAGGAAAAAAAGTGGCTTTTGGGCCACCTGGGTGGCTCAGTCATTAATCATCTGCCTTCGGCTCAGGTCATGATCCCAGGGTCCTGGGATGGAGCCCTGTGTCGGGTTCCTTGCTGAGCGGGAAGCCTGCTTCTCCCTCTCCCAGTCCCCATGCTTGTGTTCCCTCCCTCACTGTGTCTCTCTCTGTCAAATAAATAAATAAATAAAATATTTTTTAAAAAGTTGTTTTTGCATGAGAGTACTATGATCACATTTGCATTAAAAATTATCTCCTACTCTGGCTACTTTGTGGATGCCTGTTAAGAAGAGGTGAGATTAGCAGCAGAGCAATGAGTTAGGAAGCTGTTTCAGTAACTCGAGGGAAGATACTGGTAGCTTGGATAGGGTCATGGCAGAGGAGACGGGGAGTTACTGGGAAATGTGAGATAGATTTTGAATCTACAGGGCTTAATCGATCATTGGAAAAGATGACGTATGCCATATATTACCATATCTATATAATACAACAAAAGCAAGGCACTTAGTAAAAATGTCTTGACTCAATGAATAAGATCCAGAAAATTGCTGTGGTATTGGGCAAGGGAGCAATTTTAAATTGCTTAAATTGGGCTTAATTGAGAAAGTGACATTTAGGCCAAGACTGAATGGGATGTTGGAATAGCCATGTGGCTATCTGGGTGAAGAGTACTCCAAACACAAAGAATGGTAAGTACAAGGGATTTAAGCCAAGAGTTTGCCTGAAGCATTGTAAGAACAGCAAGAATGCTGTATGTGTGTCCGGATGGAACCCAATGAGACAAGAGGGTATATGGAAGGGCCCAAGAGCAGAAATACTCTTGGGAATGGGAAGGAGAGAGCGAGATTACATCAGGCTTTATCAGCCATTGCAAAGATTTCTTCTCTCATTCTGAGTTTAAATGGGATCCATACATAGGCTGTGAGCAGAAGAGTGATGCTATCTGAATACTGGGATAGTAATAGCTATTTCATAGGACTTCTATAAGGATTAAGTTAATTAAAGAAGTGCAGTGCCGAAACCAGCATAGGGGCCTTGTGACTAGTACACAAGTCATTGCTAATTCATTCCTCATAGTCAATACTAGAAATTGTAAATACATCTTTTGATGGAATTTGTGTTGGTTTGATCCTTTGAATAACCCTTAAGTGTGCAAATATCTCCTTCTTACTCAATTTAAGGTTTAGTCATTGTGACAGTTAATTTTCTGTGTCAGTTTGACTGGGTTAAGGGATACCCAGGTAAGGCATTTCTGGGTGTGTCTGTGAGGACGCTTCCAGAAAGTTAACATGTGAATCGGTAGATGGAGAGAGATCTCCCTCACTAATAATGCTCATGGGCATCACCCAATCCACTGGGGGGCCTGAATAAACAAAAAAGACAGAGGAAGGGGGATTTTTATCCCTTTGCTTGAATCAGGATATTCATTTTCTCCTGCCCTCAGACATTAGGGCTCCTGATACTTGGGCCTTCAGGTTTAGACTGGGATTTACACAGTGAGAAGGCAACTGTCTATAAGCCAGGAAGAGAATTCTTATTAGGACCCAACCATCATGGCACCCTGATCTCAGACTTTCAGCTTCTAGAACTATAAGAAAATGAATTTCTGTTGTTTAAACCACTCAGTCTGTGGCATGTTGTTATGGCAGCCCTGGCAGACTAAGATAGCATCTTAACTTAAATACTGAGTATGGAGTAGCAGTATTGTATTAACACAATCTATTACAATGTGAAATTCCTTTGAAGAGCTTCCTTAGATCTTATCCAGAAAGATTTATTATTGGGATAACTTGTAGTACTTCTGTAATATTTCTTTGTTGCCTTTATCATGTTCTGTAATCAGCTTCTTCAAACTGATCAACGTCTCCTTCAAGCAAACTTTTGGGAAGCATCTACTGTGATTATAGGAAGACTCATTTAATGGCAGTGGAAGGATGGACATGGGTACCATTTAAGATAGAGATTATTGCAAGGGTCAAGGGGAAAGATGATAAAGGCCTAGGTAGTGGAAGATGTTGCATATGTGGGAAGAAGGAACTGATTATAGATGGCATTGTGCAGTGAGGATTCACAGACTTGGTTATTGAAAGGAGGTGGGATAGTGAATGATATGTAGAGATGACTGAATTGAATCTGAATTAGACTTAAAGTTGTCTTCTTGGCTTGAGCTTTCCTTCTTGCCAGAGGACTGAGGGTTTTTTCTTTTATTTGCCATTTCCAGCGACTCTGCTTATTTCTGTCTTCTGTCTCACTCAGGCAGCTTTGTGTGTTTCTCCTGTCCTACAGCACTGGGAAGAGTAGTTAAAGCTTATACTCTAAGCATGTAACATTCCCCAGAGGATAGAAACACAGTCTGCAGCACAGTGTCAAACAGCTTTGGTCTTGTATCAGAAAACTCGGCTTTCTGTCTCGATGTCACTGTTTACCAAATGTCAACTCAACCAAAGTTCACAAGCTGAGGGTGAGTGTGAAATAAAACAGTGAAGAATAAAACTACTTGCAAGATACTGTGCCTTGTACAAATATTACTCATCTTTAGAACTCCTATGGTTTGTTTACTTACTTATTTTTATTTAGAAGGCAATAGACTTTGATAGAACAGAGCAACAAAACCCCAGGTTTTGGATTCAATAGGAATGATTGAAATGAAAGTGGGTTTTATTTTTGAATGAGTCTTGACATGTCACCCTGTCAGCTCAATAGACCCTTTAGGGCCAACAACAGTAAACTACAAGTTTTCTGAGTTTGGTTCCTTCAAGGGGGGTTTACTAAGAATTATAACATGACAAATAGCACCACTGCTTTGAAGGAAGCCCACAGCGTCTCTGCTGGCCCCAAATGAAAGGCTGCCATGGCCAAGCACTCCTTGTCATTTCTTTTTCTTAGTGTGCTTTTCTTTGCTTCCCAAGAGTCAAAACAATGGTAACTAAGAAGCTGGCACCAGCATGAATGACAGTAAGTATTCCAAGACAGTTAGTTGACTGATTGATGGACAATGATGAATGTTGTCTACAAAAACAGAAAGCTGTGTTTCCTTTTTGAAACCATTCAAATTTGGACAACATAGGCCAACAAGCAGACATTTCTAAATTTAATGTGCACACCATTTCCAAATATGCAAACGATCAAAACCACCGCCTACCAAGAATCACATACATTAATAAGTGTCAAAGTAATTCAAACATCAGAAAGCTCCTTTTCCACCTGCACAGATGCCACAAGTCCCAGTTGACAAAATGACACTAAAGAGAACACAGGTATGCAAATTCCAGTTAATGATAATCATAGCAAAATTCCCTACCTCTTACTTTATCCTGTCATAAACTCTATGGTCAGTGCCTAGGAAAGGTATCTTCCAAGATCACACAGCCCCAGATTTTCATTTTATTATATGTGGAGAAGACCAAAGCTTTAATTGGGAAAGTTCCTTGATAAATTATTGGCAGAGACATGGCTAATTTTGGTCCTGATCCTCAAAATCCAGTGCTCTTTTTGTTGAGCATCTATATCAGTAAAGGTCCAAAGAGAATGCAGATGTCCAACTCAAAACAGGATAATTCAAAGTGGGTTTGCCCTCAACAGGAATAAATAGAAAGGGGTAGGTTGAGTTTTAGGGAGACACAGGGATAGCACCCAAACTGAAACTTGTAGCAGGGTGGTGTCCCAACCCAAGACCCAATGGGTGGGAGAAATTCACCTAGAAAACAAAAGGCCTGTAGAGCAGCTGCCTTAAAAAGAGGGGGTGACCTTCTATGAAGGGGCACATCCAGCCTGAGTAGATTTTACAAGTGGTGGGAACTGGAGAAATAAAGGGCCTCCCTTCACTCCCCTCCCACCTCTGCTCCAGGAGCTATCTATTTGCTGAACCCAGTGGAAAAGTAGAAGCTTGTTGATGTAGTTCATGGAGTCAGGCTCCTGGAGCAAAATGTAGGTGGAGAGCAGATATGGGAAGGGAAATGAAGGATATCTGGCCCAAAGGCACACGTTAACATTTTGCAATATATATAAGAGCAAGAAAAAGACACACAGGAAGAGAAAAAAGAAATTGTTAGAGCAAAACCTAACTATTGAAGGCAAGCTAAAAAAAAAAAAAAGCTGTGGAGGGGACTTATGGGAATTTCCCATTGACCACCTGCTCTTGAATGTGTATGGGGGAAATTCTAAGAGTCTTTAGGATGCAGGAGCTAGAGTCAAAAAAAACTTTAAAATTGCAGCTGCAGTTTATTTTTATTTGAGCAACTTGATATACATATTTCAACCCATGGGAGGGCTTGCTGGCTGGCACAGACAGGGCTGCAAGAGAACTTCTAAAACACAAAATATCGTGGTGCTGTCAGCGTACAGTTTGACACCCACCTTAGAGACTTCCCATATCATTGAGAAAATAGTAATTATTTAGAATCATACTAAGTTTCATTTAAATAAAATTTTATGATCTCTAAAGGGTCTCTGTGTTCATCATCTCTTAACAGTCCTGTGAGACTACTGATCCAAGTATTTTTATTCCTATTTTATAGATTGGAAACTCCCAGGCAGAAGTGGTAACATGATGGTACCTAGCTATAGGGTGGCCTCAAACCTCAGCTTCTGATTACAGGGTCGGTTTTCTTTGCACTCTACTCCACACTTCCTCCCTTGCACGTATTCACAGCTTCACGAGGTGTGGTTTGACGTGTGCAAACTCAGTCTGACATAGTCAAGTTTTAAACACAGACAATGCTCCGTACATTTTATCAATCTCTCACATGATCCTGGCAGGGAACTTGGGAGTTTGAGCTGGTAATTTGCAGGTTAGAGGAACCATTTGGAAATGTGAGAGAAGGTATTTTGTTGTCACAATGACTAGGGCATATTACCAGCACTTAGTGTTCAGAGCCGGGGATTATCAACGTTTGCCAATGAGTGGGTCAGTATTGCACAAAAAAGAGTACCCTGTCTACATAAATATCAATGAGAAATACTTCAATTTAGATTGCTTCTCTACAGTTAGCCAAGACTCTATCTAGATAAGCACTTATTACACCTTAGAAGATATAAGGTCCTCCTGAAGTAGGTATTGTACATTTTTATGTCACAGTCCTCTAACTTCTTATCCATCATCTGTCCATCCATCCATCCGTCCATCCAGCCAATCCACATTTCCGTTTGGTTTTGACCCTGAGAACCTGTTCCTTGGTAACAATTTTTCCTGATTACCTCCTATTTTCTGTCTTTTTATGTGCTGACCCCATCAATTAAATCAGAATATCTGTAGGTATGTCCCAGAGATCAGACATCAATATTTCTTAAGACTCATCAGTTAACTTCAATGTGCATCCAAGTTAGAGAACCAGCAGTTCAGACCTTGGCTACTCAAAATGTAGTCTTCAGACCAGTAGGGACCAGTAGTATATACATCAACTGAGCATCTTGTTAAAATGCAGCTTGGATTCATTAAGCCTGGGGCAGGGCAGAGAGTCTGCATTTCTTACAAGCTTCCACAAAGCAACAGGTGAGTGTCTGAGATTCTTCATTGTTTCTATCCCAAAACCTTGTACTTGGGCTTTGATCCTATTCACCCTCAATAGTTCACATGGACTTGGACTAGACCAAGTTTCCAGGTCTGATCAAGAATATTGGCTATGAAATTTCTCCCATCTGACCCCAGCCCCACAGAAGACTATTCCAGGCACTGTGTGAGACTCCATAGGCAGAGAAGTTTATGATTAATTTGTTAGCACTGGAAGCCACTATAGATTTTCAAACAGGAACATCTCTAATTTACACTTAATGCTTCCTAAATATAAGCTGCCACCCCTGTTAACTGCCCTGCCCACTCCCTAAACGTTTCTTGGTTATGTTTCCTACCAGTTTCAATCTGATGATTGTCAAACCTCTGGCTGTCAGCTGAAGGGTCAAGAATGGAAGGAAATTGGCCCCATAATCCCTCCAGTTAGTTGCCAATACCCCAGCCTCCCAATCAACTAAACAATACTCTGCATCTCCAGTTCTTGAAAAGTTCTTGTGAGCTCTATCGTCAAACAGGACCATGGTCTGCCCAACTTTCAGTGCTGTTTCCTCTACATGGAATACTGTTCCTCAACTCCTTCACCTTATGAATATACACTCATCCTCCAAAGTCCTATTTAATGTAACTTTCTATCCCTTTCTCTTATTTCCACCAGATGAAATTGTTTATTCACTGGCATCTAAGGTCTAACTATACTGTCATCCCAGTGCTTATCATACTATATTCAACAAGGAATCTATTAAGTCTGAAGACCTAGATGCTATTACATTACTGGTTTTATATATTGGAGAAGTCCTTGGTGTTATGCATCGAGTATTATCCATATATACCTATGTGTTCAGACTTTTTGGACATCCCATATTCATTCACACAAAGTCACTTGTGGATTCTATGTTACCAGACTTGCCCTCTAAACTTTGTCTACTTTTTCTATTTTAGTATCTAGCACAGCTCCCGGTCTGTTTTTGAAATTCAGTATAGGTCATCAAGTTGAATTATAAGTTGATTGCTCTTAATGATGGCTTTTTCAATAGACTGAACAGAAGAAATGATGGGGAGACTGTTCCTAATATAGAACACAGATCCTATCAAATTTCACTTCCCTTGTAAGTGCAGATGAAGGTTTCTCAATTTCTTAGGCAGCAAATGCCACAGTCCCTTATTTCCAAAATTATCCTTTCTGCTGAGCCTTTCATGGTAGACATATAGAGAACTCTCTAAGATAATTTTAGAGGGTAGAAGTATAGAAATGTTTCAAATAGGAGACACTGTCCTGTAGCCAAAATTCCAACCCTGAAGTCAGAAGGCTGAGGCTTTTTGCCCAGAGATGTCAAAGAAGGGTACAAACCAGGAGGTCAGGCTGCCCCAATCCTTGTAAGTGGAGATCAATGAGAGGGTGTGGTCCCTCCCTGTCATTCACAACCTTTTACTTGGGCTGGAAAAGCCTCTGCTAACATGTTAAAATAAAACCTCCTCCGGGGGACCCAGTCAGAGCAGAAATGCCTGTGGGTAACCAAACCCAGAGTCACATCACCAGTAAAATGAGTCACTCTCTCCACATTTCCACACTGAGGCACAAAGAGAGCAGCCACCTGCGGGCTGTTCCATTCGGCACAGCATTTGCATAGCCAGGAAAAGTGCAAACACAAGGAATTCTCCTCCTTCCAGGAGTGCCCTCTTAGGTCATACTCACCCTACTAAGCTGCTTCCAAATGCATCCCTAAGCAAAACAGCTGTAATCCCAAAGAATCTGAGCACCAACAAGTCCTTGAATCACCTGATTATGAAATTTATAAAGTGCTGAAATAGTGTGGAGATGTAATTCTATTACAAAAGAAATGCGCTCGCAATGAAGAACAATTACATACAAATAAGCAAAAAAAAAAAAAAAAGAAAGAAAGTAACACCTGAAATAAAATCGCAGTTAACATTTTTGAGTATATCTTTCAATCTTATTGATCGTGTGTATGTGTATATATACACACATACATATTTCCACCAAATGAGAGAAAATACTGCATATAGTTTTAAGATGCTATTTTTCACACCAAAATTATATATCATTAAAGTCATTCCATGACAATTACCAATGTTTCATTATATATTGTTTATGGTTGTTTAATATTCTGTATGTGTATATATATATATATATATGAAGAGTTTAACAAATTCATTCTTGTTAGACGTGTAATTTGTCATTATAAACAAGGTTCATATATAATTATTAAATATTTTATAAATATATCATTATTATAAACAAAGTCGTGACAAACTCTCTTAGCTACAACTTTGCACAAAGTCCAACCATGAAGTCAAGAGACATGGAGAACATGGCCAAGGAGCCCTTCAGAAAGTGTGTGCCAATTTACTCCCATAAGAGTACTTGAGAGCGCCTGGGAATCTCAGTTGGTTTAGTGTCTGCCTTCCACTCAGGTTATTATCCCTAAGTCCAGGTATCGAGTCCCGTATGGGGCTTTCTGATCAGCGGGGAGCCTGCATCTCTGTCTCCCTCTGCCCCTCTTCCCCCACTCATGCTTGCTCTCTCTCATTCTCTCTGTCACTCAAATTAATAAATGAAATCTTAAAAAAAGAAAAAAAGAGTACTTGAGAGTCCCTTTATTTCCCTGTATCACCTTCTCTAAGATTATCATTTAAAAATCTTCAAATTTAAAAGTGAATATACCTTATTTTAAATTTAATTTTTATTATTATTGGCGAGATTATTATTGTATTTTATCAGCCACTTGGATTACTTTGTGAAGTTGCTGTTCATGACTTTTACCTGTTTTTGTTTTCCTACTGAAGTACCGTCTTTTCTTATAGATGTATAAAAATTATGCATAGATTAAAGCTAATAACTCTTTGAAGTATTCATTGCATTTCTTTCCTTTTTTTTTTTAAGACTTATTTATTTATTTGTCAGAGAGAGAGAGAGAGCATAAGCAGGGGGAGTGGCAGGAATAGGGAGAAGCAGGCTCCCCACTGAGCAAGGAGCCCCATGTGGGACTTGATCCCAGGACCCTGAGATCATGCCCTGAGCCGAAGGCAGATGCTTAACTGACTGAGCCACCCAGGTGTCCCCTGCATTTATTTTCCTAAGTTATCTTTAGCTTTTTATTTTTGTGAATGATATTTCTGATACTACAAAAGCATTGACAGTTAATGTAGCAAATCTATCCATCTTATTCATGTAGTTTTTGCCTTTGGTGTTTAACTTACCTAACAGGATACCTCTTGAAGCTGAAAAGTTAACGTGGAAAAAATACTGCCATTTTGAGAGTTAAGTATTGCCTTGTTTTGAGAAAATTACTCCAGGGAACTTATTAGTTATGGAAATGTGATTAAAATACCCTTGTCCATGGTCCACATTTCATGGATAAACAACTCCCATGGAAGAGAAGTGAACTGGCATCTCCAAACAAATGAATGGAAGGGGCCAATGCCAAGATAACCATGAGGAAAAACCTCTGAATCAGGTCTGGGCTTATGAACTGTGAAAGTAGCCTAGTAATACACTGCTAAACGTTTGGCATTTGGCTCTCTAGGGGAAAAAATGAATGCAAATCTACCTAGTTAAGTTTTTATACATTTTAGTGATATAATGTTTACATAGCACAAACTTTACAAATAATAATAGAACATACAACAGGATATTTTCGTCAGTTTTTGTCGAGTGAATCTTGTAAAGCCAACTCATGTTCGCAACTGATGAATGAATATAGTTTCAGTATGAATGTTGGTTGATATTTTTATATATGTTAATGTGTAAGACAAAAGTGAAACAACAAAAACATTTCTCATGACTTTGGTATGTTAGTGAACCAAAGCAATTTTATTTGCTGAATTGGATAATAGTTTCAAATAATGGAATAATATTTCCTTGAGGTTTTGTACTATTCACAATATAACAACTACGAATATGCTACAATTTTACTTTAATCTGCATTAACATTTTCTTTGTCATCTTCTCAACCATCAACTAAACAGTAAATCAAGCCCTGATTTGTAATAGTTGCAAATACTCCCACCATAGCCAATTTCAAGGAATAGGCATGATGTCATTGAATATGGACGTGGGTAGATGTGTAAACCTCAAGAGCACAGATAAGAGTGAATGTAGTAAAGTAGAAAGTGATGAGTTTTGAGTATTTTTTATCTTTGTTTTTACTATAATTTCATCATAAAAGTATATAATTTCATAATAACTGTGTTTACTCACTAGCTTGTAAAATTACTGAGCATTTCACAATTGTTTTTCATGGCCCAGTGGAAGCCATCTCTGGCACTCCACTGATAGTAATCACATATTTGATTTTGAGATCTTTGTTTCACAGTTTATGGCAATTTTCCTGAAGTCTTCAGAAAAGTCTTGTTATTACCGAAGGAAACTGAGGACAGTTTCTATGACCAAGTTGGGAGTTAAGTGGTACAATGTGAACAGTAATTGCCTAATGTTGCTGCTTTTGAGACATGGAGAGGTGATCTGAAGAAGAAGAAAGTAGTACCTAGAGCAAGACCTTGGGAAGGGGTAAAGACCAGATTTATCATTCAAGTCATCATTCCCAGGGAATTCCCTGAATAACCTGTCATTAGCTTGATTTCTCTGCTATGCAACAGCGCGAGAAGCTTAGGACTCGTCTCCATAATTATCTGCAAGAAAGAAGGATGTATTTTCATGGCCAGAAATTAATCATTTTAAACAGCTTTATTGTGGTATAGTTGACATACAATAAACTACACATGTTTAAAATGTACGGTTTGTTAAGTTTTGACATATATGCATCTGTTAAACTATCACCACAATCAATATAATAAACATCTCTATCAGACCCAAAAGTTTCTCTTGCTCCCTTGAAATCCCTCCCTCACGCCCCACCTTCCATATCCCTCAATCCTCATCCATAAGCAACCAGTGATCTGTTTTCTGATAGTAGAGTTTGCACTTTCTAGACTAATACAGATGCAATCATACAGTATTGTACTCTTTTTCATCTGGCTTCTTTCACTCAGCATAATTCTTTTGAGATTCATCCATGTTGTTATACACATATATCAATATTTCTTTTTTCAGAACAGTATTTCATTGTATGGATATACTACAATTTACCTTTTCTTCATTCACATATTGAAGAACATTTGCACTGTTTCCAATTTTGAATATTAGAAATAAAGCTGACTTGAAGTTTTGTGACAAGTGTTTTTATGAATATATGCTTACACATCTCATAAGTGATTGTATATAGATACATTCTGATTTGTAGACATTGTTTAAATTTTACATTTAGGTCTATGATCCACTTAATTTTTGTATTTTGTGTGAGGTATGGCTCCAGGTTTCTTTTATGCATATGGATATCTAGTTTTTCCAACACTGTCTCTTGAAAGATGATAATTTTGCCACTAAATTGCCTTTTATATTTTTGTCAAAAATCAGTTGCCTATATGCGTGTGGGTCTGTTTCTGGAATCTCTCTTTTATTCCACTGATGTATGAGGAGTTCAGCTCCTGGCCAAAATTCTATGCGTAATCCTTCAGGCCCAACCATAGGCAACTACAAGGCTTTGTGCAGCAGGCCTTATGGGGGAGACTGTCCTCCCCCATCAGGCTTGGTGTACAGCCACTTTACTGTAGTCTCTGGAAGGAACTGGAGTTAAGGACACACCCCTCCCACCTTTCCCTGGCCAGTCATACTTATATCATATCTGCATTATAGCCCTGGCACTTCCATTCCAAGGCCTCCTTATCAGAGCTGGGACTGAGGCACTTTCTCCACTCCACTCCAAGTCCACTGAGACCTATTTATGGAGGAGTGTGTAGAGGTGTGGGGAGTTTTGTCTGAGGGACTTTTCCTCACTCTGACTCAATATGTTTCCATTTCCAACCCTTCCCACCTTCCAACCCTGGTTACTCCAGGTGGGTACAAAAGGCAGGAGCCTTTTGTTTAGAACTCCTTAGCAATGATATGATTTCTCTCATTTGTGTTGCATATCATCTGACCCGTGCTCAGGGTCATCTGTGGGGAAAAGCAGACACTGGGGAGCCAGCTCTTTGCTCTTTTGCTGCTTGATGCTTTGTCACACAGAGTGGATACAAACTTTTTTTTTTTTAAAGATTTTATTTATTTATTTGACAGAGAGAGACTCAGTGAGAGAGGGAACACACAAACATGATGGTTACTTCAAGTTTGGCTCATTGTCCTAATAGACCACCTTGATATTTGGCAGTTTGACAATCTATTTACCTATGTTTATGCCAATGCCATATGCTTTTCCATTGCTGAAGTATTATAATAACACTTGAGATCAGGTAATGTTAGTCCTCCAACTGATGTCCTTCTTTTTCATAGTCACTTTGGATATTATATGTCCTATGCATTTCCACATGAATTTTAGTTTCCATTTTCCAATTTCTAAAAAAAAAAAAAAAAAAAACAACTCTCCTAGGATTTTGATTGAGATCTAAGAGGCTTATCACCTATGAACATAGTATACCTTTCCACATATTTAGGTCTTTTTAAATTTCTCTCAGCAACATTTTGTAGTTTTCAGTGTATAGGTCTTATACATCTTTTGTCAGACTTATCTCTAAGTTTTAATATTTTTGAAGCTATTATAATTTTCTTATTTTCAATCTGTCCATTATTAGTGAATATATATATTCACTAAATTATTTATTTTTATATATTATCATGTATCCTGCAACACTGCTAAACTCATGTAGCAGGTTTTCGTATATTCCATAAGATATTCTAAATAAATTATAACTTTTTTGTGATTAAAGACAGTTTTACTTCTTCTCTTCTAATCTGGATGACTTATTGTTTTGTCTTGCTTGAAAGCACTGACCAGAACTTCTAGAACAATGTTGAACAGAAATGGTGAGAACAGAGATCCTTATTATATTCCTACTCTTAGAGGGAAACCATTCAATTGTTCACCATTAAGTATTTTTTCCAGTACGTTTTCCCTAGATGTACTTTTGCAAGTTCTCTTCTATTCCTTCAATGCTGGAAGTTTTTAATCAGAAGTTTATGCTGAGTTTTGACATTGCTTTCTCTGCATGTATTAAGATGATCACTTGGTTTTTCTCTTTTTAGTTAGCTAATATGATGAATTATGTTGATTGATATGTGACTGATAAACCAGCCTTGCATATCTGTAATATAAATCCCTCTTTGTCACCATGCATCTTCCTTTTTATGTTGCATTGGATTTGATTTGCTAAATAATATTGCTTAGGGGGGAGGAGCAAGACGGCAGAGGAGTAGGAGACCTAAATTTCATCTGGTCCCAGGAATTCAACTAGATAGGGATCAAACCATTCTGAACACCTATGAACTCAACAGGAGATCAAAGGAAAGAAGAGCAGCAACTCTCTGAACAGAAAAGCAACCACTTTCTGGAAGGTAGGACATGCGGAGAAGTGAATCCAAGGTGATATTTGGGAAGGTAGACGGCGGGGGAGGGGGCCTCTATCCACTGCTTCTGGCAAGTGATAGAGCCCCGGAGCACACAATCGGAACTTTTAGAAGTCAGCTCCACTGAGGGACGTGGCTCCAGTGGCTAAACAGGGGGTGGAACCCTCATGGGACAGTGTGGTCTCAGGACCCTCAGGGTCACAGAAAGACCAGGGATGCCTGAGTGCGGCAGAGCTCCCAGGTATTGGAGCAGGGAAGCCGGATGCAGAGACGGAGCCGAAGAGCGGGCTCTCAGCTCGGGGTTGCCATAAACTGTGATCCGCAGCACAGTCAGGCCACTGCTCCTCCAGCAGGGACCCAACAAGTGGCAGATCCGGGGAGACTCCTCTTCCTCCCCTGGGAGGAGCGGCACAGGAGCGCTGGGTTTGGAGACTCCACACGGGGTTGGGTGCCAGAGATAGAAATGCTTGGTCACAGGCCGGGTGAGCACGGAGTGTGGCCAGAGACCGGGAGACGGGAGTGATTGACTGCTTTTCTCTGGGGGCTCACCGAGGAGCGGGGCCCTGAGTTCTCAGCTCCTCAGGGTGGAGATTGGGAGGTCGCCATTTTCACTCTCATCCTCCAAAGCTGTATGGAAAGCTTGCAGGGAACAAAAGCTCCCGAGAGCAAACACAAGCAGATTACTTAGCCCGACCTGGCAAGAGCGGGGCAATTCCACCTCCAGCAAAGACATTTGGGAACCATGGCAACAGGCCCCTCCCCGAGCAGATCGGCAAGAACAGCCAGCCAAGACCAAGTTTACTGATCAATGAGAACAGCAGAACTCCAGTGCTAGGGGAATACTGCACATAGAATTCATGGCTTTTTTCCCCTGATTCTTTAGTCTTTCAAAGTTAATTTTTTTAATTTCCTTTTTTTCTTTTTCTATATTTTTAAATTTTTCTTTTTCCCTTTTTCAACCAACATCTTATCAAACCCTTTTTAAAAATATTTTTTATTTTTCATTTTTAGAGTCATAGTCTGTCCCTTCATACTAGTTAACCTTATTTTTGGTATATATATATAAGTCATTCTCCCTTTAAAATTTTAGAATACAGTTGTTTCTAACAGGCCAAAATACACCCTAAATCTCTAGTATATGGCTTTGTTCTACTCTCCTGCCTGATCACATTCTCTCTTTTTCTTTTCTTTTTTAACTTTCTCTTCTTTCTTTTTTAAACCAATTTCTTATCAATTCCTTTTATAAAATCTTTTATAATTTTCATCTCTACAGTCATATTCCATCCCTTTGTCATATTTACCTTTATTTTCGTACATATATAAGCTTATTTTTCTTTAAACATTTGGGAGTTACTTTCTTTTAACAGACCAAAATACACCCAAAATCTAGTGTGTGGCACTTATCTATTCACCAGCCTGATCATATTTGATCATATTCTTTTTTTTTTTACCTTTTTCTGTTTTTTCTTTTTTCTTTCTTTCCCTTACTTTTTCCCTGGTTTCAGGTCTCTTTAGATTTGTTTAGTGTATATTTTTCTGGAGTCATTCTTACCCTGTTAGCATTTTGTTCTCTCATTCAGCTATTCTCCTCTGGACAAAATGACAAGACGGAAAAAAAATCACCTCATAAAAAAGAACAAGAGGCAGTACCAACTGCCAGGGACCTAATCAATACGGACATTAGTAAGATGTCAGAACTAGAGTTCAGAATGACGATTATAAAGATACTAGCTGGGCTTGAAAAAAGCATGGAAGATATTAGAGAAACCCTTTCTGGAGAAATAAAAAAACTAAAATCTAACCAAGTCAAAATCAAAAAGGCTATTAATGAGGTTCAATCAAAAATGGAGGCTCTAACTGCTAGGATAAATGAGGCAGAAGAGAGAATTAGTGATATAGAAGACCAAATTATGGAAAATAAAGAAGCTGAGAAAAGGAGAGATAAACAACTAACTACTGGATCACAAGGGAAGAATTCGAGAGATAAGTGATACCATAAGATGAAACAATATTACAATGATTGGGATCCCAGAAGAAGAAGAAAAAGAGAGAAGGGCAGAAGGTATACTGAAGCAAATTATAGCAGAGAAATTCCCTAATTTGGGGAAGGAAACAGGCATCAAAATCCAGGAGGCACAGAGACCCCCTCTCAAAATCAATAAAAATAGGTCAACACCCCGACATCTAATAGTAAAACTTACGAGTCTCAGAGACAAAGAGAAAATCCTGAAAGCAGCTCGGGAGAAGAGCTATGTAACCTACAATGGTAGAAACATTAGATCGGCAACAGACCTATTCACAGAGACCTGGCAGGCCAGAAAGGACTGGCATGATATATTCAGAGACTAAATGAGAAAAATATGCAGCTAAGAATACTATATCCAGCCAGGCTGTCATTGAAAATAGAAGGAGAGATAAAAAGCTTCCAGGACAAACAAAACTAAAGGAATTTGCAAACACGAAAACAGCCCACCAAGAAATATTGAAAGGGGTCCTCTAAGCAAAGAGAGAGCCTAAAAGTAACATAGACCAGAAAGGAACAGAGACAATATACAGTAACAGTCACCTTACAGGCAATACAATGGCACTAAATTCATATCTTTCAGTAGTAACCTTGAATGTAAATGGGCAAAATGTCACAATCAAAAGACACAGGGCATCAGATTGGATAAAAAAACAAGACCCATCAATATGCTGTCTGCAAGAGACTCATTTTAGACCCAAAGGCACCTCCAGATTTAAAGTGAAGGGGTAGAAAACCATTTACCATGCTAATAGACACCAAAAGAAAGCTGGGGTGGCAATCCTTATATCAGACAAATTAGATTTTAAGCCAAAGACTATAATAAGAGATGAAGAAGGACACTATATCATACTTAAAGGGTCTATCCAACAAGAAGATCTTACAATTGTAAATATCTATGCCCCTAAATGGGAGCAGTCAATTATATAAGCCAATTAATAAAAAAGCAAAGAAACACATCAACAACAATATAATAATAGTAGGGAACTTTAATACCTCCCCACCCCCCCCACTGAAATGGACAGATGCATCTAAGCAAAAGATCAACAAGGAAATAAAGACTTTAAATGACACACTGGACCAAATGGACTTCACAGATATATTCAGGACATTCCATCCCAAAGCAACAGAATACACATTCTTCTCTAGTGCCCATGGAACATTCTCCAGAATAGATCACATCCTAGGTCACAAATCAGGTCTCAACTGATACCAAAAGACTGGGATCATTCCCTGCATATTTTTGGACCACATGCTTCGAAACTAGAATTCAATCACAAGAGGAAAGTCGGAAAGAACTCAAATACATGGAGGCTAAAGAGCATCCTACTAAAAATGAATGGGTCAAACAGGAAATTAAAAAAGAATTTAAAAAATTCATGGAAACCAATGAAAATGAAAACACAACTGTTCAAAATCTTTAAGATGCAGTAAAGGCAGTCCTAAGAGGAAAGTATATAGCAATCCAAGCCTTTCTCAAGAAACAAGAAAAGTCTCAAATACACAACCTAACACTACACCTAAAGGAGCTGGAGAAAGGAGAGCAAATTAAGCCTAAACCCAGCAGGAGAAGAGAAATAATAAAGATCAGAGCAGAAATCAATGAAATAGGAACCAAAAGAACAGTAGAACGGATCAACGAAACTAGGAGCTGGTTCTTTGAAAAATTAATAAGATTGATAAACCCCTGGTCATACATATCAAAAAGAAAAGAGAAATGACCCAAATAAAATCATGAATGAAAGAGGAGAGATCACAATCAACACCAAAGAAATACAATTATAAGAACATATTATGAGCAACTATATGCCAGCAAATTAGATAATCTGGAGGAAATGGACGCATTCCTAGAGATGTATCAACTACCAAAACTGAACCAGGAAGAAATAGAAAACCTGAACAGACCCATAACCACTAAGGAAATTTAAGCAGTAATCAAAAATCTCCCAACAAACAAGAGCCCAGGGCCAGATGGCTTCTCAGGGGAATTCTACCAAACCTTTAAGGAAGAATTAATACCTATTCTTCTGACACTGTTCCAAAAAATAGAAATGGAAGGAAAACATCCAAATTCATTTTATGAGGCCACCATTACCTTGATCCCCAAACCAGACAAAGACCCCATCAAAAAGAATTCCAGACCAATATCCTTGATGAACATGGATGCAAAAATTCTCACCAAAATACTAGCCAATAGGATCCAACAGTACATTAAAAGGATTATTCACCACGACTAAGTGGGAATTGTTCCTGGGCTGCAAGGTTGGTTCAACATCCGCAAATCAATCAATGTGATACAATACATTAATAAAAGAAAGAACAAGAATCCTATGATCCTCTCAATAGATGCAGAAAAAGCATTTGACAAAGTACAGCATCCTTTCTTGATCAAAACTCTTCAGAGTATAGGGATAGAGGGTACATACCTCAATATCATAAAAGCAATCGATGAAAAACCCAGAGCAGATATCATAATCAATGGGGAAAAGCTGAGAGCTTTCCCCCTAAGGTCAGGAACATGGCAGGGATGTCCACTATCACCACTGCTTTTCAACATAGTAGTAGAAGTCATAGCCACAGCAATCAGACAACAAAAAGAAATAAAAGGCATCTGAATCGGCAAAGAAGAAGTCAAACTTTCACTCTTTGTAGATGATACGATACTTTATGTGGAAAACCCTAAAGACTCCACCCAAAAACTGCTAGAACTCATACAGGATTTCAGTAAAGTAGCAGGATATAAAATCAATGCACAGAAATCAGTGGCATTCCTATACACCAACAACAAGGCAGAACAAAGAGAAATTAAGGAGCTGATCCCATTTACAATTTCACCCAAAACTATAAGATACCTAGGAATAAATCTATCCAAAGAGGCAAAGAATCTGTACTCAGAAAACTATAAAATACTCATGAAAGAAATTGAGGAAGACACAAAGAAATGGAAAAACATTCCATGCTCATGGATTGGAAGAAAAAATATTGTGAAGATGTCAATGCTACCTAGAGCAATCTACACATTTAATGCAATCCCTATCAAAATACCATCCACTTTTTTCAAAGAAATGGAACAAATAATCCTAAAATTTATATGGAACCAGAAGAGACCCCAAATAGCCAGAGGAATGTTGAAAAAGAAAAGCAAAGCTGGTGGCATCGCAATTCCAGACTTCAACCTCTATTACAAAGCTGTCATCATCAAGACAGTATGGAACTAGCAAAAAAACAGACACATAGATCAATGGAACAGAATAGAGTCCAGAAATGGACCCTCAACTGTATGGCCAACTAATCTTCAACAAAGCAGGAAAGAATGTCCAATGGAAAAAAGACAGTCTCTTCAACAAATGGTGTTGGGAAAATTGGACAGCCACATGCAGAAGAATGAATCTGGAGCACTTTCTTACACCACACACAAAAATAGACTCAAAATGGCTGAAAGACCTAAATGTGAAACAGGAGTTCATCAAAATCCTAAAGGAGAACACAGGTAGCAACTTCTTCGACCTGAGCCGCAGCAACTTCTTCCTAGAAACATTGCCAAAGGCAAGGGAAGCAAGGGCAAAAATGAACTCTTGGGACTTCATCAAGATAAAAAGCTTTTGCACAGCAAAAGAAACAGTCAACAAAACCAAAACACAACCGACAGAATGGGAGAAGATATTTGCAAATGACCCATATCAGATAAAGGGCTAGTATCCAAAATCTATAAAGAACTTATCAAATTCAACCCCCAAAGAACAAATAATCCAATCAAGAAATGGGCAGAAGACACGAACAGACATTTTTCCAAAGAAGACATCCAAATGGCCAACAGACACATGAAGAAGTTCTCAACATCGCTCGGCATCAGAGAAATCCAAACCAAAACCTCAATGAGATATCACCTCACACCAGTCAGAATGGCTAAAATTAACAAGTCAGGAAATGACAGATGTTGGCGGGCATGTGGAGAAAGGGGAACCCTCCTACACTGTTGGTGGGAATGCAAGCTGGTGCAGCCACTCTGGAAAACAGTATGGAGGTTCTTCAAAAAATTGAAAATAGAGCTACCCTATGACTGAGCAATTGCACTACTGGGTATTTAGCCCAAAGATACAAATGTAGTGATCCAAAGGTGTTCGTGCACACCAATGTTTATAGCAGGAATGTCCACAATAGCCAAAATGTGGAAAGAGCCAAGATGTCCATCGACAGATGAATGGATAAAGAAGAAGTGGTATATTTATACAATGGAATATTATGCAGCCAGCAAAAGGAATGAAATCTTGCCATTTGCCACAACATAGATGGAACTGGAGGGTATTATGCGGAGCAAAATAAGTCAATCAGAGAAAGACATGTATCATATGATCTCACTGATATAAGGAATTCTTAATCTCAGGGAACAAGCTGAGGGTTGCTGGAGTGGTGGGGGGTGGGAGGGATGGGGTGGCTGGGTGATAGACATTGGGAAGGGTGTGTGCTATGGTGAGCGCTGTGAATTGTGTAAGACTGTTGAATCACAGACCTGTACCTCTGAAACAAATAATACATTATATATTAAAAAAAAAGAAGATAGTGGGAAAGGAAAAATGAAATTGGAGGGGGAGACGAACCATGGGAGACTATGGACTCTCAGAAACAAACTGGAGGTTCTGGAGGGGAGGGGTTTGGGGGGATGGGTTGGCCTGGTGATGTGTATTAAAGAGGGCATGTATTGAATGGAGCCTGGGGTGTTTTACACAAATGATGAATCATGGAACACTGCATCAAAAACTAATGATGTAATGTATGGTGATTAACATAGTATAATAAAATTTAAAAAAATGCCAAAAAAAAACCAATATTGCTTAGAATTTTTGCATCTATCTTCATGGGAGAATATTGGCATACAGTTTTCTTTCTTTTCTTTCTTTCTTTCTTTCTTTCTTTCTTTCTTTCTTTCTTTCTTTCTTTTTTTAAGATTTTTATTTATTTATTCATGAGAGACAGAGAGCGAGAGAAAGGGGCAGAGGGAGAATCAGGCTGCCAAGGAGCACAGAGCCTGATGCAGGACTCGATCCCAGGACCCTGAGATCATGACCTGAGCCGAAGGCAGACACTTAACTATCTGAGACACCCAGGTGCCCTACAGTTTTCTTTCTTGTAACATCTCTGTTTTGCTTTGGTATCAGAACGCCAGTCTTGCTGAACAGGTTGGGAAATATTTCGTCTTTTTCAAATTTCTGAGTTTGTATAGAATTCATATTATTTATTTCTTATGTGTTTGATAAAATGCACCAGTGAAGGCATCTGGGCCTGGAGTGCATTTTCTTTTTCCTGTGGTCAAGGTTTTCACTAAAAATTGAATTTCTTTCTTTGAATATATATTCAGGTTATATCATGTATTCAGGTTATGCATTTCTCCTTGAGCAAGCTTTGATAGTTTATATTTTTCAAGAGATTCATCAATTTCATCTAAGTTGTTGAATAAATTGGCCTAACTTGTTTATAATAAATCTTCGTTGTCCTTTTAATGTCTACCAGATCTGTACTGATGTTATCTCTCTCGTTCTTGATATTGGTAATTTGTGTTTTCTTTCCCTTTTTCCTGATCAGTCTGGCTAGAGGTTTATACATCTCACTGATCTTCAAGAATCACCTTTCAGTTTCATTAATTTATTGTATTCTGATTTTTGTTTCATTTATTTCTGTCTACTGTTATTATCTCCTTTCTTCTTACTTCAACCTTAATTTGCTCTTCTTTTTCTAGTTTCTTAAAGTTAATGCCGAGGTCACTGATTTGAGACCTTTCCTCGTTTAAAATATATATAGTCATTTGTGTGCCAAGTACAGTTTAGTGATATCTCACAAATTTTGATATGTTGTGATTTCATTTTACTCAGTTCAAAATACTTTACAATTTTCCTTTTCATTTATTCTTTGAACCGTGGATTATTAGAAGTGTATTATTTAGTTTCCACATATTTTGGGATTTTCCAGAGTTCTGTTATTGATTTATAACTTAATGAAGCGTGATCAGAGAACATACTTTATATGACTTGAATCCTTTAAGTTTATTGATACTTATTTTATGGCTCAGAATATGGTCCATCTTGGTAAATGCTCCACCACACTTGAAAAGAATGTGTTCTGCTGTTCTTTCAGGAGTGTTCTAAAACTGTTATTTACGTCAAGTTGGTTGACAGTGTTACTCAAATATTCCATATCCTTATTGATTATCTTTTTTATCAATTACTGAGAAATGCAGTAACAATTGATAACTATTTTTATATTTCTTCTGTGGTAATGCTATCATGTGTGCCACTTTTCGGTGGGTTTTGATTCATTTTCTCTTCTCTCTGGGTTGTATTTTCTTGCCTCTTTCCTTGTGTGGTCATTTTTTATTATAAATTTTACCTTGTTTGGGTACTGGATAGTTTTGTATTCCAAAAAATATACTTTGACTTTGTTCTGGTACACAGTTAAGCTACTGAGAAACAATTTCTTCTTCTCAGATCTTACTATTAAACTGTGTTAGGTGAGACCAATGTAGCATTTAGTCTAGGGTTAATTTTTCCCAGCTATTGAGGCAGGACCCTTCTTTGTAGTCTTATATCCCTCTGAATTATGAAGATTTGCATTCTACCTTTTGGGAACAGACACTGGTCCTCTGTGTAAGCCCTAATTACTTTTCCCTGTAATGCTTTCAGAAGTTTTTCCCAACAGCTTCAAAAAGTTTCCTTACATGCATATGCTAATCAGAGCTCTGGTGGAGGCTTGAGGGGCACCATCTGCACCTCTCCAAAGTTCTCTTTCCATGTAGTTCTCTCTTGGATGGCGTTCTGCCCTGTGAACTCTTCCTTGTCTTTCTCAGACTCCTAGCTCCATCTGCTCAACTCAGGGAGACCTCTGAACTCTGTGTGGATACCTTGTACCACAATCCAGCTTGGAAACTCTCAAGGCAGTACACTGGGGGTAATTACAAGGCCCACCTCATGTATTACTTCTGTCTCAGGGGTCACTGCCTTTCATTCCCTAATGTCCAGTGCCTTGATAGCCATGTATTGAATATATATATTGTCTGTTGCTGATGTTTCAGATGAGACAGGAAATTCAGACTCTGGCAAAAGGCAAAAGCTAAGAAATATTAATTTTAATGTTATGAAATATATCAATATTTTTCTTTATAGTTTGTACTTTTTGTCTTATTTAATGTATCTTCCTCTGTTCTCTTCTATAAGTTTGAAAATGCTGTCACAAATATTTAAATTTTAAATCAACTTAAGATTTTATATATGATTTGAAGTAGAGAATTAAATTCATTTACTTATTTCTCTCATAGTAAACCTGTTTATTAATTACCATCCATTGAAGGGAGTCTAATTTCCTTACTGACATGCAAAGACAGTTCTGTCATATACCAAGATCTGACATATGCAAATATCTGGTTTTGGAATTTTTATTGCCTCACTGGTTTATTTTTCTATTATTGATATTCTTTGATATTTATTAAATAAGTTTAGAATATTAAGAGGATAATACAGTTGGTATGATGACATCTTTTTAGTCATTTGGTCCTAGGTTTTATGTTACCAAAAATTTCTAGAATTACTTACACCATATTTCCTTGTGATCTTCACTCTCCTTAAAAATGTATGTTTGAAAGTCTTTATTCATTTCCTCTCCTGGAAAAATCCTTAATGGAAAGAATAGGGAAAGTATACGTTGATCTCTTCCTAAGTTAATTTCTTCAAAATTATCCTATCACATAGGATTCTAGTTACTAACAATAAAGTCCAAGAGGCCCAGCATTCTTCTGATTACCAGCCTTCCATATGATGAAGTTGTTCACCTTGTTCCACTCAACATTGCTCACTCTGCATTTCTGCTGTAATTTTCTGTTCTACTTTTCCTTCTGTTTTCAGTAAGATGATATAGTTTGTTTATTTTAATTTCTATTGTTATTGGTAAATATTTCAAGTGCACAGAAAAGTGGGGTGTAATATATGAAATATTCATGTACCTTCTACTCAGAAGTCTCAAATGTTAAGGTTTTCTCATATTTGTTTCAGATCTCTCTCTCCTCTTTCTCTCTCATTTTTTATTTAAAAATGAAATTGTATGAGTCCGCTTAAGATCAGTCTTCTCTCCTTTCCTCTGCAGAGGAAACTACTGTCCTGAAGTTAGTAAATATCCTTTCAGTCTGTATTCTCTTTTATTACATGTTCCCATCCACAGTTACTTAGTGTGGTTTTGTCTAAAATGTGGATAAATTGACACTAGTCAAAACCAGATCTTGGTAGTTCCATGTAATGGCAAGATCCCCAAGACACAATAGATAATCATTTTGCCCATTACTGTACAGGTGCATTTATTTCATCTTCTCTCTCTTTTTTCCTTCCTCTTTTCCTCTCTCCCTTTCTTTTTTTACTTCCTTCTTCCATCCTTCCATCTCTCCACTTATTTTTTTCATTTATTCATTGATGACAAACAAGTCCCATTCTCAGTTTATGTTCCAGACTTATTTTATCCTACTTCTGTACATGTGTGCTTCTTACAAAATCCTGGACTAGTCTTGCCTTTCCCCAAATATGCTCTGAACTCATCTATCCAGGTTTTTGCTCAGGATATTCCTTTAACTTAAAATCCTCTTTTTCATGTTACATGCTGTCCTCATTATTTAAGGGCCAGCTCAAATGTCATTTTTCTCTATCAAGTCACTTTTGATCATCTCAGTCATAAAAACTCTCCTCTGTATTCCATGTAGTTCTGCATCATACTGTATAAACTGCACACCATCTCTGGATTTGAAGCTCAGTGCTGCCTCTTCCTACCTGTGTAAATTCAGAGAGTTAGCTTTGATAACTTTGGGACTCCAATATCTCATGTATAAATGGGGGAAATAATTCTTATATCACAAAGTGCTAGGCTGGATCAAAATAGCTAATATGGGGTTGGATGGAGAGATTGAGACAGGTAGGAGGTCTAGCAGCATCCCATAACATGCTCACTGAATTTGAGAAGATATACAGAAAGAAAGAGAAAGTTTGTGTGATGAACATGAAGTGAGAGATATGGCCCTGCTATTTCTTTGGTCAGCTTCAGTTGCTGAGTGCCCTGGATTTTATGATCATCTTACCACGCTGCATGTGAGAGTTAAGTTTTAAAGTTTGCAGGCACTTAGTCCCTAAATGTAAATTAACTACTTCATCTGCTATTTAATTAAAGTAGCAGCCATCTTTTCCAGCCCTGGATGAAAAAGTAAATGCACCAGCTCTATTGAAAGACAGAAAACTAGTCTCCAATCTTACAGGACTTTTCAGTGTAAGTTTTGACTATGGATGATTTCAGATGTTAGAATCTAACCTCTGCCTAAAATGCCATATCTCCACCCTGAGTAAATGACTGAATGGGGAGAGAAAGAGCGGTTGTGAGATTTCTAGGTTCTAGCTTGGGCAGCTGGGTGTGGTTATTAAATATAAGGAATGCATGAAGAGGAGAAGGCTTTAATGATATACTAATAAGAAACAAAAACAGACTCTGGCAGGAACTTGGATAGCTCTGGGTTCTCTGCCTGGCAATAGGAGTTTGTTTTTTTGGAAGTGCCTCAAAGTGAGTAAGATCCAACCACTTACATTTTTTAGTTTCTCCATTCAGCTTTCAAGTCTCTGGAAAACAGAATGTGATTGGCCCAACCCAACCTATCAACTTTGTTCATTCAGGTGAAAAGAAATGCCATGGGCCAGGCAGTCACTCCAATTTACATCTGCTTCAAGAGAGAAGATAATTCAGTTTTCAGACATGTTAAGTTTGAGGTCCCTATAATGGGAGACTTTCAGGAGGCATTTTGTTACATGGGTTGGGAGCTAAGGAAAAATCAGTGCCAAAAGTAAAGATATTGGAGCCAACAGCATATTGAAATCATAAGGAATTCTGAATTTGTGTACAGACTGAGAAAATGCTACAGACAGAACCCTTGAGAATATTTTAAGAAACAAGTAGAGGAAGAGGAAGATGCCCAGGGAGACTGAGAACAGTCTAAAAGCTAAAGAACAAGGAACATGTGAGGGCTGCAGTGTCTATAGACATGCAACAATGGCCTAGAAATTCCTCCATTCCAGAAATGCATCCTTCCTTTGAAGTTTTATAAGAAATATTATAGATGAAAAAACTCACTGTCTATTTTCCAGAAAATATTATCCAGAGGGCAATCTTTGAAGTGTCATCCTCCAGGGTACAGAATACAAGATGCTGGGAAACCCAGGTTTTAATTTTGTTCTGTTTCCTCAGATTCTAATCAGCTATGGCCATTCTCTTATCATCCCTTCTGGATTTTTCTCATTTTACAAATATTTATTGTGGAAAATCAGAATAAATAAAGAGGTCCTGATAGGAGAGAATGGAGTTGAAATGTTTTATCTGTAGCATTGATGAGCATCTCTAACCATGTGGTAAGAATCTGGGATAGCATAATACCTCCAGTGAAAACCTTTGAGAATTCAAATAGATATGGAAAAAAATACCTTATAATTAAAAATAGCATGGATTTCTTTTTCTGTGTGGCTCTACAGGATGAGAGTAATTTTTCCTGGTGTGTAAACTTCTGTTGATTTTTTACACATAAGGGATGGCAGTAGCAATTTTGACCTAAGACATTGTTTTCTTACAGAAAGTGATAGGCATTTAAAAACATTTCTTGCTTTTTGTCACAAATCTGGGAAGAGACAGAAGCTAAACTTTAAAGTTCAATCAATGCATCATTTTTCATAATAAGTAACTAGCCAGTTGCTTGAGTTGAACCACCTTCATGCTTTTCTTCTTCACACAGGCTTGCACATGTCAACACAATCATGTCAGCAGGAGAAAATCTGACACGATCAAAATATTCAAATGGATTAAAAAGAGAATCTATAAAAGCTCAACCAATCCAAACTCCCAAAACACAGTATTTATAGTAGGAAAAAAAGAATAAATATTAATATTCACTCCTAAATTCTAGGTGAATGTGGGATGTGTGAAAAACCTGACTACACCTACAAAGTACTCAAACAGCAAATCTTTGGAAAAAAAAAAAAACTTTTCTTTTCTGTTCCTATAACTTTGTTTTCTTTTTAAGAGTTAAAAATACTTTGCGATGTTTCTTACGTTGTTGGATGGGACCAAAACTGGCCTGAAGGTTAAATTTTGCTTCAGAATCTACTGTAGGAAGTTATGATGTTTTGGAAAGTCTATTTTAACAATAAAATAACCAAACAATATCATATAATTTCATAATAGGGCACTACCATATTTTTTGACATACACTAAATAAAGGATTATTGGGATTTAACCTATTGACACCAAAAGAACTTTTGAAAACACTAGGTTTTTAAAACCCACTACTAACCAGTAGCTGATATTTTAAGTAAATATTTATTGATTAGGAATTGTGTCTTCTATCAATTGTGAGTTTGATTCAGGGGCTGAATCCCTGAATAGGTCATTTGGTATATCTTTGTTCTTGGCTACAAATAAAAATATTAACCCTTCCCCACTGTGTGGTAAATACTTGGCCCTAGATGCAGAGCCAGGGATTATGGAAAACTCTCTGGAAATCCATATCATGTTTGAAAAATAATCAGTTTATATGAATCAAATGATGAATATATAGTACATTCTTTGCATGAGATAAACTTCTGTAGGTCAAGGAAGACAATTGAAGAGTTTTGCTTGTCCAGTGTTGCATAGCCAGTAAGGGAGAGAGTGGGGATGCAATTCCCTGACCAAGGGACATATTTTCACTAAATCACACATTTTATATTGGTTTACCTTCCAATTATCATGATATAATAGCAAAACAGCATAGATTCCAAAGTCAGAAAAACCTGTATGTGAATCTTTGCTCTGACATGTATTAGCTATTTGGCTTAAGAAAATTCTTTCCATTCTCTGTGTCTCAGCTTCTCAGCTACAAATTCCTTAATTTTAAATAAAAATATTTATCTCATAGCACTGCTTAAGGATAACCTGAAATAATGCACATAGTGTTTTGTACAGCGACCAGCACTTGGTAGACCCTCAACAAATACTAGCACTCTCTAGTGAAAGGAAAACATATATTATTCATTAGTCAAGAAATTTGATTGCCAGTGACAGAAACCCAATGCAACCCAAGCAGAATAAAAAGGAGCATGTATTGTTAATATCATCACACTGTGGGCGAAACAGACAACCTCAGACGTAAGGTCCCGGAACCAAGAAACTTGAGCACTGCCGATACCATCTCCATCTTTCTAATCGCTGCTGTATTGGCTCAGATCATGACACCCTTCCACTTTGTTAGAAATGTGGCTGCTGGCAAATCCCAGGTTACATTTCACTGCTCTACCACCACAGAGGCACTGAGCCTACTTCCCTTGTCTCATATTAAAACAGCTGATTCCAAATGGTCACTCCACTCATGGACTAATCAACTGGGGAAGGAAAGCAGGACTCCCTTAATGCTTCAACTTTTGATATTGTGCTCCCCCTCCCAAACCTTGAGAAAGGGACTTAAGTCAATATAGAAGCACTCACTACGAAAACATAACCAATCATAATGCTGAGCAAAAGAGCAAGCTACAAATGGACACAAAAAATATGAGACCAAGTATGTAAACTTTCAGTCACACAATACTTTCCTAGTACTTAAGGAATATTATATTACAGATCCTATTACATCCGAAGAAACTATAACAATGTTTTTTAATTAAGCCAAAGTCTCAAACTTACATTGAGGGGGGAAAAAAGGAAATGTAATTGTATCTCTTAACAGAAACCATTTCCGGAAGCATTTTCAGAAGTGGTAGGTGGAACGTTGGTCAAACACTAGATGTCCATTATATTTCAGTTCTCGTTCGCTTTCTATAAGCTGACATGGTTTCTTATATTCAGCACAGGTATGGAATAGGATAACCTCATCTTACCTGGCTTTAAGCTATTACAGACTAATTGATACAGTTGTTCTCCTTATTCAACAAAGAAGGTCCATTTTATTATTATCATCATCATTATTATTATACAAAGTATGCTACTAGGTATTGAAATAAAGGCTGACTTGTTCAAAAGATGTTAAAATAATTAGTAATCTCTCAAGACAATAAAAAAGTGAGACGCTTGGTCATGCATTTCTAAAGAATATAGACAATCTTTCTTTGTGAAAAGATCTAGAGCCTAGTAAATATAAGAAAAGATACAGCCCTCAGATTATTATTTTTTTAATTTACTGCTATCTGCCAAAAGAGAGAAAACAAAATCCTTGCTTTATCATGAAAGAAAACAGAGGGAAATAAGAAAGAGGTTTTTATGTGAGTGATATTAACACATCTTTTACATGTTTAACAAAATATAGAAGGGTGATAGGTGGATGATAAGTTTTGCGCTTACTATTTGCATGAAGGAATTGGTACTCCTCATTTTAAGCAAACATGACATAAAATTAAATATTAGTTAATGAAGCAGACACTTATACTTTTCCTTTTTTGTTGTTTTTTTGTTTTTTGAAAAGACTCAAAGTCAGATTATTTCTAAAAAGACCTCCTTGGGCACATTGACCATTACTAAGACAATTTTTCTTGTCATTTATTATCTGCTCAGCTCCTTGGACACATACATACTTCATGTTCTTACTTTGACTCGAAGAGACAAAATTAAAATATAGGAAACACCAGATTTGAGTGGATCACTAAAACTGTCAGAGCTTACTCTGTGAGGACTCAGATTGGGACAGATACAGAAGGTCAAATGACTACACATGAGGGGTCCAGCAGGAAGAAAAGCATCAGTGTGGAATGAGCATGGCAGTTGTTCAAAAGCCTATTAAAATATGACTCAATTTACAGGAATTTGAGACTCTTACAATGTGCTAAATATACTGATTTTGTCTAGTGCATCTTTAAATATAATGAAAGGATTAAAAATGCATACAATGAGCAACTGGTTCCCTCCCATTCATGGTGTTTACTCCATACCTTCACAGGAGGGAGGGGGTCACAATCATTTAGAAAATAAGATCTTTCTGCCTGTCTCAAGGAGAAAGCTGCTAATCTGCAGTTCCAACGTTGGAGCTATATTCCTAGGAGATGCACTGCATATCATCAGTCGTGGATAAACTCTTCTCACCTTACAAACTTCCTTATGATGGTCGGGATGAGGAGATTGTCAACTTCTCAGAGTAGTGTCACATATGTTTTGATTTTTGCTGTCTCTTCAGAGCCTTGAATGGTAGGCTCTGGCTCATGGTAAGTGTTGAATCAAGTTTATTACATTAATTTATTGATTAATGCATAAAGCAAGCAAAACAAAACAAGAAACAAGAATAGCTTTTCAAATCTCCTATTGAAAGAGATCCTCCCTTGGCATCTATCATGCCCTGAGTCAAGAAGGATTTCATTAATGGACATTACCACATGGCAAAGCATTTTGTAATGTGATTAGGGGACTTTTGCTTCTAAGACACCTGTTTGGATCCATCCCAAGCAGATAGGGGCTGGACATTACTGCTGCTAATATGAAGGGAGCTTGTAATGGATTAGAGTCTAGATCCCAAGCAACAGATGTTCTTGCCATAAAATTAGCCATAACTACGAACCAGAGAGGTTAGAAACTGAAAGATCCTCTAAAGACTTGCATGTAATCTAGGCAAGTCCTAGAGAGGAAGTTCATGGTCCCAATGTAGTAGCTAAATATGGTACATAGAAGATGCTTAGAGGACTGGAGTTATTAGACATAAATTCTATCCCTGATAATTCTATCCCTGATTTTGACATGATATGGCTTTTTTGCTATGACAGAATATTCCAACCTCATCTTCTGTATTTCTTGCCCCAGACCTGGAATTACTAATTTCCCTAAAATTTCCTGGTTTCTTTTAGTGAGAAATTGCATTTCAGCATCACAATCTGGGTAGTAGTTCTGTTCACTACTACTTCATTTGGGCATTGTTTCTAGGTCTCTTCAATGGAAAGAACTAGGAAACATACATGTATTTAAAACAAATGACCTCACGAGATCATACTGATACTTGCAACTCAAATCTGGGATTACAGAGTTTCTACTTATTCTTTTTGTATTATGTCTATGCCTCCTTTCTTCCAAAAGGGGAATCTTCTCAATGACAGAAATAGTTTATCCCACAGTTATTCATCTCTTTTTTCCTTCATTACACATGTAACAGTCTCAGAATAACAATACTAATGCTACACCACCAATGTAATTGCTGAGGACAGTTAAACATGTTTTGCGTAGGCTCTTCCCCATTCTCTCCCATTTTTAATGATTGTTCCATATCTACTTATTCTGAACACATGACCATTACCTACCAAATGCTCTCGCTTCAACTCACTTATTCTTAATTCTCTTGGTAACTATTTAATAGCCAACCCCAGAACTTATGACAATGTCTCTAATCATTTTGACTTTCTGAAGCTTGTTCTCTAGCAATTCCTCAGAAGGTGTCCGTGGGAAAAATACTTCCTGAGTTCTTAAATAATTGATAACTTTGTGTTTGCCTTTTCTGAGTTATAGTCAGTTGTGCCAGACATAAAATCCTTGGCTTACATTTTCTTGAGTATCATAAATATGCTACCCCATTACCTTTTGGCATAAGGCATTGCTATCAAAGTGTTTGATGTTGATCAGCTTTTCTATTGTTTTCTTGCAGTGCTTGGAAACTATTATTGGCATGCTCCTGGGACTTCCCTGTTCTGATTCCCTCCCCACATTTATCTGCTTCTTTTTATCCATGTCTCTCCTGTCCCTATCTTGCTCAGTTTTGATTGTCATTTTTTCTCTGTCATTTCCCTATGTAAAGCTCTGTTCTGGAAACGATGCCTGGCTGGCCCATAATTCACGGGGGGCTAGGCTGCTCCAGCCTCTTCTGACCCTCCTCAGCACAGTCTCCTTGCCTTCACCCCATATTGCACTAGGCAAACCCCTCCCAGTGTCAGTGCTGTTTTCAGATTGGCCTGCAGTGATTTACAGTGCATCCTTATAGTCTTTGGGGGGATTTTCTTCTTTTTACATATGTCAGATAGATTCCCTCTGTTTTCACCCACTCAGAGGTTCATATGTTGGTTGGCTGTTGATATATTTTGGCATTTGTAGTGTTTCTCTGTCACCTGATTTAATTGTATATGTTGTTCATGCTTTCTTGGGTTTTAACTGTTTGCTTTGCTTTTGCTCTCCAGGTGTTCTGTTTTTGTGTGGAGGAGTAACAAGAATGGAAAACCATGCTGCTCTCACTGTCGTCCATCCCACTAAGCATTAATTTTAAGTGGGATTAAAGAATTCTGAAGAAATATTCTTATCCCTTCCATCAAATTATATTGTGGAAGGCAGCTGTCCTGAGCTAGAACCAGAATAGAACTTGACAATGCCTGGCCACTGAATTACCAAACAAAGCTGGAGTTACTGAATAAACTCTGTACCATAAGAGATGGGTATCATATCATTCATATCTTCAGAAGCAACAAGACAGAGGATCATGTTAAGGGAGCCCACGTCAAACGAGACAGACAAATCCAGAATGAGGGACATTCTGTAGAAGAACTGACCTGGATTTATTCCAAAGAAATGGCATAAAAACAGAATATGGGAGGGGTGCCTGGCTAGCTTGGTTGGAGGAGCCTACCACTCTTGATCTTTGGGTCATGAATTTGAGCCACACATGGGGTGCAGGGATTACTTAAATAAAACCTAAAACAAAACAAAACAAAACAAAACATAATATGGGAAGGAGGGACTACACGAGATTGAAGGAGACATAAGACCCATAAAAACCAATAGCATTGGTATACTTTATAAAATAGCTTTCGACCTGTGTAGAGGTGTATTTTAATGAGCTGTTACTCCATTGTGAATGAGAGATGCCAAAGAAAGGAGAAGGGGAAAGGTCCCCATCTGAGATTATTATCTTGAAGAAGAAAACTTTGATTCTCTAACTGCTGTAGATGGAAAGTTGCAAGTAAGAGAATTCAGAGGGCCCAGATAGAGTGGGTAACCCCAAGGTGTCTTTTGACACATCTTTCTCTATTATTCAAAGAGGGGAATTCATCTTTATAAAGCACTTTCTGGGATGCCTAGCTGGCTCAGTCAGTGAAGCATGTGACTCTTGGTTTCGGCTCAGATCATGATCTCAGGGTTGTGAAATCAAGCCCCAGGTCAGGCTCCATGCTCAGTGTGGAGTCTGCTTAAGATCCTTTCCCTCCACCTCTCCCCACTGCTCCTTCATGTGCGTGCACTCTCTGTCTCTCTCAAATAAATAAATTAATTAAATAAATCTTTTTTTAAAGATTTTATTTATTTATTTGAGAGAGACAGAAAGTGAGAGAGAGAGAGAGAGCATGAGCAGTGGGGAAGGACAGAGGGAGAGAGAGAAGCAGACTCCCCACTGAGCAGGGAGCCCAACGCGGGTTTCGATTCCAAGACCCTGAGATCATAACCTGAGCCAAAGGCAGATATTTAAATGACAGATCCATGCAGGAGCTCCTATTTAAATAAATCTTTAAAAAAAAGCATTTTCTTTTTTTTCTGTTTGTTATTTTTAAAAAATATAATTTCAAACTTAAAAGTTGCAAGTGTAATTCAAAGGGTTTTTTCTCCTGAACTATTTGAAAGGCTATTGGTCACAAAAGGTCATCCCACCCCCTGAATACTTTAGCTTATAACCCAGACAAAGACATTATGTATACATATATAACCATGGCACAGTCAATAAAATTGGGAAATGAACATTTATTCATTATGACATGTAATTGTCAAATCCCTTTCACCTTCTACCCAATTGCTCTAGCAATTTCCTTTATTGCAAAAAGATCCAATATAGGATTACATGTTGCCTTTAGTCCTTTCTTTTTTCTTTTCTTTCTTTCTTTCTTCTTCTTTTTTTTTAATTTCTTTCAATCTAGAACAATTCCTCTCTCTTTCTTTGACTCTCCTAATCTTGATACTTTTGAAAATAGAGCACATTTCAATCTATGGCTTTTCTGGCTTTGTTGTTGAATAATTTTGCTGTTTTAGGAGGGTAATTTCTCCATCTGGAATGATATTTTCTTCATTTGTAAAAGGGTTGAACATGGTGACCGCTAAAGCCCTTAGCCTTAAAATTTCAAGGATTTGTCTATAAGCTTACTCTGTTCCACTAGACCGATTTTTCATGCCTAAATCCAGTCATTTGTCTTACAAAATAAGAGTTTGTGAATATTTAAATGTACATCTATTCATACTGCCAGAAGTTACCATCAATGGCAAATCAGCAGCTTTCCATTTAAAGGCTAGCATGCACATACATTTAACAACTTCTCAATTAAAAGAAGACGATGTCAAAGGCAGAAAGAGACAAAGAGTTCAGTTTCATAACCAGACTGAGTCAATAAATTTAAGCCCAAGAGACTAAAGGCATTATTGAGAAATCAGAACCTATTGACTGCAGCTGGATTCCAGATACACCTTTTATGTAGCCACTCTACTCTTTTCCACCAGAACTGCTTCTAACAGGAAATCTTCATATCCTGGGGCAAACATGAAATCTAAAAGAAGACAACTCCCCCTTCTTCTCACCATTAGTTAGAGGACTCTTCAGATTACATTCAACCTGGACGCCAGAAAGGAAGTTACCTCCTTTTCAAACAGAATTCTTCCATGGCCTCTCACCTTGTGTGGGCACCAGTTTATATCAAGCAGTGGTGGAAAGAAAACAAAACCGATCCTCAGAGCTGCTGGCTTCATTTTACCAGTGTGAACTCAAAGCACACTATCCTATTACAGCTCTTGGGGGAAAAAAAAAAAAAAAAGGAAAAGAAAAGAAAAGAAAAAAGTGGTCTAAATCAAATCAATCCCAACCCACACACACTCCCTCAAACCATAACACAGAGTTACAATCCCAAGGTGGTCAAGTGGTTTAACCACAAATATCCTGGCAGGCTTGTGATTGGACTTTTGGTTTACACAGCTGAAATGGAATGGCTGGGGCCCCTGGTTAACAAGGGGAAGGAAAGATCCATAATGAATGGGTTCCCACTATGGTCAAAAGTGGTCAAAGCTGCCTTCAGATAGATGGAATGGGGGTGAGGGGTGAGGGCAGTCTGTGCCTGAGCAAAAATGAATAGCCAGGGAAAAGAAGAGGAAAACCCAGTCATTCAGCAAAGATTGAGTATACACAGGAAATTTCTAAGTTGGGTGGGTATAGTAAATGGACAGGAAATAAAAAGATGAATAAGACATGAATATTGTCCTCTAGGCTAGGCATGACACAAAGTAGAAACTGCTAAGTGCAACAAGTAATAGAGAAAATCTTATAGAAAAAGCATGATCCCTGGCATTAGTGGACTATTAGTAAATGTATGACGGATGGAAAGGAGAAAAGAAGAGCAAATAAAAGTGCTCAGGTCTGACTTTGGGAAGGGAAATGACAGGGAATTTATACTGAGTGATAAAAACAATACTATATTAGACCCTAAACTGATGAAGAGGAAACTAACTTGACTGACGTTCTTTAAAAATATATATATGTATGCAGCCACTTGGTTTGAAATAAATTGTCTTGGCTCTGTGTCACACTGGGTGAAATGTCTCGCCCACTCACAAGAAGAAGACAGACCCACATATGTGGGTGCCTCTCTGTCACTCAGAATCCAGCAGAACTTGATTTGTTTCAAGGAACAGCCTTCCTTATCCATAATGTGAGGTTCCTATCCTCCGGGCAATCCAGCCCCAAGGTGTCAATAGATAAATAGATCATTTCTCCAGGCTGGGTAATGCCATTCACCCATCTGGAGCATGCCCTGCTTGCTTTAAGGACTCTTCATCCTACATCATACTGTGGGACTCCATCACTACTATCTCTGTACATCCCAATCCTATTCATACTTTAAGGCTTGTTTCATGGCCAAATCCTCTTGGGAGCTTCTATAACATTCCAACAGGAAGTAATCATTATGCAAAGTTTCCTAGAACCTTGTCCCTGCCTTAGGACTTTTAATATATGCTGCCTTGTTTCATAGCTTCTGGTACATGTCCTACTTTTTCTATAAGGTATGGGGGGGGAGGGGGCACAGAATTTGTCTTACTCTTTTTAAAAAAAATTTATTTAAATTCAATTTCATTAACATATAGTGTATTATTAGTTTCAGGGGTAGAATTTAGTTATTCATCAGTTACATATTACACACAGTGCTCATTTACATCAAGGGCCCTCCTTAATGCCCATCACCCAGTTACTCCATCCCCCCACCTACCTCCCCTTCAGCAACCCTCAGTTTGTTTCCTAGAGTTAAGGGTCTCTTATGATTTGCCTCCCTCTCTGTCCCCTTTTGTCTTACTCATTTTTAACCACCCAACACAAATCAAGACTAAAAAGGACTGTATAGAATTTGAACAAATTTGGTAACAAGTGAATAATTCTGCTGATTATGTAACCAGGATAAGCTAGCTTGTGCTTCTGTACAAATAATTTCAGTGACTGAAAACAGCAAAAAGTTATCTCTCATTTATAAAGCAAGTCCACTGTGAATTTACTGAAGATTCTTCTCTATATCATTCTGACTCAAGCAAGCAAGCTGACAGAGCCTTTGTTGCCCAGAACATCAGCAGTTACCATAGCAAACAGAAAGGAACATGATGAGTCAGGTGCCAATTTGTAAAGGCTTTTGCCTGGAGGTGACATATATCATACATCAATATGATCAGATTCCATTGGCTAAGGCTAGTCAAAAAGGCATGTCTTATTTCAAGAGGATAAAGAAGAAATACAATTATACTATGTGTCTAGAAATTCAGTAAACAGCTCTAATGATTACAAAAAGGCTCACAAGAAATTAACTTTTAGTCTCCAAGCTTGAGCTTCTCATTCAATAGGTATGGAGAGATGGCAGCTCCTACCGGACTACCAACAATAAACTCTAAAATAATTTATCCAGACTCCTGAAGCAAAAATCATACGACTCCATCTTACTTTTTTTAGGTAGGTAGATAAATAGGTAGATAGAGATGCATCCATTGGTATAAAGATTTTTTTGATAAAATGAACCTAAGAATCCATTAAATTTATTGTATATATAAGTAGTATGCTACCACCGGAAATAGATACACTGTTCTTAGAGAGTGAAACATATGAAACCATGAGAAAGCACTATATTTAATTTTTGAAAAATTATTAGATATTATTTAATAAATATTATTATTATTATTATTAGTTTTTTTGGTGTGTGTGCCTTCTAGTAACAGCACAGGCCTTCAGGGAAAGCAGAAGTGGAGGAAAAGATTGTTAATGGGGTTTTGTAAGGCTGAATGATTTAACCTTTGACAAAAACAAGAGGTCTGTCTGAAGGAGAACCCATGATAAAAGATATCATTTTGCTATTGACCTTAAGTTGTTGAACTACTTCTAAAACAAGCACCCAAAAGAACTGAGAGATTTCTAAGATTTTTTTTTTTTGTCTTTATCCCAAAGAAAAGTACACATAGACAGACATGCATTTCTGGATCCAGGGATGAGGAAACAAAACTGGAGGGTGAAGAGAGAGGGGAAAGGAGAAAAAGAGCTAGAAGCAAGGCACTGGACTGACCAAAGGCAGTTGGTTTAGAATTTCAGACAACTCTCCCACTGTTACCAACTCTTGGAGCAGAGGAAAGTTCTTACATAGAATCTGGGAAACAAGTGGACCCTTAAGGGGAGCTAAATAGGACCAAAAAGTCGCTTAACGGGCATGGAAGGGAGAAATACAGTCCTGGTGATCAACATGCTTTGTATCATATTGATTTATTAAGTATTATATAAGGTCCCCAGGTCAAAGCACCATCCAAGGATCCCCAAAGCCTTCTCTAAGTCCCTAAAAACAAAATTTCCTTTAATCCACCTGTGGATTCAACTAATTCAAGGAGGAATAGAGATGGGATATTTTCGGGCGTTCCCAGAGTATCTTTATTTGCTTCTAATATCTTTAGCTACACCCATTAAACCAGTGTCTTCATACATGTATCTCCCTCGAGAAGCCTCAGAGGCTGTTGCAGTTCTGCTCTGTGAAACCTGGTTGCATTTTAGGACTCATCATCCCCGTTGTAACCTTTTGATATATTCTGATTTTTCTGTAGGTTTATTTTGTAAAAAATGAGTCTACACTTCAAAAAATGTAAGTACTGCAGTTCTAAAATGTCGCTTAGGGCAAATTAATTTCTTGACTCATAAAGATCACAAGGAAAATGTGGAAGGAAGATGCATACCAAAGTAGGCTATAGAATTTAGACCAGGGACCTGGCTCTGCTTTCTTCTCTTCTGCCAGACTGAGTTCCACGGCTTGGCCTTTTGAGACCAGTGATAGGTCTAAGATGGAGCTGTAGGCATTGTGAACGCCATACTGCTTCAACGTAATAGTTCTCAGACCTTGTGATGTCATGAGCCATGACAAATACTGTGGCTATTCTGACTACATCTTACTACTACTACATTACAGGCATGGCATGCAGCTGTCACTTTTGGGGGCCAATTATGACCAGAGATACTGCAGGGGTTCAGTCATATAATTTTATGGGTCCTTGTCTATAAAAAGAATTTGATTTCTTAAGATGTATGATAAAATTCTCAGTCCCCTGGGTAGTATAGTTATTTATCAATGAAGACAGGATACTGAATGCAGAAGAGTTCCTTAATGTATTTGTTTATTGTTCCGTCGAGTGTTTGGAGATTCTTACACTTATACTATATTCTTATACTAATAGCTGACTTGCCTCAGAAAATCTTCCAACTCCAAAGCGAATGGTTTTGATAGTCTTGAATACTGGGGTCGTTGTTAAAAAGCATGTGCTTTCCTCTCTTGCTACCCAGAGCTTCCTGGGAAGGAAAACAAAAAAGAAACAAAATTCTACATCACTACTATCCTCTTAGCAGAACACAAAGCCTTTCTTCCTCTGCAGCTTCATTTTCACCACCCAGACCACTCCAGTTCATCTGCATGTAAGGAATTAACGCGTTTTCTATCTAACCACTCCTCTGCCTCACTGTTTCGGGTGAGAAGAAGCTGCCAGCTCTAAATGAAATGCCTCTGATGAAACTCAAGGCCAGAAGAAATGCTGGCACTGGGCATATATTTCTTGCCAGGTGACTTCTGTGTGCTGTGGTCATCTAACTCTTGCTAACACTTGCGACGGGCATTATTATCCTCAGACTGTAGATGAGGAATTTGAATCTAAGATAATTTATCAGCTAAGGGAAGTCTGTTCCTCCCACTTGATCCCTGCATTTGTTCGGGTCTGCTGTTGTCTAACATGTGAAGGGAGGGGTTACAGGCGGTTGTAAATAAACGTAAGTGCAGACAAGATTACCAGCAATTTCTCAACTACCAGAGAGCAATATTATCAGGTCTTTTTGGTTGTCTTAATGTAATTCCGCTCTTGTATAAAGCTGTAGAGTTCCGTGTGAAAATATGTTTCTGGTGAAATTCCTGGAATATACCATATGTAACTTGGTGGTCAATAAAGCCATAGTCAAAACTGGGTTATACAAATGACTGAGACAATGAGTTGAGAGCCCATGTTTGTTCTTGAGAATCAATAACAGATATTCTAAGACCCTTCATAGAAGACGCCCTATTACTTAAAATGTTAACTTCTTTAAGCCTGTAATCCTGAATTATAGAAAACCAATGAAGGGTCTAAGTAGCTCAGTTTTGTGCTCCAGAGAGATGTATGTACTTACTAGGTCTACTTCCTTCCTTAACAGATCATTCTTTCTTCTCTTGATTTCCTTAGATAAGATCTCCACAAATATTTCCATGGCTGGAGATTACTTTTGAACTACAACTATACGTATACATGTACATGTACACACACACACACATGTACCCACACACACACACATCCACATATATCCATATTGAAATTTAGTTCACCCCTTAGTTTCAATCATCTCGGCTACAACTATCAAGTTTTCTCTCTATGTAGAAAATTGATGTACGGTGAAGAACATAGAATTTCGGTACGAATAGCTTACATATGGATCATACTTTATAAAGAGCTTTAATTTGCATTATTTCATTGGAGCCTTATAATAGGCTTACTAGTAGGTAAGAGAGATGTTACTAATTCATTTTGAAATATAAATAAATGGAAGCTCGGATCCATGTTCAATATTACATATAAGGTAATACAACTGAACTGAAATCCAGATAATCACAACATAAATTCAGTATATATGTTTTATCATAATTCTTTCTAAAAAGTTACTGTGGCTCTGATATCTATATCTTTTTCTATCTATCTATCTATCTATCTATCTATCTATCTATCTATCTATCTATCCTGTTAGCTGTCTACCAATCAATCACTCTATTTATTTATCTCTCTATAATCTAGCTGGCCAGCCTTATATTTTACTGTGTTTGAGGTTTTCCCAGGATGCCAGTGATGCTCATGTTTATCCATTTTGGGAAAGAAATCACTTCACATTTGGTTGGATTCACAGACCCCTAACCCACAGAGTTCTACTGATGCCCCTCAGGACTAGAAATCTTTTCTACTCTCCTCAGCCACTGTGATGCATTCGGCCCACCAGTGTTATGCAGAAAATTTAAATACGAGTCTTTAATTTAGCAGATCCACCCACAAGGTTCCAGAAGCTTAAGTCAGCATGAGTCTTTGGGAAAATATCACTCTGGAAAAAATAGTACATGTGAGAAAAATACTGTGAATTTAGAAGCATTTGTTTTACAAACTACAGATGCAGAGTGAAAGAAAATGACATCTCGCTTTGATATTAAGCATTCCTCCATAACACATCCATCTGCAGCATGTTTTGCAGCCACTTCCCCGCTAAACCTCACGGCACACAGATCTGCACATGAGGTACAATACAGCTGACCCCGTTTTACAGATGGAGCGAATAGAAACATGGAGACACTAGATGGATTTCTCAAAGTTTCAGGCAGTTCTCAGACATCTGGCATTGGACAGGAGAAACTAAGTCACAGTCGCCCTTTCCTGAAGCTGGAAAAAAGGAAGAGTGTTGGTTCCAGGCTTTCTCTCTTAAGAGAGGCTTGTTGGCTGAGAGCTGGTTCAAAGGGGACTTACCCTGAAGCCATTTTTGTGTAGCAAAACCTTAGTCTTTAGTAGATTGTATGTTTACTTGGGGTAGGTTTAGGGGAAGGCGGAGCAGCAGTTTTATAATGGAGGGAGGCTTGGAATGAAAAGACTCAGCTTTCGGTTAGGATCCTGTCTCCTTAGGCAAGTTTCTTTATTACTGTATGCTTCAGTGATCTCATCTTTAAAATAAAGGGATGGACTAGATCAGTGGTTCTCAAAGTATGATTCTAGGGCAGCAGACTCAGCATCACCTCGGAACTTGTTAGAAATGAGAATTCTTGTGCCTCACCCTTTACCAACTGGATCAGAAATGCTGAGGGTGGAGCCTGAAATCTAGTTTCTGAAGCCTTCAAGTGATTCTGGTGCGCATGCTAAAATGTGAGGACAACTGGATCAAAACTTCTCTAAAGGTCTTCCATCGCTAAGATTCCGAATCCATCATGTTATTGACACGATGAATTGCATCTTTCAGATAATTTTAAGAATATTTTGGGCTCAGGGTACCTGGGTGGCTCAGTGGGTTAAGCATCTGCCTTCAGCTTGGGTCATGATCCCAGGGTCCCAGGATGGAGCTCCACCTCGGGCTCCCTGCTCATCGGGGAGTCTACTTCTCCCTCTCCCTCTGTCCCTCCCCACTGCTTGTGCTTTCTCTCTCACTCTCTCTCAAATAAATAAATAAAACCTTTAAAAAAAAAAAGAGAGAGAAAGAGAGACTATTTTGGGCTTTTTGAAACACATATTAGTTAATTTTCAACTTCTGTCTAGAAAGTAGGTGTTAATATTCTCTACTTTAGTGGCAGAGAAATCGAGGTACAAGCTTCCAGAATCTATAGGGATGAAGAGGTGAACGAGTATAGTGTAATATCTCTCTTCCCCCAAATAAAATGCACTTATCCTTTCTTTCTGCAACTCAGGTTTTAGAACCACAGTTGACCAAAATAGAGAATGAGCGGACATGGAACTCAGGGCTATTCTCCCATTTACTTAATGATCTTAGCAAGATGGTACCAGTTGTTACCTTGCAATCCCCTGGGTAAAATCTGGTGTAGTATTAGTTGCTGGTTTCTACCACTCTAGAATGAGAGAAGGATACATGAAATAATGTAAACCAAAGTTTTTATAGTTCCTCAGAGGCAAGATATAACTTAGAAACATTTCATGAACCCAGGTTTGGCAATAAGGTACCTGATTAGGGCCTTTGAAATCTCCTCTTTTCCTTTAAGAACATAGCCTGACATGTTAGGTGATGAGCAGATGCATATTGAATCCCATTGGTCTATGGAGATTTCTGTGGGATATACAAAGAACAGTATTCCATTCTACATATAACTAAAAGAATATGGCAAGTTGAACTGTGAACAGGTCAACAAGACCTGAAGATACTCCAAACCTTGTCAGAGAAAGAAAAATGAAAGAAAGAGCAGATATTTAATCCAAAGAATAAATGGTATTTGGTGAAAAAAGAATGGGCATATTCAAACAGCAGAAAAGTAGAAGATCTTCCATCTAGAATATGGAACAATGGATACAAAGAACAGGAGGGAAGATGCCTGACTTTTCTCAGCAGGTGTGAGTTACCAACATTTGTGCAGTCAGAGCAGATTGGAGACTGATACAGTAGAAGAGATTTAAAATGTTGGAAAAGTAGTGCTGGTAGTTGAGGTGGAGGAGAGGAGACGCTGAGAGCCTGGGTTATGTGCTCATGACACTTGGTCTTCTGTTATTATGTCCAGTTCATTCTCCTCAGTTCTCTGCCCTATTCTGAGCTCTGGGAAATTGGTATCCCAGACTTTATCACCTGGGCATGGTTGCCCTTTGACTTCAGATTGGTTTGCAAAGTGGAAAATGCAGGTAAGATTTTGGAACGGGACAGAAGAGAGCACACTGTGTATTTACTCCACCTCTACCACTGGCCCCCTTCATATGCGAGGGTCAGACAAAGGGAGGTCTTGTCACAGAAACTCTCTGCCATATCCAAATCTTGTCAGATCCTTAGAACATCATCCATTCCCTGTGCCCCTTTGGATCTGGGGTGGTAACTCCTTCAAATGTTGCTAATCTTGAGCTGCTTTATCCCTTGCTTGTCCTTCTAAACTTGTCCACATCTAGACAAACAGTCCACTCAGTAAACTCTCTTCAGTTACCATGTGGGATGCCATCTGATGAGCTGGCTGGTGGCCTCAGAGCAAAGGTTCTGAATCTTTAATATGCATAAGAATCACATGGAGGGCTTGTTAAACAGCAGATTACTGAACCTCATCCCCAGAATTTCTGACTCAGTGGCTCTGGGATGGGGCCCAAGAATTTTCACCCCTAACAAGTTCTCAGGCAATGGTGATATTGCTGGTCTGGGGACTACGTTTTGAGAAAAACTGCCTGATAGTCCTTCCCAAATGTGGCCACAAATAAGAATTACTTCCTGAACTACATAAAAATATCAATTCTTGAAATCCCCTCTGGATCTTCTGAAACAGAATCTGGAAGTTTGGAGTCCTGGAATGTGTATTTCCTAAATTCTCTCGGATGAATACGATGAAGATGGATTCTCTCTCCAAGATGCTTCCAAAGTCTGAGATAATGAGAAAGTGAGCTAGTGCTTACTCTCTGAACTTTGTCTTGAGGGTCATGAGAAGGCTCTGACCCTGCCTGAGAAAGGAACGGGAGACTCGCTCCTCCTCTTCCTCCAAGGTCCAGATCAGCAGCTTCAATGTTGGAGAGGGGCGTCTTCTCCAAATACCGTAAGGAGGCCTCATCACCTCTTTCTCCTTAGTTTCCCATCAGTACCTGGCACACACCTTTCGAGCGAGTGCACCCATCACACTGCATTTGCACTGTTGGCTCTCAGAGCTGTCTCCCGGGGAAGACGGTGAGCTCCTGGAGGACAGTGGTGGAATCTTACCAGTTTTGAATGGCTAGCACTTAGCCCTTAGCACATCGTTTTATCACCAAGACAGCTGGCCTGGCACAGAGTAAGTTTGAGGGGTGGGGATGGGAGGGAAGATTGTCGAATAAATGAATGAAATGATGGAATGAATGAATAGATGTTGGTCTTCCTCATCTTTTCTATGACGTCAACACAAAATAATGATAAGTCTTTATTTTGGCCTCGGAGGCTGATTTTAGCAAGTAACTTTGTTAATGCAGAGGGACTTAAAGTGAGTTGGATGGCCTCGTAGATCTTTTCTGTCTCTTAACTTCTTGGTTCAACAAGAAATTGAAAGGAATCAATCTCCCCCTGACTGACAGTTTTGACAGCTGCTGTTCTCAGGATGTCAGTGGGTAATCTGTTATTCTCCTCTCCAACTAAAAACTGAACAGAGACATATGCACTGTCAGTCTCACTCCTCTGATCTCACTCCTGGTGCCCAGTTCCCCCACTCCTGCCCTTTGGTATTCTTCCCTCCCCTCATGTCAGGGAAGTGCCTTTATATTTGGAGCAACTCTGACGCTCTTCTCTGCCTCTAGCTAGAAGCTGGATTCGAGCTCATCTTCTCTGAGTATTATTACAGTGGAGTCTCTAGTTTCACAAACGAATAGGGCATCATAAACATAAAGCTGTTCAAATAATAAATGCATCTTTTCTCTATGCTTAGCCAAGGGAAGTGGATATTAAAATGAATAAGAGTAATGATAAAAAGGGAGCTAGCAGCATGGGTATAATTAAACTGAAGAGCTCATACACACACACAAAAAGCTCTAAACATTGACTTCCTCTGGGGCACACCCCAGTACACCCAGACCTCGCCTCAGAAAGGTATGCACCACCTGTCATCCTAATGTAAAGCAAACAACTACACTCACTCTCCCGTCTACAATCGGGAAACAAATTTGACTTCCTGAGTCAAAAACTCTTTCAGCCCCTGGGAGAGATAGAACAAAACTATCTTTCCTATCCTCAGTATTCAAGACACCCAAATGCAATTCCTTCAATTGATAGGATGACAGGTACTAAAAGATGAGGGCCGGATGCAGGGGGATTTGATTTGTATTCAGTGTTATAAGTGCATTTCATCTGTGCCAGTAAAAGTAGCCAGCAGCACTGTAGGGACGTTTTGACCCTCAGATCTGCTCTACAGATTCCCTGGGGGGCCCTCTTCTAGTGAATTCACTGGGAAGTATAGGCTCTGTGCAGGCTCAGGCACCCTGGGTGGGGCTGCTAGCATCTCCACTTTCTACCCTGGAGTCATTTAAAAGCCTACAAAGAACCAGTCACGCAGACTAGGTTACACCTCCCTTCCTGTCTCAAGAGCTCTGGGTCCAAATCACCCCTAGGATGAAAATTAGGAAGCATTTCCTCATTACCCTTGGTAAGCTGATCCTGTGAGAACAGTCTCCAGGTTATTTTTTCATTTGGAAACTTCATGCATTTGTGTAACCTTTTTCCTCCAAAGAAGTTATTTACGCAAAGGTCTTTCCTAAGATCCTTTCCTTTTAAGGAAACAACATATTCACTAGAAAATTAACATGTGTATAATGTGTATGACTTTGTTAACGTCAGGAGCTTCTCTTGCTCTTTATTTTGCTTTCTTGTACTTTTCGAGACTCATGTATCTTCCATCTAGAGAAGCACAGGGGGAAGCCCACACATTTCCCGGGACCGCGGGGAGTCAATCGATTTCCAACTGGCTTCTTTCATGGCCCTTTTCAACCTGACACAAAATGCTGCTGAGGTGGAGCCTGGCTTGGTAAGGATTTTCCCTTCTGTTCATTCAGTAATCATGGTCAGTTCCTTGGTCTTCAAGCTGCTAGTTTCGTAGAAGAGAAGGTCCTTCAGAAAAAGACCTTAAAGGTCTTCGTTATAATGCCGCATTTGACAGTTGGCAGAGTCCACAAGCAGAGAGAAGAGATTTGGCTGATATCATTAAAAAAGCTCAAATCTCATTACTTCACATTTTGTTAGTCTTCCCTCTTTTTCTTGTTATTGTTACATCTTTTGTGTCATGCTTGGTATTCACAATAATAACCATATGTATCATGGACTTTTAGAAATATTAGCCTGGCCTAAAATAAAGCAGAATTAATTGCTCAGAATATAATGCAAATCTTCCTTACCATGTGAGTGATTTTGAGAATGCACTCACCTTCTCTAGGTCTGTACGTCTCAGTTAATAGGACCAGTGGAGCAGAGATTCTAAATATGCCTTCAAGCATTAATTCTCTCTGGTTTATGCTCTCAATTACTGATAATTATCAAGGCGATTGTTGTCTCTAGTAGCACAGATAAACAAGAGTTAAACGACTGTATTTTTGCACACAAGATTGGTGTACATGTATTATGCACACGGATGATCTCTAAAAGCATGTTGCTTTAACATTTAATTAATTTTGTATTATGATTTATTTCATTCTATTGGGCAAAATAAATAGAAATCCTAGACTTGGAATTTTGAATCCTGGGTGTCACTCTAGCATTCCTATTTAATTTTACTGCATGACTGTAGGCAAGTAACTTAACTTCAATGAGCTTCCATGTTGTTATCTGTGAAATAATAGCAGATGTACTAATCTAGGGATATATCTGTCTAAGGAAAGAGGAGAAATTTTATACTACATTTCTCCAAGAGTCCTTCTAGTTCTACCATTCAGTGAAATCTGATCGAACTCTCTAAATACGCATATATTTATATATGAAATATCTAGATTATTTGGGCATAAAGGCAAAGGGTAGGGGTACAAAAAAAGGCAGAGAAGATGGTAACAACAGGAGAAGTTCCAGGGAGTTCCCTCCTTGGTTGATGAAGATGAATATTTGTTGAGAACACAGGGAAAGCATGACGGAGGCAGAAAGTAGCCAGTGTTAATGCGAATCTTCTCTTCTTAGGACTTCTGCTTGACCCTCCCTATAGTCTGAATCTGGTTCGGTTTAGAAGCAAAGAGCCCCTGGACAGCCATAGTTGGCGTTCCTCATTGAAACACAGTTACAGTCCCAGAAAGCCATATTCTTATAAGGCCTAGCAATAACTTTACAAACTCTGAATTTAAATGTTACAAACTCTTAATTTAAACCAAATAAATTCATTTACATTAATAGTGATTTTAGCCAAATGACTTATTGACTTTTTGAATAAAAGAAAAACATAGAAGGGAAAGCTTAGTAAAGACTTAACATCTACACACCGAGTTATAGTTTTGCAGTACTGAAAGATACTTTTTAATAGAAAACCATTAAACTACATTGAAAAGGTAGAAGTAGTTGTTACCCAAAAATGACCCTATTTCTTAATGAACATCACATAAAAGCAGCAAATAAAATTTGTCTTGGTTTCTGGCTTCAGATACAAGCACACACAGATAAGCTGAGGGTTCTTGGGCACGAGGTCGACACTAACATAAATTAGCTTGCTTAGAAAGTTGCCAAGTCTCACACTTGGTGACCCATACACACCTACCCAAACCATCAAGAAGTAGGGGCAGAAGTACTGGGCATACTAAGAGAATTTTTATCCAGGCCCATAAGGATAAATACACTAAATTACCCAGGAGTGCTCTTCACCACTGGAATAAGTCACCTTTCCAGTATAGAAGATACATGTTGTTGGGAAGTGTCCTTTATGCAGAAGGGTGTGGCAGCATATTCTACTTCTCCACTATTTTTTTTCCTCCTCCCCAGCCATAATCTCACTCCTTATGGCAAACAGGCACATTCTGATTTGGTGCAAAGAGCAAGGGAAGTCAGCATCCTGTATTTCAGGACCCAACTGCCATAGATTACCTATTTACTATGTGAACAGCCTGAAAATTATTTAGATAATAACAGAGCAGAGTTAACTACACAGAGGTATTTTAATCAACCACGAGTCGGCATGTGTGGTCGAAAGACAAACTATTTGCTTAATGACCTTGAGGAGGTTACTTCCTTCTTCAGGGTCTCAAAGGGATTGAACTAGATCAGGGGTGCTGAACATTAAAATCCCCTGGGAACCTCTGAAAACTACTGATGCCCAAGCCCCGCCACCACACCCCCAGTAAATCAGAATCTGTGGTGGTGGGTTCTGGGCACTGGTGTGTTTTGAAAGCTCCCTAGGGATTCTGATGTGCAGCCAAGGCTGAGAGGCACAGGTTTCTTCTCAATGCAAGCAGTGGAGGGCATCAATGACAGGAGAGAATCGACCTTGGATTAAACTTTAAACTCTAGTATAAAAGAGAAGGATATTTGAAAGTGGACATGTATCTGTTGGGCCTACTCATGGGGAGCATGCCCCACAATCTTGCCACTGGGCAGATGGCAAGTTGAAAACCCCGAAACTGGGGTGCCTGGGTGGCTAGGTCAGTTAAGCATCTGCCTCTTGATTTCGGCTCCGGTCATGATCTCAGGGTTGTGAGATCAAGTCTGGGGTTGGGCTCTGCGCTCAGCATTGGAGTCTGCTGGAGATTCTCAACCTCTGCCTCTCCACCCCCACCCAGCCCCGCTCTCAATCTCTCTCTCTTTAATAATAAATAAATAAATCTTTGAAAACCTAAAGTCTAAAATTTCAAAAGATCACTTAACATGTTTAGGGAAAACCAAGATTGCTGCTTCCCATGGTTAATACTCAGATCCTAAAGTTTTGTTTTGTTTTGTTTAGTTTTTCATGAGTGAAGTTGCTTGAGAAATAATACACCACCCAGCAAAATAGCACCCCAAAAGTGCTATTGCCTCATTCTGGCAAGGAAAACTGTATTTTCCCTTAGGCCTTGCTTCGTAGGCTGAAGTTGCCATGGGAAGCAAAGCTTTATGGGGATGCCAGAACAAACAGGCTCCGAAACCACCCTAGCACAACTTAGAGAGCTGCCTATAAATCAAAGAAAGCCCTAGGGTCAAAGCCACTTAGACACACACACACACACTCACACACACATACTCCCAGAAAAATATGACAAAGGAGAAGGTGTGTCAGGGATATCCAACTAAAATTACTGCACGTAAGTAATAATAACCGAAATTTATGCGTCCCTTTCATCCGCAGTTCTCAAAAGACGCAGAAGGTGCTAATATCGCTTGTCTTTTGAAAGTTTTCCAACGTTCTGAGGGATCGGAGAAGAGGGATTCTGCATATAAAGTCCGGCGGGTAGACATGGCTGTGGGGGGCCATCTCTACTTTGCTTCCGGTGTCAGGCGCAGTTACAATGAAACCAAGTCATTTCTCTGCCTCCCATTGGCAACGCCAGGTCTCCACCATTCCAGAGTATCATCTTCCACCCACTCTATTTTTCTCCAGGGGACTTCCTACCAGTAATCACTCTGTTGGGATGAAATTTAAAGCAATCTCTCCTCTAACACCACACTCATGTGCCAGTGTGAGCTTTAGGCAGGCTGACAACTGCAAGCTGGCCCCCTCTTTTCTCCATTCGTCCCATTTACTCGGTTTCCTTTTTTAGCATGAATGCCCATGATCCCACTCAAGAGTGAACTCTTTTGACTCTGGGGAAGAGTACCTTATTGTCCTTAGAAACCTGGCAATACCCAGATAGCCTTGATATTTAAAAAAAAAAAATTCTATATCTACCCCATATTTCTGACATGTGTGTTTCAGACCACATGATTCTGCTCTACCATCTACAGAAATGCGGATAGCCGGTCCGGATCCCCAGCTAGAAGGGGCTCGGTAGATATCAGTTCCCCTGACTTCTTTCCCTCAGGCAGTTCTTTTTTTTTTTTTATTTTAATAATGCTAAATTGAAAGGTAAGATTAAGTTTGGAATCCTTACAAGAAAAGTTTTAGAAAAGAGTCCCACTTTTCCATTTAATGAGGGATTATTTTGTTGTTTAAAAGACAAGGACATTTGCAGGAAGGAGATCTCCCCACATTGTAAAGCCTGCCTGGATGGTTTTGCACTCACACATTTGCTCCGCCTGTCCCCAGCTTCTGCAGCAGTGACCCCCACCTAAAAATTACGGATTCAGTCCTGCTCAGAGCTCTGGGATTGGGCCAGACTCGAGCCATGTGGTTGATTTAACCCAGTTCAATACCCTGGAGTATTTTACCTCAAAGGACATTCATTGCAAGCCTAACCCTGACTTCAGGTCCTTGTGTTAATAACTTGCTTTCTGTCTCATCCCTGACACCCAGTCAGCACCAGAACCCGAGTTCCTGTCACCGGCCTCATGCCTGATCTACATTCTTTGTAAATCTCTTAGCATACCAACCTCCCTAGGATTGCATTCTTTTGCCATCTCCCAAATTCAATACCTTCTAACTGATGTGAAGACCATATAGAGCTAGTAATCATGGAGGAAGTGGACGGATGGGAAGCAAACTTGGAATAATTCCTGAGTCCCACTGCAGACTCTTGTATGTGCCTTCATTCTGTTCTCATTGTGCCTGGCTCTTGATTGGATATTAGTCGACATGGAGCTTAACCAGAATATAAACTCTTAGGACTAGGGTGCTTTTTTTTTTTTTAACTCTTTATTCCCTCCTTCTATCATCCATGTTTAGACTTGTGTCTCCTTTCCCTCCTTATTCTACCTCAATTTCTCCCCCTCAGGAACAGAGGGAGCTATGCTGTCAAGAAAGATACCCCGCACTACTTGTCTAAATGAGTTCTAATTTCTCTCTTCATTGGCACAGAGAATTTGGGCAAGTTCCTTTACCTCTCTGAGCTTCCCATTTACTCATGGCATTTTTTACATGGATCAAATGAGTTGTGAAAGCTGTATATACTATAAATATGTTGGCTATTTTCTCCTTTTTCCCTAATGTTATGAGAACAGAGTGGTAACACATACAAAATCTTCTTAAATATTTCCTCAGAAAAATTGTAGAGCAACTTGGTGAGGGGTTTTCTTTCCTGCCCAGTACTGCTTGGGTTTATTTTGGTCACAGTCTCTAAACCACAGTTCGATGATCACTCATATAGTGCAAAGGTTTGGTACCTGTATTTCTTTCTCTGCTGTGCATTTTTCTCAGGTCTTTGACCCCGGCACTTTAGCTAAAACAAAACTTCAAAGAAGTCCTAAGCTAGTGGGAGAACTTCAAAGTCTTCCTACAGGGTCAATTAGCACCTATAAAATTTATCTCTGTTGTCACTAATGACTATTAAACCAAAGTGGGGGCTAATGAGGACTGATAACCACCACCTCCTGAGATTGTTGTTTTCAGTGGAGAATAACCCTTAACTCTCTACATTGACTCTCCAATGTGTGATTGGTTTAAGATTCATTAACTATTTTTAGGTTTGGGGTTCCTTTCATGATTCTTTCAAACAAGGAGCTTTCCCCTCTACCTGTGTACCTGGTAACAAGCATAGCTTAGGTGCCTGCCTGGCCCTTAAAATAAGTTATCAAGACTTTGTGATGAAATGAGAACTCACCTCCCAGATGGATGTGAGGTCCAAAAATCAAGTGGGCGCATCAACACCAGGCACGCTGTCTAGGTCATAAGGCAAGACTGAGATCAAATCTTACCTCTGCCATTTTGTAGTCTCTTGATCTTGGGCAAGTTCATTGGCCCATCTGTGCCTTTGTAAGATGGAGCTAACGAAAATCCCAGGAGCTGTAGTGAGTTAAAAGGATGAATACAAAATACTCAGGGATCACTAGCATTTGGTGACCCTATGAATGGGTTTTTTTTATCAACAAAGGCAAATGGATATTTAAAGCCAATGGTAAAAATGTTCTTAAAGTTTGAATTGCTATTATAGTTAAGGGATCTTTTCTTATATGAATAACTCTCTCAAATTATCTTGTAATTATAGGTACATATTTCTATATACCATAGATGAAATGATTCAATATGCAAATATTTGCTTTGGGTCTTATTTATATCTTCTAATTATAAAATTAGCACATTCTAAATCTGTTTGGGGAGAACCAAAAAATATAAAGGAGCAGGAAAAAGAAAAAAAACAACTCCACCTATATACAATTACCCAGACATCTGCTATTTTGTCACTTTCTCTTTTAAACAATTTTTACCATTAGGAATCCTACCGAAATAAAAATAAAAACAAGTGTTTTGGATATATATGAAATTTCTGATAAATGTAAGAAAATTACTAGTTATTTTGATCATAAATATTTGGCTCTTTTTATTATCATTTCCACTTTCTTTTGATTCTTCAACCTCTTCAGAGCAGGATTCTCTCCACTGACTGTATATTAGAATCAGCTGGGGAGATTCAGCAACAGACTGAATTGAAGGTCAGCCTTCACCTTTGACCTATTAGGAGAGTAGTTGACAGAGGGTTGGGCATTTGCAGTTTTAAAATTTCTCCAGGTGAATCTAATTTACAACTAAGTTCCAGAAGCCCTGCTTCAGAGGGACTGAATCCTTCGCAACAGGAACCCATCTTTCCTATCTGAAAACAGTGGTGCCAAATCTTCCTTCCAAAGGTGCTGTGCAACCAAACCAATCTCTCCTTAGGGTCAAAACTCCTGGAAAGGCCATCAGAACTATAATCCTTGGCTCCTTTGCTGGGCACCTCTATACTTTCTTCTTTATTGCTGTTCTTTGGAAGGTTACAGATTATCACCTATCATCATATATCACGACTTTAAAAAAATAAATCAGTTTTCAAATTTTTTCCTTCACAGCATTTTCCTGTCATGTTCTCCACCCTCAAACTCTTACTCTTCAACTTTAATACTCCCCTCTCCTGATTTACTAGGCAGACTGGTACCATGAAGGAAAAAAAAAATAAAAGTGTTCTAGAAGAAGCCGGTGGTGAGTTTGGGTCTCAGCCCTATCAGCCACCACATGATGGAAGGACTGGATAAATAACACACTGAAAGCCTGAGGGACACTAGATAGCACATCCTAGGAGGGACTGTTTTGTTCACTCTCCCTTTTCCCTCTTCTACTTCTCTTTCTGATCCTTTCCTAGAGAAGATGGATACTTTTATTCACCAGAGTGCTATGAGAATGTTTCCTAGAGAGAAATTCCTACTTCCCAGGGGGAGGCAGACTGCACTCCCTGCTCACTCTTTTGTGAGGATGAACCACATCACAGAAAGAAGGAGGACATGGAAAATAAGAGAGTGACAGAGTGATGGACTATGGTAATTCCTCTATGTCCTCTTCAAGAGAATGTAGTCTAAGGGGAGAGGGTGGGGGGATGGGTTAGCCTGGTGATGGGTATTAAAGAGGGCACGTTCTGCATGGAGCACCGGGTGTTATACGCAAACAATGAATCATGGAACACTACATCAAAAATTAATGACGTAATGTATGGTGATTAACATAACATAATAAAATAAAAAAAATTTTAAAAAACGAATGTTGTCTAAAACTGCATTGTTTTCTAAGATCTCTTGACAGTTGGATTTTTGGTTTGGTTGGTTAGTTGGTTTGGGATTTGGGAAAATCTATGGGTTGGGTGGGCAGAATCTGTCCTTAGGGCAGCCAAACTCTATTCCTCTTTCCCCAAAGAGACTTATTGCAAATGTAGCAATCAAAAGAGCTTCCTGAGGGTTTCCTATATGCTGTTCTAGATTGGTAAACCTCAAAATGGCACTCTAAGGGAGGATGTGTTTTCTAACAAAAGAAAACTACTCGTGTTTCCCAATGTATGTGCCCTCATTTTCTACCCCAAATACTTGCTTATGCTTCTTTTGGAAAGACTTCCTCTTCATCATCTTCTCAACACTAAATTCCAAAAAAACTTCAAGTCTCAATGGGAATACATTCCTCTTCTAAATGCTCATAATACTGACCTATGTAGTTCTCTTCTTATCTAATCTCTTTTTTTACTTTCTTTTTTTTTTGAAAGATTTTATTTATTTATTTTGACAGAGAGAGAGAGAGACAGTGAGAGAGGGAACACAAGCAGGGACAGTAGGAAAGGGAGAAGCAGGCTTCCCGCTGAGCAGGGAGCCCGATGTGGGGCTCGATCCCAGGACCCTGGGATCATGACCTGAGCCGAAGGCAGATGCGTGACAACTGAGACACCCAGGCGCCCCTTTTTTTACTTTCATTTGCGTTCCAACGTCTAATAATGTTTTATAAGTTCTGTTGGACTATATGATAATCGTCATGATGTGATTTTATAGCAATGCTTACCACAGTGCCAGGCACATAGCAGGTACTCAACAAATATTTTTAACTGGGTATTTTATTTATTTGTACATACACCTACAAATCAACCAGCTAAACTGGTACTATTATCATAATACATTAAAATACAAAACATCTTTCTACAAATACTAGAATGAACAAATGAGTAGTTGTAGTAAAACAGCACAGGGGCAGAGGAAATCAATGAAGCACATTATAGTTTAACACTTTACCATAACAACTGAGGTTATTAACAAGTAAAGCCTCACAATCTCAGAAAATACAAATAATCCTTTATCACACGTCTTTGTATTTCTACTTCCTATTCTTGAGGTTAGATTCTAAAACCTAAAGATATTCAAGTTAATATTATATCTAGTTATTTCTAGCCAGAAACATCTTTTATCATGTTGTCTGTAGCAGCCAGTGCTACTGAAACGTCTTTGATTAGACTCCAATCTTACCCTCTCAATGGACACAATAAGCATAATGAGAAACAGAATATCAAGGCAGAGATATGGGATCCTAAAAGACAAATCCTAGAAGTCAAACAGCCACTGCCCAAAGTGAGATTGAATAATGTACTCATCGTCACACATCGGCGGGCTATAGGTTCACAGAGTAATTTGGGAATAAATCCATTATTTGCGGGATACTAAAATACTTAGTAGATTACTTTATTATACTATGGCTGTCCCCAGCAGTTTCTAAGATGGACTCCAAGTCCCCGACAGAATTTTGCTGGAACAGTATCTGGCCCTGCAGGAATTCCTCTCCAGGGTTGTGGAGCTGATTGTCTCAGGTCTGGTCGTTCCAGGCTTGGGGACAGCACGTCTGACTGTTCCAGGAATGGTTGTTCCAAGACTGGCTGCTCCAGGTCTGGTTGCTTCATTTTGGAAGGTTTCCAGAAATGTTCATCAGGTATCCTGGTGAAAGGAATAGAAGCCTGGGTATTCTGTAGTTGCTGAGCTGTTCTGAGTCACAGTCTTGCTGTTCTTTGGCCAGTTATTTTTTTCTGCCACCTCTTACATTTCATTCTCTGGTTCTAGAACCAGGTCTTAACCTGCTTATAGCTAAGGTTCAGAATGTTGGAAAGTTCTTGCATCTTCTGGAGACTGAGGTATTTCTGTCTCTGTAATCTATCATTGAGGACATATTGCTGGGTCTGAGAGAACACATTTTTGTTCGTTTCTTTGTTTTGTTTTTAAGATTTTATTCATTTATTTGAGAGAGAAGGAAAGAGAAAAAACACAAGTGGGGAGGGAGGCGCAGAGGGAGAGGGAGAAGCAGACTCCCTGCTCAGCAGGGAGCCTAACACAGGGCTCAATCCCAGGACCCCAGGATCATGACCTGAGCCAAAGGCAGATGCTTAACTGACTAAGCCACCAGGGTCCCTGAGAGAACATAGTTCTGATCTTGTGTTTCTTGTCCTGGGCCACATCTTCCTTCTTCACCATGCTCTCCTCTACAAAAGTTGGGTAGTAGTTTTACTCTGAGATTGGTGGAAAAATCAGGGCTGCCCTGAATAAGCAGATCCATGGAGGAAGGAAGAAGAGAGATAGTCCCTGAGCGGGGTGTTTCAACGAGATGACATTTGCAAGGATGCATAATTTTCTTCAGGGCCACAAATCTCAGGCATTGGAGAAGAATCCCTAGAATTGGATATTATGGGGCCAGGTGGGCATTGGGGCTGGAGCCGGCCCCACATTCATGTTGCCTTTCGAATTCTCAGTTAATCCTATCTCTCAATAAGTATTTTTTGAATTAATGATATTCCCAATAGCCCATAGTTGTCATCTTTTTCTCCTTCTCTTTAATGAGGTTTATAAGAGTATGAGTGAAGTCTAGCTGTAGACATTAGCATTTCTCCTGGTAATAATGCTTACTATTGCTATTATTCTAATTCTTATTATACGATATTGAACAATTTTTACATAACATTTCTTGAACGTTATGAAAACAAAGCATTCCTCTTAACTTTGGTTAAGCCATGTTGAAAAAAAATTAAAATAACTTGATTAGGGGATCATGAGAGGAAAACCCTTAATAATCCCTAAAATAGTTGTCTGTTATACTGTTGTATAGATGAAGAATAAATATGCAAAAACACAGCAACTTGGGTGGAAAATGAAGTTCCAACTTCTGTCTCTTTTGGTATTTAATATTGCTCAGACATATGACTAGAAACTAGAAATTTCATTGTTGATAATCATATTTAATAATGGTTCTTAATACTGACAGAATTCTTTACACTGATTAATCACCTTTCACTCATGGATTAATACCTTGGATAAGACTGGAGGACTTAACAGGTCTAGTTCCCTGAGTTTATCCAGAAGTGTCATGCTAATATTGCAATAAGAAACTAGTATGAGTAGGCTTGATGGGATAACCACTCATGAGTTTTTTGTTTTTTTTTTTCCATAATGAAGCTGAAAAAATTAAACCATTGAAGAAATGCTGAACAGAAAGAAAAGCAAGAAGAAAAAGTCACCACTATACTGTTACTCAGTGACTAATACCTCTAAAATGCGGATATATTTCCTTCTATTATTTTCTATACTTATACAGTCTATTAATACAATCTCCAGTCATAATTGTTTAAAACATCAGGATTATTGTAAACATCCAGTTTCATATTCTGCTTTTGCACTTTGATAGCATGTATTTTTCCATATCAGTATGTATTATTGGAAAACATAAGTTTTAATGGCTGTACTGTATTAGAATGTTTGGATAGATTACAAAATTATTTTTTTCAATTTCTCCACTGTTGGTCATTTCAGTTGTTCCAGGATATTTTTAAGTTTCTGTCACAAATGATGTCTCAGTGAATATCTATGTGCCCAGATTTGTGTGCACTTGTCTGATTACTTTCTTAAGTTCTACTTCTAGATGTGAAATTACCAACCACTATTTCCTTTTCAGCTTGGTAAACCTACAAAACTAAAGGAAAGATAGTGTGAGCAGGGATCTTTAGCATTGTGATTCTTTACCGGGATTGAGGTTCAGAGCATGACATAATGTAAAGAGTTGTGACCCAGAACCCTACGGAACTGGCTTCTAACCCTAGATTGACCTCCAGTCCACAGGAGGAGCAGGAGTTCTTGCTTGGCTTCATTCAGGGGAAGTGTGGGACTCTTCTGAGTTCCTCACTTTGGACCAATTTGAGCAGGGAATTTCTGAACTTGAGTGTGTATCAGAATTATCTGGCAGGGCTTGTTAAACAGAAATTTCTGGGCTTTACCCCAAGAGTGCCACATTCAGAGGTCTAACTGGAGTCTAAGTATTTGCATTTCTAACAATCCCCAGATGTTGCTGATGCTCCCGGCCTGAGGACCTCACGTTTGAAAACAACTGAACTCGAGCACCTGCTTAGAAAAGGGAGCAGGATGGTGAGGATGCGAGGGAAATGCCTTCACATACTTGAAATAAAACACAAGATGTAAGAATCAAAGCAAAACATTTATCTGGAAAAGTACAGAGAAAAGGATCACCAGATTCTCTCCCCTTTAGCCCAACCATGCTTTTGGGGACTCCTGATGATTTCTTTGCCCATAATGCTTCATCTCAGAGATGAGGTGTAATATTCTAGGCCCGATGTGATTCCATACCCCAGAAAATAGCTGAGATAAGATAGAATTGTTCAAAATTGGGGCACCTGGATGGCTTAGTTGGTTAAGCATCTGACTTTTGGTTTCCGCTCAGGTCATGACCTCAGGGTCGTGAGAACAAGCCCCATGTTGGGCTCCATGCCTCCGCGCAGAGTCTGTTTGAGATGCCCCGTCCCTCCATATGGCTAGAACAGGGGACATGTCCCCATTCACCTAGCATATGCTGTCTCCTGGTCACTGTGTGACTAAAGCTATTTAGGGGCAGCCTACTTGGTTTAGCTTGAGGGACATACCTGTTTCTCTAGCAACTAGTGGGATCTGGTAGTTGATAAAGAGCTGACCCAGCCTAAGTTACAAAACACCTAGGCCCTTCTCACTACATCTAGTTAGGCAAAGCCCAATAACACTTTAGTCACAGCATGATTCCAGCATATGTGTAACGAGAATTGTACACCTACAGTAATTAGGCTGCAGGACAGGGCAATGGCTGTTGTCTTGTCACTAAGTGAGTATGAAGCTGTGCACAGACTAATTAAAGGAAGAGGGGATGTTCAGTCAGTTTCCATACATGCAGGGGGTTACAATTAGGGTCTTTTGGGTATGACCAAAAAGGATGAATCTAGGGCTGATACATAAACATTATAAGGAAAAGACTGGAGAAATAACACTTAATAGGCACTTAACCGTATTCTGTGATTGTGGCATGTAGTTTCTCAGAGATGGAGTTGTCTAAAAATAAAGTTAGTTATCTTAAAAGATAATGGGTTACATGTTACTGGAGGCATTCAAACCAGATTCATGTTCAAGTACCACTTCTGCCAATCAGCCTTCAGTTTACTCCCATTCCCTGGATCCTAGGTTTTGAATGATCCTGAATCACTTATTTTATATTTTCTAACTTGTCTTTCTGCTTCTACTCTAGCCCTTATAATCCATTGCAGTTAGAACAATCATTTAAAAATGTGACTATAGGAGCGCCTGGTTGGCTCCATCAGTAGAGCATGCAACTCTTGATCTCAGGTTCGTGAGTTCAAGCTCCACATTGGGCATGGGGCCTACTTAAAAAAAAATTAAAAATGTGAAAAATACCATAACTCTACTTAAAACACTTCAATAACATTCAAATATACTTGGAATAAAAATTAAACGCAAGATGCTCTGCATGGCCTGGCTGATGCCCACCTCTCCACTGAGAGAATCTTCAACTCTCTTCCATGTTCACCATACGCCTGACTTTGGCCTTCTTTCTGTTTTTTTGACCAGGCCACACTCATGCCTCCCTCAGCCCCTTTGCATGCGCCATGTCTTCTCAGTGATGTTCTCCCCGAGAACAAGCCAGTTCCATTTTATCATTCCATTCTCCAGCAAAATGTTTCCTCTTCAGAGAAATTCATCCCAACCATCCTCTCTAAAATCTAAATGCCTCTACTTACAACCACCAGTTTTAAACCTATTTTTCCCACTGTGTTCTGTCCACTGCCCCTATTACCTCTTTAAATTACTTTATTTATTGGGTTACTTATTACTACCTTTTTCTTTTCTGCCACCGGAATGTGTGATCCATGACAGGAGAAGCCTTGCCTATTTTATTCACAACAGCATCCCTAGCACCTAAAGTACTGTCTGGATGGAAAAAGGGGCAGGGGAGAAGGAAGGGAGGGTGGGAAGACGGGAAGAAGATACAAAAAGGAGTTAAAAGATTTCTTTCAGCATTTCGGTAGCTAGGACATGTTTTACCAACTACTGTACGTTTGAGTTTTTTAAAGGTTTTGTGTGGATTTTAAAGACCAATAAATTTATATGTAATCAAATTCAGATCCCTTCTCTTCCAGCCAAATTGTTTTCTTCAATCACTCTGTTATAGAGATGGAGAAAATTGTAAGTTGGTGATGTTGACTTGACCAAGGTCATGTGGCAGAGCTGAGACAGGTTCTTTCCACTGCATCACCCTGGAATTTCTTAAACACTCCAACCAGACTTACACCTTTTCTCTAAAGAAAGCAAGAGAGACTTCAGAGTCCTTATTTTTAAACATGCATTAAATGGAAACCTTTGGAAGAGCAGGTGGTGGTAATGTTATGAATCTGGCTCAGCAAGGGAACACTGAGGTCATGATATTTTTCACATTTAGTAACTTCAAAAATATAGGGATGATGTAAACTTCCAAAGACTTGTTGCCAACCTAGTGATACTGGAAACTTTGGGCAGGAGTTTGTATCATTGGTCAGGGCAAAAACATGTGTAGCCAATGAGCTCTCTCCAGTCAAGAGAGATGCTCTGGTAATGCTTTCAGATGGCTGTCTTGGATTCACATCCTGCCTACAGTAACACTAGCAAGGCTGCTTAAGTTTCCCATTAGATACAAGACAAAAATATCCTATGATGTGAAGAAGTTGTTAAGACCAAATAGTACCTACTTCATGGAGTTGAAAGATTTAATGAGTGAACACATTTAATAATGTGCTTCACACATACTCTGGCACTTAGTAAGTACTAGTTAAATGTCACTTTTTAAAATGAGAAAAATAAACAGATTGAAATGAGAGTGAATTTGAATGTTTGATTTTCTGAGGGTCACTCATAATTCAGCCTATTTTGAATTCTGTTTCAAGTAACTCATCCTCAGTGGAAGAACCACAAGATCATAGGTCAGAAGTTAAAGCGACACTCATAGTGATCACCTGGTTACAAATGAGGTAACTGAAACAAAATACCACCACCACCAACAGGGACAGAGACTCAATCCAGGGCAGTGAAAGACTGCAATTCAAACCCAGATCAATTTTTCCCCAATCCATTGTTTTCTTCTCTGCCCCAGAGAGCAATGTTTATTGCACTTTGCATCTGGCCCAATTTTATTTATTTATTTTTTTAAGATTTATTTGTTTATTTTAGAGAGAGAGAGTGAGAACGTGTATGCATGTGCGTAAGTTGGTGGAGGAGTAGAGGGAGAGGGAGACAAGCAAACTCCCCGCTGGTAGTCCAAGGATGTGGGGCTCTCCATCCCAGGACCCTGAGATCATGACCTGAGCTGAAATCCAGAGTCCGGTACTTAACCAACTGAGCCACCCAGGTGCCTCTGGCCCATTTTTAAAACTTCCTTCTACATTAAATACTCCTAGGTATAGATATATAGCTATAAGGTTAAGATATATAGCTCCACCTTTAAACCAGAGGCCCCCAGGAGGTTTGTATTCATTCTACCTAACCTACTGGAAGATCTCATGACCACACTCTAAATATTTCATCACATAGGGGATCAAAAACAGCAGATCCTATCCAAAGACACTTCCAGACCTAAAATCCTGTGATTCTTATTACTTATGATGATTCTAAACCTGTTATTCTTGAATGGTTCCCAAATATACTGTTTAAGATGGAAAGGAAATAGGTAAAATGGTTATATCCAAATTGATCGTTTAAATTATTTTGCCTGACTTTACTCCAGCAATGTGCCCTTGTAGGTTTTTATATCTTATGATATAAATCAACTAATTTTTACTATTAATTTACATAGAAACTACAAGGTATTTTAGCTCCATTTGATTGACCTTCAGCTAGCATTTAAGCTTTAAAAGGAAAGTTAAACAATTCACTTCATTTCTGTGCAGATGGAGGTAGACAGAGTTAATGCTCACCCTGTAGCTATTGGTGATGTCTGCCTGCATTCTCCGCAATTTCTCAAATCAAGGATGTAAAAAGAGTGCAATAGGCAAAGAGTGAAAATCCTGGGTTTGAATCCTGGCTCTAGTGTTTTGCACACCCTCCGATTCTGAGATAGGTCACTTCCTGTTTCTGAGTTCAGTGTCTTCATCTGTAAAATGAGGGTGGAATCTACTAGATGATTCAACCCCCCTCTCCCAATAAGTCAAGGATCTGTTGATAAACACCAAAAGGTTTAGGAGATGGCACAATTAAATTCCTTCTACACTCCCACGTGCTGAGGAATGACTTAGCAGCAGAAAATAGCCATGTTCCTCTCAATGTGGGTTTAGCTTCTTCCAACTCCAAGCAGCTGGACGAGTAAGCAGATGTATTTGTGCTACTGCAGAAGAAAATACCAAGCAGCCTGTACTCCTCAGTGTTTCACTGAGAGCTAATTTAGCATTCACTCCCACACATACTAGTAGTCCCCAGACCCTGCCAATTTGGTATATGCTTGTGCATTACATTTCTTGTGGGGGTCCACTCCTTCCCTCTAGTACACAAATAATGAGAGTTCAAATCCTCAGTCTCTCCAAACTGAGTCACTACAATAGCTTTCCAGTCTATGCTTAGCTTCCCTCTTCCTCTGTCTATTCTCATCCTTGTCCCAAGTTGACCTCTCTAGAACAAAAATCTGACCACAGCCAAGACCTGCTTAAAAAGTCTATGGCTCCTATCAAAAGGAATGAGATCTTGCCATTTGCAACAACGTGGATGGAACTGGAGGGTGTTATGCTCAGTGAAATAAGTCAATCAGAGAAAGACATGTATCATATGACCTCACTGATATGAGGAATTCTTAATCTCAGGAAACAAAACGGAGGGTTGCCGGAGTGGTGGGGGGTGGGAGGGATGGGGTGGCTGGGTGATGGACATTGGGGAGGGTATGTGCTATGGTGAGCGCTGTGAATTGTGCAAGACTGTTGAATCACAGATCTGTACCTCTGAAACAAATAATGCAATATATGTTAAGAAAAAAAAAGAAGAAGATAGCAGGAAGGGAAGAATGAAGGGGGGGAAATCGGAGGGGGAGATGAACCATGAGAGACGATGGACTCTGAAAAACAAACTGAGGGTTCTAGAGGGGAGGGGGGTGGGAGGATGGGTTAGCCTGGTGATGGGTATTAAAGAGGGCACGTTCTGCATGGAGCACTGGGTGTTATGCACAAACAATGAATCAGGGAACACTACATCAAAAACTAATGATGTAATGTATGGTGATTAACATAACAATAAAAAAATTTAAAGAAAAAAGAACTTAATTCATGGAAACCTAATGAGAACAACAACAACAAAAAAAGACTATGGCTCCTGATTGCCCTCAGAGTAAAATCTAAACTACTTAGCTTTACTTTCACGTGATTTGGTCCCAACCTATCTTTTCGATCTCAGTTCCCTCTCCGTTCTTACCCAGACACTCTATGTTCTACCCCAAGGAAATGTTTTCCTCTTGAATAACATCAGACTATATTTACTGAACATGTTCAAGGTGCCAGGTGCTTTTACATACATTATTTCATTTAATCAAAGAATATACTTCAAGACAGGTATTAGTATCTCAGTTTTCAAGAGAGATTGACTAACTTGCCCAAGGTTCCTCAGTTTTCGGAGGGGTGAGCAGGGCTCAGACACAGGTCTGTCTCTGTGCTTTTTCTACTTGCCCATGCTCTCTTCCCAAGACACTCTGCACTTTAACATCTTTGCACATGCTCTTTCCTCATTCTAGAATGTTCTTCCCATTTCCCCACTTATTGCTTAGACCCATCTAAAATGTCATATTCTCTGTGAATATTTTTTGTTTTCTTCTAATGGAATAAACATTCTCTGTGCTCCAGTACTTTGCTTATAGACACACATAGTATTATAAATTATAATAGAGATATTTTTGTGCATAGCTTAAAGTCCTGTGAAAATGTAGGCTTCTGGAGGGCAAGGGCCATGTTAACTCCACACCTGGTATTTAGTACAATGCCTAGAAGATAGGAGATATTCATTAAATGTCCTTTGGAATGAATGTTCTATTTTATCTTTATTATGCTCACGTCTAAATTTAGATCTGAGAGACATGTAGCAAAATCAATCACCAAATACTACCCAATACTAGGGGTTGGCACAGAAAGAAAGCTTACAAAAGAGCAGAGCTTATACTTCAAAAATAACTAATTTGTACTCAGAAACGTTGTACTATCCGTGATAAAACTGATTACTCCTAAAATAAACTACAACCATTTTGTTGTAAAAAGTGAAAAAAAAAGAAACATCTCTACTGATACCGTGGTTAAAAATAGCTATTTTATCTAAATTGCTCAAGCATTAGTTGTCTTCCACTCTTGGAGCAAAATAGACCCACAGTCTTTCTGTGAGGATAGGTAGTGATGTTTTCTTGCAAGAACTCATCCAGGCAGAGGGTTGGGTGCATTCCATAGTAAGCACCACATTTTTAGTGTATTACAACAATAATAACAATTACAAAGACACAAGGATATGGCCCAGTCTAAGGCTTTTGTGGAAAGTATTCTTGCATTCACACAGCAAGACTTTCCAGATTTAGTCAGGCATGCCTATTTGCCCACCGAGGGAAGAAAACGTCTCAGCAATTTAACATGCCAAGTGGATATCATTTGTACGGAAACTGCCAGCTATTTTAGAGAAGGTAAATAAAGGCAAATCAATGCCAGCAAACTGTGTTTCACGACTTTGAGATGGCGTTAATGAAAGAGAAAGCTTTCTTTTGGTAGCATTTGTCACATACACAGAGGCCCACAGGCCTCTCACTTCCCCTCCACAATGTTGCTGCTCTCTAGGCCCTCCCACCTCTGTCCGAGCAAGGAGGGTACAACAGTGACCATGATGTTACTGCCTCTTCTCTCTCACTTTGGGGCCAAAAGAATATTCCAAAACATGGGTCATATCATGTCACAAGTTTTCATATGAATCTAAAATAATTTACCCTCACTGCCTAGAATAATGAAATGAGGCTTTTAAGGCCTACCTCACTTCAAGCTGGAACACCCTCCCCTATCCCATGAAACTCCTACAATACTATATTCTTCAAGGCACAGCTCAATTATCACTTTCCCAAAGAAGCATCTTAGTTTCAATTCAGATGAAGGCTTTTTCTGAATAGCCCGATCTATTTATGTTGTTGTTGTTGTTGTTTCTGAGCTTTGTATTGCATTCCCTGGTTATAAAAGCCCCAAGGTCAGAAACCACATCTTTTTTTTTTTTTTTTTTAAGATTTTATTTATTTATTTGACAGGGAGACAGTGAGAGAGGAACACAAGCAGGGGCAGAGGCAGAGGGAGAAGCAGGCTTCCCGCTGAGCAGGGAGCCCAATGCAGGGCTCGATCCCAGAGTCCTGGGATCATGACCTGAGCTGAAGGCACACGCTTAACGACTGAGCCACCCAGGCGCTCCTCAGAAACCACATCTTAATGACTGAACAAATGAGTTTTTTTGCCGTTAAACATAAGAAAGGTATGACTGCATGACTGCCTTTTCCTCATAGAAAAATTCCTGATCTCAAAGTGTAATCTCAATAAAGAAGATTCAAGTCAGGTTGTGGGGAAATATCATGAAGCCACAAACATTAAGAGATAAGAAATCACATCATAACAATGGACCACTTTCATGGTTCCAAATGTGCTTTCAGAATCCTGCTGGTTCTTGGTGTCCTATCCGAAACTAGCGTTATAAATTCAGTAAGCTAGGCTTGTAAAGATTTTTTTAAAGGTTATGAAGAAAAGATGAACTTCTTGGATTGTAAAATCATTAAAAGTGGTTGCTGGTAAGTGTTTTTCAGAATGGTACTTCTCTTCCTGTCTCTCAGAGTCTTTTGGAAGCACAGCATCCTCACTGTTTCATGTTACAGTTGAAGAAACAGGTGCAGAGAGATTAGCTCACCCAAGTCCATGGGGCAGTAAGTGGTGGAGAAACAATATGAAAGCAGGAGTTTGATGGAGTTTGACCCTGGACTCATGTTACGATGCCTTGTCTGAACTACTCTTTCTGCTGCCTCTCTCTTGAAACAAGACTATTCATCTGTTTTCTTTGTTCCTCATGGAAGTAATCTAAGAAAAAAGCTTAAGACCTTTCCCCAAACTTAAAGCCTGTTCAAGAGCCTATAACTCTGGAATGTATTCTTGGGATTTTAAGATGTATCTTTCATATATGTGAGATCTGACTTATCTAAGATGTATTTTAGTCTAAAATATTTTTAAGTTGAAATAGCAACATCCTAATTTTGTAAAAGCTCATTATATTTATTTAATCTCCAAGATGAATTGCATATTTATGGATTATTTAAAAATCAAATCACTGATATGGAGTGAAGTAAGGGAAGCCAGGAATTAAGGCTGACTGAGAATGTTCCCCATGACAGTTGTCAATGGAGCTGGAACAAGGATCCACACAGTCCAGGACTGAAGCCCAAAAGTTGTTCGTTTCAAAGAGCAAGTGTTACCAACTTTATTTATTTATTGTCTATTGTTTTTCTGTTTCCCAATCCATTGGTAATTGATTTTATCTTCCTTTAATCCTTTCTGCTACTTTTTTCAAGTTCATTTTATTGGTATCTTTCTAACTTCTTATCTTTTATGCTTGGTGACTTTCTTTCTTGATTGGTAATGAGAACATTAAGAAATAGTCTACTTTGAGTATAGTTTTGTCTCCGAATCCTAAATAAATTATTATAGTTACTGTCAGGTATGAATAGGTGATGGTAGAGCTATATGATGTTATGCAACACTTAAAACACTTCTAAATGATTTTTATCACAAGCAAAAAAAGTTATAAAGCATATTATACCGTAACATACCAATTTTTAATGCCCTTTTATGCTTAAAATATACTTCAAGAGTATTCACTGGTGTTATCTCTAAATGGTGATATTATAGTTCCATTTTGTTTTCTTCCTTATGCCTCTATATTTTCATTTTTAACATGATTGACAGTTATAATCACTTAAAATTTTTCTATTCAATTTTCTGTCATATTTCTAAGATGATTAAGGTAATAATGAACACAGGGGCACATGGGTAGCTCAGTTGGTTAATTGTCACTCTTGGTCTTGGTTCAGGGCATGATCTTGGGGTCATGGGATCAAGCCCTGCATCAGGCTCCATGCTCAGCACAGAGTCTGCTTGAGATTCTGTCTCTTCTTCTCCCTCTGCCTCTCCCCAATCCCCGTGTTCTAAATAAATAAGTAAATAAAGAAATAAAATCTTTCAATAACATGAAGATAATAATGAACATATATGGAAAATGTTTACGACGTCAAATTTTTAAAAAATACTTGAGGGCGCCTGGGTGGCTCAGATAGTTAAGCGTCTGCCTTCGGCTCAGGTCATGATCCCAGGGTCCTGGGATCGAGTCCCGCATCGGGCTCCCTGCTCCTTGGGAGCCTGCTTCTCCCTCTGCTTCTCTCTCTCTCTCTCCCTCTCTCTCTCTCCCTCTGTCTCTCATGAATAAATAAATAAAATCTTAAAAAAAATACTTGAATGTGTGTTATAATCTTAACCCTGGAAAATTTAATTACATAGATAACACATTAGAAGGAAATAGACACAAATATGAACTACTATGTTCTTAATTGCGAAGTCATCAATTCACTTTGTTTTCTTCTGTATTTTTGTAACTTTCTGCAATGAGATAAAATATATTGTATAAGAAGAAAACAAGTAGATGTTAGTCATTATAAAAGTTTACCCCAGAAAGCTTTGGAGTTTTTTGCTCATTTTTTTTTGGTACATGCCCACCTGACCCCTAGGCTGTTCGAAGAGCATTCCAGCTGCTCTTCTGGCTTCTTTCCTTGTCTGTCTCTCATTCTCTTCTCCATACTGCTGATAGGATCTTGAGAATCCCTATTATTTTCTAATCACAGGGCTCCCCTGATGGGAACACTTCAAAGACTTTTGACCACCTCTGAGATTGAATTTGAAATTTTTGACATCAGCCACCAAGCTCTCCATTTCTAGACTCTGAGCATAGGTCTATGCTTATACTCACTTGTTCTCTCAACAAATTCTATATTCAGGTCAAAATGAACACTGAATTCAACTCTCTGCTTGCAAGGGCTTGAGTCCTTGCGAAAATAATCCCATTTTTTATTTTATTTTATTTTATTTTTATTTTTTGAAGATTTTATTCATTTGAGAGAGAGCACAGGCAGGGAGAGTGGCAGGCAGAGGGAGAAGCAGGCTCCCCGCTGAGCAGGGAGCCCGATGCGGGGCTCCACCCCAGGACCCTGGGCTCATGATCTGAGCTGAGGGCAGACGCTTAACCGACTGAGCCACCCAAGCGCCCTCCCATTTTTTAATAACACCATTCCCCATTCATATCAAAATGTAATAAAAATTTCCTAGACCCTTCTTGATTGCCTCTGCTGGAATAAACAACTTTCTTACATATTTTCTTGGCCCTTATATCATACTGCCTTCGATTATAGTCATTATTGTTAATGTATCTGTTATGTATCCAAATAAATTATCTTGAATTCAGTACCTGTATATTTCCTTATTAGTACTCTTTGAAGTTCTGCATCTTATCCAGCTGTATAGAGTCACTATCACCATTATATGGTGAAGGCTTGCATACAATAGATGTTTAGCAAGAGAAGATTGGAAGGAATTATTAAAGAACCATTTTCTTGTTTAAGTCATAATGTTCTGATACACCAAAAATCTGGGTTGTTAATTTTGTTTTCGAATCAGCAAACAGTTGCAAATTTGAACTTTCAAACACCAGAATTGTACAATACTCCTTTTCCTGCTAGAGGGCTATGAGGAATTGAGTCCATTCCATGAATCCAAAACTGATAGAAGACATCTCTAAGTCAGAAGTATGGGTGACCACAGGGGTGAGAGTTGATTGTGTGTTTGGGGGAAGGATGCACCAGGGAGGATGTCCAGTGAGACACCCTGAGCAAGTCAGCATTATAAGGACAGAGCTGAGTGATAGAGACTACAGAGCAATAAGTGGTATAAGACTGGTAAGTCAAAAGTCCAATCCTCAGCAAATATATGAGAGAAGTATTTTTGCCTATGGCTGCCTTTCATTCACATGTTCCCATGGCATGATGCATAGGGGAGTTGGTAGCACTTGTAGGACCGGTAACAATGTGGTTCCTTTGCACTTATTTTCCCCTTCCTTGCATATTAATAATCAGACACATGTAGCTCTCTCTAAAGTGAAATTGTTTTCAATACTTAATGAGCCTTTCCAGTAGAATTAAAGCTGGTCTGTTCCTCGGATTCAGAAATGTCTTGTAAAATCTTAAAATCTTGGTGTTGGGCACAAGAAATAAATTACAAGGGCATTTGGTTCAAAATATCAGACACGAGAATAGAAGGGGGTGGCTGAGAAGCATACTTCCTCAAGCATGGTCCTCCTCACCTGTCCCACAGGCAGTGTCTGACTCTGCAAACAGAAATGGAAGGAACAGATTTTTCTAAAACTCTTAAAGACACTGTGGAACTTCCTTAGAGCCCATCTCAAAGAAATGGTAAGAGAGAGAGTCTCTGTACCTCTGCATAGAATTTAGTACAAGAAGATTGCAGACCCCTGGAGCCCCTTGAGACCTCAGCTTCCCCCCTTACATCACACTCCTCTCTCTGACCTCACTGGATCCCTCCTAGGGAGCAAGAATTATTAATCTAATTGACTAGAACCCAAGAGGGTCACTGTGAGAAACAAGATTGTCTTAAAGTTAGATTCCATGACCCACTTTTTTTTTTTTTTTACTCTGGGTGTCCCTTTAGGAAGCTGACCATGGTCTGTGCTTTGTCCTAGCCTCTATGCAAAGGATGAGTGGATGCTGGGGCTGCTTCTCCTAAGCCTTAGGCCTACGTTGTGCTCTCCTTTGTGGGCTTTCCCAGACATTAATAATATCAGCACTTTCTTTCCCGCTTGGCTGCTGATCCTTTGGTGAATATGTTCTTTGGCTAGGAACTCCGGAGAAGAGGAAGGATGAATGGTAGCATTTGGGCAACGAACCAACCACACCCTAAGCCACACCCAGAATGCATCATCGTGCCTTTTTATAGGATTTTGGAATGATTAAATAAGAGAATGCATGTAAAATGCTAAACACAGTCCCTGGCATATAGTACCCACTCAATAAATGTTAATTATTGTTAATAATACACACAGATCCTAAATATTTGCCATCGGCTATTCATACCTGATCAGATAGCTCCCAAGTTTTGGGAAAAGTGCTTTAAGGCTGAACACCTGAACATCTGACTGATAGAAACTGGAACAAAATAGGTTGTCTCAGCTTACTGTGAATTTTCTTCCTATGGTTTAATAAAGAATAAGAATTTCCTTTGAGGCATACCACTTTCTTTTCTAGGAGAGTTCACTCTGTGGAATGTTCTGGTTATGCACATAAGTACCTCTACTTTGGCCTTTGGGTAGCCAGTGCCAGTGAAAGGATACAAATGCAAATTCCTCAGACCTGCCTTGACAGATTCTGCCTAATGAATCATTAAAGTAGGGAGTGAGCTATATCTTCTCAGATTTTTCCTTTCTATATTAAAATATCCTTTTAGATTTTTTCTTGCAGGACTCAAGGCCAGAGTTGGGAGTAAGAGACTGATACTCAAGGAAAGGATCTGGTAGAAGTAACTCTGAAGAGTAGACCCATGTAGCATGTTGGGAGGCCAGAGGCTAAAGAGGCACACAGGCCGCCCCAGCCCCCTTGTGATGCAATTTAGTAGGTAGGCTGCAGGAAGCATTGCTGTCTAATAGCCAATATTTAGTTTTCCCCTTCTGGCTTGGCAATTCCCTTTTGCTATCTTCATGTTTTTGATAGATGTTTTTAAGCCTCATGCTCAATGCTTAGGGAGTGGCAGAAGAGGCACGTTCATGCTTAGGGAAATCAGTAAGAAGTAGGGATAAGCAGCCCACCAAAGAGGCTGTGAGACTGCAGAGAGTGAACCAAAGACCTGGTGATGGCTGCAGTCTGGATAATAGAAAATAGAAGCTTTTCTGAAGAATGTTCAGAGGTACTTCTAGAGGGGGAGACTCATCCAGCAGCATAGATTGGGGCATCCTTTATTATCTTCAGCTATAACTGAATAGGACGATTTGAAAGGATAGAGAGCTTGTGCAATACAGTAGAAACCCAGAACTGAGTAGCACAGACCATCCTTTGGAGAAGGATCCTGTCCCTGCATCTTACTCTTTCTGACTCTGAATGTGTCTTCTTCGGGCCAAGGTATATTACCTTTAGATACCTTTTGACTCTCAATACCATCGACTACATTATTTTATATTCAGTCAATCATCCAATCGAGCATTTGTGTTTGCCATGTTCAGGCACCAAAAAATACATGAATAAGACATGGTCCCTGAACTCAAGGGTCTATGGGAGAGAGAGAGAATTGCATAAATGGGTGATTTACATGCATCGTAAATGTGCATGCAGGGTGCTGTCAGAGCATAAAGAGGAGAGGGGGGCAATCCCGGACTGAGGCTGTTGGTTATAGCTTCCTGAAGATGACGTTCAAACTGACTCTTGAAGCTACCTCAGATTGTCCATTTGAATCATGCACTCCCTTCCCTCAATTTCATGAAATATGGTAAGTACAGGAGAGAGCTCTTCTTGATCATAGACTTTCTGGAATCCAAATTAGAGAAGAACAGATTGCTAAGCAGTAGGAGCCATAGAATTACATCTGTGGAATTGAGAGCCAGCATAGTGATAGTCAATGGGCTGGTTTTCAGTTGACTTGAGTTCTAATCCTGATTGCCACTTACTTTACCATGTGACTTGGGGCAATTCGGGAGACACTTGGAACCTCATTTCCTTCACCAGTGAAAAGGAAGTAATACCCTTGCTTGGCTCCCCCAGAGGGCTGTCATGAGAAACAGATGAAGTACCGGGGATGAAATTGCCTCACAAGACACATGGGAGCTTCCTCATTGGTGAGGAATATATTCTGAAGAGTCTGGCTCTCCTTTAAAGGAACTAGGAGAGTGGCTGGTGTGGGGAGGGACCCTTGCAGAGCAGCAGGCAGTGTTTTACTGGAATGAGAGTTCCCATCAATCACCTAAACCAGTGGGAGATTGCAGTCCCAGGATGGGGATAAGAGAGAAAGGGAATTTCCTCCAAGCTGCTCCACAGACCTATATGCCATCAGCCAGCGTGATGTGGAAAACAGGGACAGCAGTGGGTGAAAGACAAGAAGGAAGGACAGTGTCAGCAAAAGTCAGGGTGTCGCACATCAGTCACCATGACAGCTGCTGGGGCTCAGAGGGCTGCAGAGCCTGATGAGGACGGCCACTGGATTGGATTCGGACACATTCCCGAGGCTTTGCATCACACACCCAGGATGGTGGTCTTTGCTCATCTCGGCTCATCCTCCTACTCAGCCTCTCCAAAAGTGTGCTTTCCAGGCTGCCGTATCTGCTTTCCTCCCAGAAAGGATTACTCATCTGCACTCTCGCAGCCTTGCCATCAACACCAGGGAGAGAGCTTCTGCCTCCCCGCTGGGCCAGAGGCCCTCTGGACCACGGGTTATGAAACACAGGAGCTCTACACGCAGATTCCCTGGAAAGTGGACAGGCCTTGTCCAGCATGTGCCTCACATCCCAGTGTACCTAACACTCCACACCTCCTTTGTACATATTTGGAGAAGCAGAAAAGCATGCTACAAAGGGGGCTGGATTGTGAGCCACTTACTTCATATCACCTGAAGGGGAACAGATAGTAACTTAGAACTACTAGTTGCTGGGTGGTGTGCTAGGATTGCTCCCAGATTTTTACAGTTTACCTCAGAGCTATTTTTAAGATGGATATTTTTAATACTACACTTCAGATCAATGAACTGAGGCAGAGAGAGGATAAGTAACTTGCCCAGGGTCACCCAGTCAATAAGTGTTGAAACTAGAAATCCAACCTAAATCAGGGCCACAACGAAGTCCAGGCCCTTGGCCTCGCCCTCATCTAAAAGAGGAGATCACTGATGGGGTCTGGGGTCCCTTCTATGTCCAAAATGCCATGACCCTTTTTAGCTATGTGCTCTGGGAGTAAATTACTTCATTTTTTTTTTAACTGTAAGGACTATTTGTATCCTACTATCCAGTATATTTCCTCTTTCTGGAATACTTAAAAAATATTAGCTGAATTGAATTGACCTGAATTTTCAAAGCCTCATTTCCTTCATGTCTAAAATGATAATGGTCCTTGTATCACTAGTCCCAACAGGTTGTTATGAGGCTCAGATGAAATCCTGTGTTTAGAAGCATGTTTTAAAAATATATAATTGTGATACTGTATGGAATGTATTATTGTACTATTATATATAATGTGCATGCACTCATAAATATATGTGTCATAACTGTACTCAAGGACTATCACAAAAGAAACACTCAGCAACCAGAAGGAGAAAGAAAATGTTGCCAGAATTCTGGAAGTCTCATTGAGCTCCCTTCCAGTCACTAGCCCCTTACCCTAAGGACAACCACTTCCCTGACACTTGAAGTAAATGTTCTCTGCTTTTGTAGGATACCTAATGGTATAACCCATATGCCTTCTTAGGTCTGGCTTCTTTCACTCAGCAACTTGTTTGTGAGATTCATTCCTATTTGTTGGTATAATTTTTTATCATGTAAATGAAATCTCAGGTAGGGTCACTGGAAGAACCTTGAAACTCTCATCCCTGACATTAAAGAAACAATTGAAACATTTAGTGCAAAGAATAACAAAATCACAAACTCCCAGAATAGTATGCATAATGACTTCCTTTGAAAATAGTCTTCTTCCCTGATGCCTTTGTTGTCCACGTTTTCAGAAAAACCTTGAAGGGCAGGTATACCAGGATTGATTTTAAAATGGTATGAATCCCTTTAATTAAAAAAAAAAAAGCAAAAACTTAATTAAATAAGGCAAAAAAATGTCTTTTAAAAAATTGATCACATGTAAGGTTTGATGGTTTGCTTCAGCTCTTACTCATTCCAATTGCCTTTAGTCATCTCTTAAATCAGAGAAGGAATTTATATTCAGCTACTTTGTTGAGGGTTGTTTCCTCTCTACTGTTTTTGATAGGGACACTGATGTGAAATTGCAGAAAATCATATCTAAAAAGAACCTGAGATGTTATCAAGTGCCATCCCCCATTGTGCAGATGAGGAAATTGTGACCTACATGATTAAGTGGTTTGTCAGTTCCAGTCGCAAGGCTGTGAGCAAAAACTGGACTACTCATTGTACCTGGAATTCTAAATACTTTTCTGTTAAATTGTCTACAGGAATTTAATAAATGGGTATTAGTGGTTTATCACCATTAGGTAGAAGACAAAGTTTATTGTATAAATGAAAATAGAAGTGACTGTAATGGAGAAAATAGTTTTCCAATATACTCATGTGCTTTCTTCAGTATTACTTGTTTGTTTAATGTACTGATCCTTTTACCTATTTTGTTGAGGGCATTCATTTGCCTCAGGAAGTTATGGAGCTACCAGAAGAGTAAAAGATTTTTTTTTTCTCATTCTGACCTCTAAAATAAAATCATTTAGGGTGCCTGGGTGGCTCAGTCGGTTAAGCGACTGCCTTCGGCTGAGGTCATGATCCTGGAGTTCCGGGATCGAGTCCCACATCGGGCTCCCTGCTCAGCAAGAGCCTGCTTCTCCCTCTAACCCTCCCCCCTCTCATGTACTCTCTCTCTCTCTCATTCTCACTCTCTCAAAATAAATAAATAAATATTTTAAAAAAAAGAAAAATAAATAAAATAAAATCATTTAAACCAACTTTATTGATGTATAACCTGATGACAATAGTAATGTATGCATTTTTACTACACTGTTCAATGAGTTTTGACAAATGAATATTCTCATGTTACCACCATCATCTTCAAGAGGCAGAATATTTCCAACATAGCAGAAAGTTACCTAGTGCCAAGTCATTCAGCCCCACCCCAAGCAGGTCTCAAGCAACTACTAACTTGCTTTCTGTGACTAAAATTTGCCTTTTATAGAATATCATAAAAATAGAATCATAAAGTACATAGTGTTATATTTTACTTCTTTCAATTAACGTAATGTTTTGAGATTCATTCCTGTTATGTGTAGTAATATTTTGTTTTTCTTATTGCTGAGTGGTATCTCATGTATAGGTATACCATAATTTATTTTTCATTTATCAGTTGATGGACATTAAATTGTTTCCAGTTTGAAGCAATTACATATAATGCTGCTAAGAATATCTGCATATGTGTATTTGTTATTTGTGTGAATGTATACTTTTATTTCTCTTTGGTAAATATCCAAGGGTGAAATTCTTGAGTCATATGATAAACATACATAAACACACATATAAAGTATATAATTATAATGCAATAACAATTATTATTTATATATAATTTTAATATATTATTTGTATATATTTTACTTTATAAGGTAATATCATAGTGTTTTTCAATGCAGCTGTACTATTTTATATTCTCACAAGCAATACAAGAAAATTCCAGTTATTCCATATTCTCACCAAAACTTCATCTTTACCAGTCTTTTTAACTGGAATTTGTCCATTTCATCTAAGTCATCAAACTTATTGCCCTAATTTAGCATTGACCTATAATTAGTATTAGTAGTTAGTATTATATGATATCTGCAAGCTATAACTTTATTTTTATCAGTGGCACTAGAAATTGCTCGATTTTATTGATATTTTTAAAGGCAAGTATGTCTTTATTGATTTTTTTCTATTGTTTGTTTTCTATGTCACTACTTTCCACTGTTTATTATTTTCTTCTATCTACTTAGTTTTGGCTTCATTATATTATTTTCCAGTTTCTTTTGGAAACTTAGACGTTGCCGTTAGAACTTTCTTCCTTCTTTCATAATTAAAGCATTTTGTGCTAGAAATTTCACTCTAAGAACTACTTTAGTTAAATCTCACACATTTTACGTTGTTTTCATTTTCATCCAATTTAAAATTGTTTCTAATTTTCTTTGTGATTTCTTTTTAATTAATGGTTTATATAGAAGTATATCATTTCTAAACAGTTGGGAAATTTAATATATCCTTTTGCTGTTATTTATTGTTAATTTTGTTTTATTGTAGCCAAAGAAAGTGTTCTGTATGCTTTCAGTTCCTTTTGTATTTATTGACACTTGGGTTATTACCCAGTATATCAAGATGAATGTTCCATGCATACTTGTTGGCGTGGCGATGGGTGGATAAGTATTCTGCTGTTCTTGGGAAAAGTATTTTAACACCAATTAGGTCAAATCGATTTATAATATTTTTGTTCAGTTTTTCTATATGCTTATTTATTTATTTATTTATTTATTTTTATTTTATTTTATCTTATTTTATTTTATTATGTTATGTTAATCAGCATACATTACATCATTAGTTTTTGATGTAGCATTCCATGATTTATTGCGTATAACACCCAGTGCTCCATTCAGTATGTGCCCTCTTTAATACCCATCACCAGGCTAACCCATTCCCCCACCCCTTCCCCTCTAAAACCCTCAGTTTGTATCCTTATTTATTTATGTTTTTATTAGTCATTGGAACAGGAATGCTAATCATCTTCTGTAATTGTAGACGTGCAAGAATATGAACTTACATAGTAATTACTACTAGTAATTTTGTTTTCTGGCATTAGTTCTTTTTTTTTTTTTTGCTTGTATTTTAAGGTCTATTATTAGGTAAGTATACATTTAGGTTGTTCTGTCTTCTAGATGTATCTACCTGTTTATTTTTATGAAATATTCCACTTTGTCCCAGGTAATATTCTTTTCCCTAAAGTCTGTCTGAAATTAATATAGCCACCCCAAATTTTTAAGATGTGTGTTTACATGATATATCTCCTTTTCACCCTTTTTGTAGATTTTTTTTAAATTTTGGAATGTATTTTAGATACAGAGAAAAGTTGTAAAAATAGTACAAAATATTCTTATACACCCTTCACCTAGTTCCCCCCCTATATTAACATCTTACATAACCATGGTGCATTTATCAAAATTAAAAACTAGCACTGGCACATTACTATTAACTAAATTCCAAGATCTGATCCATCATACGGCATTTATTAATCATTACTCTTTTCTTTCTGCTGGTGTTTAAAAATTTTTCATTCTTCTTTGTTTTTCATGACCATGGAAGTTTTGAAAAGTACTTGTTGGGTATTTTGTAGACTATCTCTCAATATGTGTTTACTATATGGCTTTTTTATGATTATGATTTTTTTTTAAGATTTTATTATTTATTTATTTATTTGGCAGAGAGAGAGAGTAAGAGCACAAGCCGAGAGACAGAGGGAGAGGGAGAAATAGGCTCTCTGCTGAGCAAGGAGGCCAATGCAGGGCTCAATCCCAGACTCTGGGATCATGACCTGAGTCTAAGGCAGCCGCTTAACCAACTGAGCCACTCAGGCATCCCATCATTATGATATGTTTTTTTCATGATTATAGGGGTTATTGTTTTTTGGGGGGAATACCCCAGAGGTCTAGTGTGTTCTTATCACTTTATATAAGGAGGTTAATAATAACAATGAGTTATCACTGGTGTTGTTCAACTCTGATCACTTGAATAAGTTAGAGTCTTTCAGGTACTCCCCCATTAAGTTACTATATTTTGCCTTTCATAGTCTATTATTTGGAAGCATATTCCTAAGTCCAGTCAACAGTCAAAAAGAGGGGAACTAACCTCTAATTTCTAGAAGGAGGTGCATCTTCATATATTACTTGGAATTCTTCTGTAAAGATTTGTTCTATCTTTCCCATTTAGTTGTTGGTTTAATCATTTTTATGTAACAGTATGCACTCGCCATATTTATTTTATATTTTCATTTATAATCCAATATTACAGTATTGTATCTTTTTTCTCATATTACTCTAGTTTTGACCATTGGGAGCTCTTTCATACTGGCCTCTGTGTCACTTTGACATGCCCCGCCCCCACCCTTTTTTAAGCATTTCTTTACTTCCTGGCACCGCAAGGTGCTCTGGGTTTATTTCATGTTCCCTGAATTAGGTCTAAAATTAGCAATCTGCTTAGGAAATTTGGTTCCTTTTTTATGTAGATCCATGTTTCTTACCTATGTCATTTTCCCACTGCCTAAAGAATTTCTTTTAATATTTTTTTCCAGGAAGGATCTGCTGGTAATGAATTACCTCCGTGTTTGTTTGTCTGGAAAAATCTTTATTTCTCCCTCACATTTAGAGCTTTATTTCTCTAGATATAGAATTCTAAGTTGGTGATTTTCTTTTGTTTTGTTTTTCCTTTCAACAGAAAAATATCATCCCACTCTCTTCTAGCTTGTACGGTTTCTGATGACAAGTCTGCTGTAATTCTTACCCTTTTTCCCTCTATAGATAAAGTATTGTTTTCCTCTACTTTCAAGAATTTCTCTTTTTCTTTGGTTTTCTGACTTTCTGAATATAATATGCTTAGAGGTGTATATAAATGTATGTGTGTATGCTTGCTGTTTATCATGTATCCTGTTTGTCATCCTCTGACATCCTGCATCTGTGGTTTGGTATGTGTGACATTAATTTTGCTCAGTTCTCAGTCATTATTACCTCACTTTTTTTCTCTTTTTTATTCTCTCTTTTCCTTCTGGTATTCCAGATAATAGCCCATAGCTCTTGGTTGTTCTATTTTATCTTTCTTTTTCTCTTTCTATCTTTTATATTCTTTCCTTTCAGATTTCAGTTTGAAAAGTGTATATTTGCCTATCTTGAAGCTCACTGATTCTTGAGCAATGTCAAATTTACCGATGACCCATCAAAGGCACTCTTCATTTCTGGTACAGTGATTTTTTTTTTTAATTTCTAGAAATTCCTTTTGATTCTTCATATTTTCATTTCTCTGCTTACATTTCCCCAACTATCCTTGCAAGTTGTGTACATTTTCCTTAAACCCCTATTAATGATAATTATTTTAAATTCCCTATGTGATGATTTCAGTATCTCTGTCATATTTGAGGATGGCTTTGAGGATGATTTTTCTCTTCAGGCTATGTTATTTCTTGCCTTTTGGCATGCTCTAAAGGCTAGATATGTTTTATTGGGTAATAGAGACTGAGATAAATAGGTCTTTAGTGTGAGGATTTATGTTAATCTGGCTAGAAGTTAGGCTCTGTTTAATGTTTGCTGTATCTATAAGTGCCAGAAGATTCAAATGCCTTTAGTGGCCTTAGGCTTCCTTAAATAGTCCTCTGCAGAGAGAGTCCGTGTCTTGCAGCCATTTCAGCTGTAATCCACTGTTATTATGCTGGAGCCCTATTGGTGTGATGGTAAGTGTGTGGTAAAAGAATTGTTTTATAATCCTCTGATTAAAATTTCAGTCTTTTAATGGACCTATGTCTCAGGCCTGTGACCTCCACAAATGTTTCCAGTGCAGAGTTGTATTTTTGTTTTTTTGCATTTTTTTTTAACCCCTGTTAAGTATGTTTAATTACTTTTTCTCTTAGCTGAGACAGAAGTCTGGAAGGAAAAGGATTGGAAGGGATTCCCTTACCTGAGTTGGGATATAGCTGGAAACGTCTTTTCTGCTGAATAGTAGACTTTTGTCATGAAGGTTCTGAGTATATTCCACAATGATTACTAGTATGAATTGAATTTTGTCTCCCTCCCAAATATATGTTGAATTCCTACCTTTCAATACCTAAAATGTAGACCTTATTTGGAAAAAAGGGTCTTTGCAGATTCAGTCAAATTAAGATAAAATCATTAGCATAAGTCTTAATCCTCTATGACTGGTATCCTCATAAGAAGAAGGAAATTTGGACATAGATATACAGAGAAAATCCCATGTGATGACAGAGATTGGAGTGATGCAGCCACAAGCCAAGAAATACCAAGGACCAATGGCCACCATCAAAAGCTAAAAAGAAGCAAGGAATGATTCTTCCCTACATATTTCAGAGGGAGCATGGCCCTGCTGACACTTTAGTTTCAGACTTCTAGGTTTCAGTAAAATGAAAGAATAAATTCCTGTTGTTTTAAGCCATACCCATCCGTGATACTTTGTTATGGCAGCCCAGAAAACTAACAATTACTCTTCCCCTCTCCTGATATACTCATGAAAGAACCTTTCTTGAAACTTCACCATGGTGATCTGGTTGGGTTTCTGGATGTAAAGCTCACACATTTTGGGAGATCTCCTTAAGACTACACATCCCAGCAGTTTCTTAGTCTCATGCTAGTCCACAGTCAATCTCTAGCAGTTCATCAAAATTACCACAAAGTGTTCCTATAGATTTAGCTCCAGGGGCCTCCCTTTAGGTAAATGGATCTTAACTGCATCTCTCTGGATGCACATGTCTCTCCAAATATCAGAGTGGTAGATTGTCCTGTTCCCATCATTCACTGATGTCCAGTTTGCATATCTTTTTCTTGTGGTAATGATAGAATGAGAACGTCCAAGCTCTTTACATATCAGAATTGAAACAGACAGTTGAGAAAGTTTTTTAGAAACCAAGATCTGAATGTTAGGTGTGCTCATTGCTACTGGGTTGTCACTGGCTCTAGGTCATCTCAGTGGGTAGAGCTAGGAAATATATGTACATTTTGCCCTAAGTATACACATGCATCTGTAATTATTCATTTATAATATTTTTATTTTTAACTTACGTGTGTCTTTACATTGAACATGTATTTCTTATAGACAGCATATACTTGGTTCTTATTTTCATATCTGGTTAATTAGATAATCACTGTCTTTTAATTGGAGTGTTACATCATTTGCTTTAGTGTAATTATTAATATGATAATTTTAAGTTTACCTTGTTATTTGTGTCCTCCCTTTGGACTAATTGAATTCTTTTTTATCTGTATTATTGGTTTGTTTGGTATACCTCCATTTCTGCTTCCTTGTTTTAATAGTTGTCCTGGAGGTTTCAGTATACATTTTTAATTTAATAAAGTCTATCTTTATGTTAGACTCTTGTGTTGCCTAATCTCTAATGAATAGGAAGAGTTGCTTCATGTGTTTTGTCTGGTTTCATAGTTGTTTATGAAAGAAGGGCAAATACACTAATTACTTCTTTGGAGCTGGAAAAAGAAGTCTCCAAAATAGAATTTTGAGGCAAGATAATAGTCATAAATGCATATTTATTTAAAGAAAACATTTAAATTTTCAAGATTCATTCAGCAATTCTGACAAGCATCAGGACTAGGCTTAGACAATTTTTTTCTATAGTACTGAGAAAGTAACTTTTCATCTATTTCATGAGATATAATGCCCTACTTAGAAGAAAGATAGTAGGGAAAGGAGAAATCTTTCAACCAGAAGAATTTTGAGAAGAGGGGAAAGAGCAGAATATGTATGAGTTCAGGTGCCAAATTCTTGTCTGTTTGTTTGTTTGTTTTTACTTTACTATCAGAACCTGCAACTTAGTGGTAATTACTAGAGGTTTTAGAAATATTTCATTAGGATAGAGGAGCCTAAGAACATGGGAACTCCTGGGATATGTCTTTAAAGAGCATGGAGGTGTAAAGGTCTCTGGAAGAACCCTAGCCTTCAGTTAAGCACCACTTTCAGAATTGCAATAGAAGCGTAGGAGCAATGGCATGGAAATGGTGTCTGGGAGTGTGAAGAAAAAAGGTCCTGAGCAATGATCTTGCTTCTTTAGTCTCTGTGGGAAAAATTTCCCTGCCTTGGGAATGGGACCCAAAAGTATCAAAAGAAAATTAAATGGAGAGAGTCCTGATCCTCAGACACTAGCTTATTCCCAGTTGAAAGAAAAAAAGACAGAACAAGTTATACTTCAATTATCATCTGTCCAAGGAGGAGCAGAAGCCACCTGACTTCACTGATCATGTCAGTGGAAAATATAGAAGATGCCACATCAAGTTGCATCACCCTTACAGTCATGAGTCTACTTACACTACTTTTTTTAGTGAGAGAGAACCATGCAACTTGCTCCTTAGGATAATTAGTCCTGGAAAGGTGTTAAACAGGCATTGGATATATGAAGACATAGACTATAATCTCCACAAGGGCAGAAACCATGAAGGTTTTGCTCAACACGGAGTCCTAGGTAATGTGTAGTATATAAGTTTTCAACAAATATATATTAAAAGAAGTTAGGAAAGAAAGGAAACAATAGAAAAAAGAAGAAAAAGTAGGAGTTATATGTAGCAGTATGAGTTGTTTAGTAGGACATATTGATTTAGCTCTTTTTGACCAACCCTAGGAGGGAAAGTTCACCAAAATCTAAAATCTTAGTTTGAATTCCTAAATAATATGCACAGTTTCTTACTTTACTCCAGTCTAGGTCCTTACTTTTGCCCTGAACCTCATCCATCTCTGATATGCTCTAAATATAATAATCAGAAAAGGAGTAAGTCTGAAATATGGGGACAGGAGTGATGGAGACAGCTAGCTGCATATCTAATTTATATCCTTTTTTCTTCCCTACTAATAGAACTCCTATATCATTTGGACCAATGATATGCCCAGCCAAAAGACAAAATTTTCCAATTTCCATAACAGTTGGAGTGACTATGTGAATAAGTTTTAGTCAATGAGGTATGAGTCAAAGTTATTGAGAGAGATTTCATAGAGGTTTCCATTAAGGGAGCAAGACAGAAATCTGTGAAAATCCCCCATTTTTCCTTTTTTTTTTTTTCCCAGCCTACAGTATGGCTGGAAGGTGGGAATGCTCATGGCCCCAATCACTATAATATTGCCTTGATGATGGAAGGTCGTGGGTAGAAGTCATGCCAATAGAGTCTGGATTCCTAATGATGGTGGAGACACCATACCAGCTCTGAACTTAATTCCAAACTGAAATCTTAATTTCTTTAACATAAAAAAAGAGAGAGAGTGATATAAATTTCTACCTTGTTTAAGCCATTATTACTTTGTGGTTGTTGTTATTTATAGTTGAATTTCATTCTAGCTGATTTATGATAAGACCCAGAGATGACTGAGAATCATGTATAGGCAGGGGTATCTGCTAGAAAATATACTTGCCAATTTTTTAAATGTTCAATATTTTTAAGCCAAGTATTTCCACACTGAAGTATATAAATCAAAGTGGCCATAGCCAATGTAGATATTTGAAACATCTCTTTCCTAGTCACATAGCTAAACCATATTCTCAGCCTCCCTTGCAGTTAGTGTGTTCATATGACTGAGTTCTGGTCAATGAAAAGTGATGTGTATCACTTCCAGGCTGGCCTATAAAAGTTTATCAGATAATTCCACACTCCCTCTTTTCCTTGTTTCACTGAAAGGAGAGGACTTTGTGGACATAGAGACTGGTAGAGGCACAAAATGGAAGAAGCTTAGGTTCCTGAATGACTGGATAGAAGACTCCTAGACTTGAATTTTTATGTAAGGAGAAATAAGCTTCTATTCTTTTAATCCTTTGAGATTTGGGATTGTTATGACAGTAGTTTGCCTACAGTAACTTATTTAGCTGAATTCAAATGCCAGTGTCAGAGTCAAAATACCTATAACCATAAGCCTATCAAATGTTACAATGGGAAGTCTGAGCTCTGAAACCTATTAACAGTATAATCGGGGGGAAATAACTTAAATCTCTCTTATCTTTAGTTTTATCACTAAAACTAAATGGGAAAATATCACCTACACTAGAGGGTTATTGAAAAGACTAATTCATATGATTTTTATGCAAACCTTAAACATTTGAGGAAGATTAACTATTAAGAGTATAAGAGGAAATGAGGGTCTGAGAAAAGTCCAGCTTCACAGGTAATGGTAAAGAGCTGGTGCACAGACTCCCCTCCACCTCCCCCCAGGTATTTTGACCCATTGAAATTACCCTGAAGTGACTTACTCACAGGTTCATTCTGCTTAAATTCTTACTGAAAAAAGAAAATAATAATGTTCTGCCAGAAAGCCTTCATTTCTCTGGCTTTCTCTTGAAAATCAGTTAGAGAATAATTAAAAATGATCTTACATGAGGTGGCTATTCAGGAAATGCTGTAGGTTGCAAGTACCAAGGCATCTTTTGGCATATGCACTCTCATGGATAGACATTGCAACCTAAAATAGATATGCACAGGTATTGATTCCCTGGTAACTATGGCAAAGCCAATTTTGTTTGCTAAATATTGGCAATGGCCAGGGAAATTAATCACAGTCATCAAATCTAGGGTACTGTCTCTTGTCTTTGGTGACAAGCTGCAATGTATCATGGCATGGTGCTCAGAAGGTGAATGGTGGCTGTAATGTTGTAGTTTATAATAAGAGATATACATTTGGTCTTCATCCAGTTTCTGGCACAGAGTTTCTAAAACCCTTGGTATTTTCTAAGTGTCGAGAGCAACAAAGATGTCTTTTGTTACGTTAATGAGGTGATTTTGGAACACACCAAAGGATGGGGGCTGGTCCCCAGGCAGCCAAATAGTGATTAGAGAGTTAGAACTTCTAGTCTCACCCTCCAACCTCCAGGGAGGGGTGAGTGGGAAGGTGAGGGGCTGAGGATTGAGTTCAATCACCAAAGGCCAATGATTTATTCATCATACTTATGTAATGAAACCTCCATAGAAACCCAGAAGGATGGTTCAGAGAGCTTCTGGGTTGGTTAGCCGTGGAGATGTGGGTAGAGTGGCAAGCTTGGAGAGAGCATGGAAGCTCCATTGTCCTTCCCACATACCTTGCCCTAAGCATCCCTTCCATCTAGCTGTTCCTGGCTTATATCCTGTTATAACAACCTGTAATCTAGTAAGTGAAATGTTTCTGAGTTCTGTTAGCTGCTCTAGCAAATTAATCAAACCCAAGGAGAGGGTCATGGAAATCTCTGATTTCTAGCCAGGAGGTCAAAAGTTCAGCTAATAACCTGGACTTGAGACTGGTATCTGAAGTACAGGAGGGAGTGATGGGGTGGGGGGAGGGTAGTCCTGCAACCCTTACCCTGCGGGATCTCTGGTAGATAGGTATCAGAATTGAGTTGCATTCTTGGATACCTTTATGGTGTCTAAGAATTGTTCAGTGTGTTGTGGGAAGACCGTCCCCCCAACACATGTTGGAATTGGGTCCAGGAAGAGAGACATTTCAAGTAAGATTTTGCTTGGAACAAAAGATTTGGGGTAATGAAAGTATATAGAATAGCACATAATTTCCCACTCTACAAAACAGCATAAGGAAGGTATATTAGTCAAGGTTTTCCAGTAATGTAATGTGTGTGTGTGTGTATATATATATATATATATATTTAAGTATATATGTATATATAAAATATAAATTAATATATATGCTGTAAAAACTACAATATATTATAATTTTTGCCTTAAACAGTTAATAGTCCTCTAATAAATTTAAAGAGAAATGTTTATATAATAAAAACAATAAAGATTTTGCTAAATACTTTCCTAGATATTTACCTTTCTGATGTTTTTCTTTCCCTCCTGAAGATCTGAGCTTTCATCTAACATAAGAGTCTTTTCTCCTGAAGAACTTATTCTTTTATCATTTCTTATACAGCCAAAATAATGATAATGTGTTGTAAGTTTTATAGCACATACTTTTATTCTCCCCAAAGAAGGCATGAAAATATTGAGAAAATCAAGAACAGATGACCAAGATAAAAGACTTAAGCACATCTTAAGTCTTAGCTTTATTAATATTTATCTAATATTAGCTTTAAAGGAATAAACACTTCAATTAAAAGGCAGAGATTGTCAAACTGAATTTAAAATGTAAGATACCTTGTTTTCTGTTTACAACATTATAAAGTTTAATTTTATCCCAAATGTAAATATATGTAAATATATATATATATATACATATATATATATATAAAGATCCTTGAAAAGCCAAGACAGTTTGAAATAAGAAATGTGAGAGATATACCCTATCTTTTTTTCTAGCTTATTTAAAGTTATAAGAACAATGTGTTAGTGTTGGTTAATTAAGCCAATTCTGAGCAAAAACTACATAAGAAGAAGTCTGCTAGAGTGAGGATTAGGCACTTTTTCTTTGCTGATAAAAGGGACCAGATTCAAGAGGAGAGCCATACAAGCCATCCCTCCCCTTGCCCACTTTTCTATTGAACATTTAAGTGATATAGTGGCAATCATCTTGCAACCATAAGATGATAAGTATGTGGAGGAAAAGCCAATGTACTTAGGATAATGCAGCAGAAAGACGTCTGAGCTTAATTTTCTTGATTACATTAATGCTCTGCAAAACCAATGCTAGCAACTGCTTAACTCCACCACATTTCTTATGTGAAAAAAAATAAACCTCAATTATGTAATCACTGTTATCAAGAATTCTTTTGATTGCCATCATACCTATTTCTAACCATCCTAATATCTAAAAAGAGAGGTGCAAATTAAACAACAGTAACTCTCATTCCGCTGGTGCCATATTGACAACATGCACAAGTTTGTTCATTCCAAAGAGTGAGGCAGAAAAGGCAAAGGGATTCTCATGCTGTGCAAGTGGTTTGCAAATTGGCACAACCATTTTGGAGAACAATTTAACAGCAATTTAATAAAGAAGTTTGGAGTCAAGTATATCCTACAACACACAAATTAATCTTTAATTCTCTAGCGAAATGCTCTCATTTGATGTGAGGAGATATGCGGAAAGATGTTTACTCTAAATAACTGGAAACCTTCTATATATCCACTAATCGAAATATTTCAATAAATTGTGCTATAAATCTGCAGTATGATAGTATTCAACAGTTAAAATGAATGAACTAGATTTGTATGTATTAGAATATATAAATCTTGGAAGCATAATTTTGAGTTACAAAAAAGTAACATGCAGAAGGATTCATGCAGAAAGATACCATTCATGTAAATTCTTAAATTACACAATCATTATATATTGCTTATGAACACAGAGATTGCACTGAATTGCTAGTTGTTCCTCCAAATTCATTCTCCCTTCTTCATACTGAAAAAAATTTTAGTTGATTATAGCTACAACTAGACATTACATTTTTCTACTTTTCTTCCTTAGGACTCCAAAGAGCTTTTATTTATGTTGGAATGTCCATTGATAGTTATCAAATTCAAATTTAAAATTGAGGCATTAAAAATATTTCATTATAAAAAGATAATATATGTTTATATTAATATATTCTTTTGTGAAAAATAACTTTAAAAATAAATTTGGTCAAAAAGTGGCCCTCACATTTTTGAAAATCTTTTTAACTTAGGACTTGATTCAAGACAAGTAGAGTCTCATCTGCTTCTGCAGTCTATTCTAATATTGTTTTTATTGCTGTACTTGAAGAAAATTTGGCCTCACACAGATATATAGTTGGAAAGAGTAGGAGATTACAGACACCTTGAAAGAATCCCAGTGACCCCAGGAGCCCTCAGTTTGCACTTTCACAACTGCTACCTTAAGAGATGGTGAAACACCTAAATCTCATGGTTCAAAGCGGACTGCTTACCCTGTCCCTTCCACCATCCTATAAACTGCTTTGAGGGAGAAATAAGCTCCAATCTCCTTTGAGCCACTGTGTTTGGGGGACTCTTGGTTAGAGTGGCTTAGTTAATACCTTATGTAATAAGCAGATACAGAAGCAAAGTAGAAATGTGATCTGGAAATACACACCCACCACAAACTGTGATTAAGAAAGGGTACACAAGGATCTTAAGTGTATCTGTAATATTTTATTCATTCTAAAAATATATTTGAGGAAAATACGGCAAAGAATCAATCTTCGTTAAATACGCATAGTGGGCATTTGGTGATTATTATGTTATTTTCTGCATATTTGAACATTTTTATGAAAAGAATTGAATGTTTTTTGGGGATTCTAGCATAAGACACCTAAGTACTTACTGCACTTAGAATTATGCTCTCAAAGGAGGGAGGTAAATGTGAAGGGAGGTGAAGGTCTTCATAAGGTCTCAAAGAAGGGAGGTGAATTTTTCTTTATAAACATAAATTCATTGAGACTTAGTAAATAATTCTAATTACATATAGATTTTGAGAGAAATAAAGACAATGAAAATGAAATATGTATGCATAAATGAATGCATTGGAAGTCTTTTATGCACCGTTATATTTACTTGAGTTTTCTTGAAGTAAGAAGCATATTTTCCCAGGGTTGGCGGATTAGCCTATACTTTCATGTATTACGGATATATTTGTATATCAGTTTTAATCTAAAGATTTCAAAGTAATTTACAATTAATAGTAATCTTTCATATCTTTTTTTTAAAAGATTGTATTTATTTATTCATGAGAGACAGAGAGAGAGAGAGGCAGAGGGAGAAGCAGGCTCCCAAGGAGCAGGGAGCCCGATGCGGGACTCGATCCCAGGACCCTGGGATCATGACCTGAGCTGAAGGCAGACGCTTAACCATCTGAGCCACCCAGGCGCCCTAGTAATCTTTTATATCTTACAGGTATTTAAAATTTGGAAATTGTGTTAAAATCCATGGTTTTCTATAACATTAACAATAACCCTGTTAACTAGATAGGACAAAGTTTATTAATATGATATGGTGGGGAAACTGAGCCCTGGGGGGTAAAGTGACAAATGCCCAAGGCCACAGAACAAGTTATTTTCTCCATGGAGAGATCAAAGACATTTTTTGTTATGATCTTAATTCTCAAACGCCTTCATGTGAAAATGTCCCAACACATTTGCCCTCATTTTCCATTAGCCAGAACAGGGTTGCATGCCACTCTAAACCAATCACCAAAAGGGAGAGACACTAGCAAAATGTTCACTCAAATCTAATCGAGGTCCATTTTCTGTTGAAGGTTGGGAGCCACCTTTCCTGAGCACACTGTTACCTCAAAACAAAACAAAACAAAACAAATTCTTTTAACGATAAAGAAATAAAAATGGCCTTTGGGGGGAACACCTCACAGTGTCTTCCACAACAAACCAATCTACTTTTACTTTCTTTAAACTCATCTTTTGTGCTAAGTGACCCATAAGGTAGAAAAAAAAAAATCCATGATGCAAATGCTACCCTCTAAATATATTAATGAGGAGAGGATATCCACCATTCCCTCAAATTCCTTGAATTTTGTTCAATTTTCTTTAGCTCCTTTGAACACACAGACCAGTTTGTATACATCCTAGCACGGCTAGGATTTTACATAAAAATGGGAGACATTCACATTCAGCTCAGTTAAATTTCCCACCGACTGACTGTGAATTCTGTGAGAGCAGGAGTTTAAACTCTTTTCTTTATCATTTTATTCCTGGAGACTCAGCCAGTGCCTTGCACATAATAATGTGTTCAACATGTCTTCTAAACTATTAAATCTTATTTCTTACCATTTCTCATCACCTCCTTTTCGTCGCCACTGAAAGTCTCCCTTCTAGATAGAAAGCTTGATTCCTCCATAAAGTGTCAGAGTAATAACCAATACTGATCTAGTACTGATTTTGTACCAAACACTCTCCTAAGTATTTTATTTATACTATATGTATATCCCCCCCTGCATTAAATTAATCAGAGTAATCACCCAGAAAAGCCCCAGCTTGGATGTTATGAAGTCACTGTGTTCTGTGCATCCTTAAACTTGGAACTTATCACAGAGAGAGGAAAAACAAAACAAGCACCCTGCCAAAAAAATCCTGCATATATGTTACTATCATAGTGAACAGAGACTACAGAAGAGAGCCAAATGACATTGAAAAAGATACTCTTTTTGCCTCAATCCATAGGCCCTGGCATGCCCTCCCCCCTCCACCCAGTGATTCGTGTCCAGAGAACTCAGTGGGCCAGGCAGTTAGCTCACACTAGACACAGGACACCCATGGCTGTGGGAAGTCCCCTGAAGTCACTGGAACATACACAAGAGTGTGTGTCTGTGGATATAAATATAAAATGCTTCACTCACCTCGGCCCCCAAATCTGACCTTATTTGTCAGTGCTACCTTGGCTGGGTCTGGAGGGCAAGGAAAGAACATCTTGACCAGCTGATGCTCCAGCAGATGCGGGAGAGGCATGTGTGCTGGAGATGTGGGGAAAATGGCGTGCTGAGCCTGCCTGCATCTTCACCTTTGCTGCCCTCAGAGCCTTGCTGGCAGGCTCTTCTTGGCCCAGGAAGTTCCCAACACTTTCTGCTGTTTTTCCCTCTAGTGTAGTTTGTTCCTTATAAAAATAACAGAATCTCAATTGTTAAAATGCAACTGGAAGAAGAGAAAGAAATTCATCATCTTTCCCACCTAGCATGGTCATTTGAGCACTTAAAAAAAAAAAAAAAAACTCCTTTACAGTCTTTTCCCTATGTTTTTTAAAAATTGAATTGTATTTTGTCTCAGCTTTTGTTCTGGACATAAAACAGCAATATGGAAAAATGTCTATGCGATATCTAGGGGGATCATAGAATATGTTTGATTCAGGACAATTTTGAGAGTAAAAGGGAGCTAAAATTAATTATACAAATTTTTGAAATTTATATTTATTGACTGATAAATTAGTTCCAAGACATTGAGGTACCTTAAATAGTATTATTCAAAACCTATTTTCAAAAATAAAATTCACCCTAAAAAATTTAAGTAACATGTATCTATGTACATTGAAGCCTTTAAAGTTACATTGAAATATTTTTTAAAAACTTCTTTATATTAATTATCCGAACCCAACAACCTAACTGAATAATTATTGTTTGTATAAGTTCACAAACTACTAATGTTTTTAGTTGTATCTGTTTCTAATACCATGATATTGGTGTTTCTTAAAGAATATATGTTTTTCAATATGATATTATTTTAACTTTTCAGACAATTGGCTAAAATATTTCTTCAAAGTTGCATTTAACTATTAATACACTTGAAATTGCTGACATTTTTAGTTGAACATTCTCTAATAGACTTTTTTTTTATGGACAAAACACTCTTCATAGCACTTGAAATATTGCATGAGTTCAGTGCAAAATTTGAAAAATAGGGGACATATTCTATTCTATTTCATATAAAAATGTGTTAACATTTCAGCCATATACCTTCAAAAATACTGCCTCTTCTATTTAGAATACCTTTTTTCAAAAAATATTTTTACAAGCCCAAACTCATTAAATAAGTCGCCGCTTTTTTTTTATTTGGTTGAAAGTTTCACCAAACTTAGATACAACAAAATAAAAAGTTCTTCTCAATTTTATTTTATTCTAAAACAGAATATAAATGTATTCGATGTAAATAAGAGCTTCATGAAAAACAAAAAATCTCTTTCCACAAGTTTACATATTCTAAAACACAACTAAATAATTCCAGTCATTTTGTTTTACACAGTTTGTACTTTCTTGGTTTGTTTCCTTCCTGTCTTACTTTTATAGGGATACATTTCAACATCTCCCCCTCTGTAAACTTTACTTTCAGTGATTTCTCCAAAAGTTTCAAAGCTGAAGTTTTTTAATGCTTCACTCACTGCATACTTAGATGAGGAATTTTCAAAACTGATTTTGAATGAGATGCAAACAAGATGTATAGCCCTCATTTACAAAAAGTTCAATGCCATTGCAGGACACTAAAGGGGACACTTAAATTTAAAACTTTCTTCATCATAAGACATGTAAGGTCTTTGGATGTTTTTGCACCATGTAAGTAGTAGTGTAAGGACGTGCCCGTGATCCCCCTGGCACATCTGCCTTCCTGGGCCATCTCAACCTCACTGTGTGCAAGGTGGTGGAGGAAGCACCAAGCTGACGGCTGCAGGTCTTTAGTGCTTTAGTCTCTTGCATGCCACACATATGAAAGCAGGCTGTCTTTGGGTCTCCCCATGCTTAGTTGGGCCTTTCTAAAGTAATCCCCCATATCTCTTTGTACACGACAATACGGTTGGCTCCAGGATGGGGAAGAGAAGACTGGTATCTGCTCTTGGTTTCTCTTCTTCCTCTTGAAGCCATTGGGGCTGGCAAGGATGGGTTTCCCCTCTTTCTCTTCCTAGATGACCACTGTCTTCCTTAAATAAAAGTCTGTCACCTAGTCTTCCAGGCCTTAATGCTAGGGCAGGGGAAGAGGAATTCAGAAACTTTTCTCTCTCTTAGCAATCCTGGCTTTACATCTCATTCTTTTCCTGTGGACATAAAATTCCTATTTTGATGGCTGGAAAGCGAATATTAACTTCTACTCTCTCTGCATTGTTGTTGTACGCATCCTAATCACTCTTTCTGCCTCCCCACTCTGCAGCCCCCTAAACAGTAAATGAATGTTTGGGCTGCCTTGAATGGAAGTCAGGCATATAAAAATGCAAAAGGGACAAGTGTATCCATGTATCTCCCAAATTATCACCCCCTCTTGCACTATGTTACTGGAGAAATAATTAGTGGGTCAAAAATATGTATGTATGAACATCATCAGATAATATTGACAAGCTGAATTACAAAACAATCTCCTATAAATGAGAGCACTAGTTTCACTGTATTCTTGTAAGTGATATCATTTTGGAAAATTTTTGCTAAATTAAAATCAAAGAATGATCAAGGGATAATCTTTAGATTTCCCTAGTTTTATTCTAATCTCTAATTCTGCAGGCAAGTAAACTCGAACTCACGAGAGACACGATTTAATACCTTGATCGGGGGATACAAAATGACAAGGCGCTGAGCAAAACCGGGACAAAGAGATTTTTGTTATTGAGATCAACAGCTTTTGGATTTCACTGCCACTAGAAAGCAGGCTTGATTACCTGGGCTACTAGTCTGACTACTCAGCGATGCAATAATCTCTTAGATTTGCTTAGGTCCTTCAGGTCTCAACGTTGTTGCCATTTTACATATAGAATTTTACTTTCCCATGAATGCTATGAGGTATTATTAATTCTATGTGATAGTGAAACTGAGACCCAAACATCTTAAGTGATGTGCTCAACCTGGATGGAAAGAACAGAGTGGTAGACAGAGAAGGTCAGTCTGAATTGGATTTCTGACTCTACCACTGAGTGGTTCTGTTATGTCAGAGACTTTCCTAATATCCCAAGCTGCTTCCTCACCCGCCAATCAAATTTAGCAAAGTTCACCTCCGGGTTGTAATAAGGAATAAATACCTCAATACATATAAAGGAGTTTTTGTTCCAAGCTTGACAGGGAGCAGCCTGTTAATGAGTGATTATTCTCATTGAGGGACAGTACAGTTGCTGGCTTTCTTATAGTCCATTGCCTTTGCTCTTCCTTTGAAATAAATCTTTTTCAAATCAGAACAATGACTGACTGCAATACATCTTGTTAGGTCAAGGATCAGCAGAGAAAGAGAAAGAGAAGACGCACCAAAGGGGATTTTTTTCCATTTGAATTTACCTTACAAAATAATAGAATCATAAAAAGCAAGTACTATAAGAACAATGCATGTGAATCTCACTACCGACAGAAACCTAGGTGTGGAAGGAAAAGGGCTGGCCCAGAGTTCCACAGGGAGTAAACTGCAGTCAGTATTTCTTTCAGAGCCCTGGCCTCTGAAATCAGATCCAGGCTTTCGACGCAATGTGCGTTTTATCCTTCACAAACCGGGCAAGGAGAGCCATAGGTTTTACCAATGAAAAATGATGAGGCCTGCCAAAATTCCAGCCAACTCTGCACACTTAGTGGGTATCCACAGAGTGCCAGTGCCTGTGCCAAGTGCTCTGGGGGAGAGGGTTGAGTAAGGCATGGTCATTGCTCTCTCGTCTGGTGGCGGAAGCAGACACACACACAAGTAACTTGATTCCAAGGCAGAATGTGATAAGTGTTATCTTAGATCAGTGGAGGAGACAGGTCACACGACTGGAATAGCATGAAGTCAGGCCTGAGGCTGAGGCCATGCTGTTATTTAGGAACCCTATCAGGCTCATCTCACAGCTTGGCTATGGTCCCAAAACCCTGTAGCTTCTTGTCCTGGGTGTGCTGGGTCATGGGATGTTCCCCTGCCTCTCCTGGAGTCTACTGCGAAGGCCCCTGGATGGGAGAATGTATAAAGACAGGTAAAAAGAGAGGTTTGTTCCGCTTTTTAAAATATGATCCTAGAATGCCTGGCCCAACAGAAAAATGGCTACTTCAAGGTGATCTCTCTTCTAAGCCTGTGGGGAGGTGGCAAACATCAGAGCCTCCCTGTTTTCTAGCCATTCAGGAAGTGAACAAAACCAAAAATATGACATTTGTTTACTTTTCTACAGTAATTCTTATCTCATTCAGCTTTGCCTTAGCTGTCTGCTGGTCTGTCTCACCGACAGGGACCGTAAGGTTCTGGAGGACAGAGCCCCTCTGACTCACCTCAGCTCCCACAGTACCCAGGGAAACCTTCATTGCATTAAATACCCAGGCAAGTAGGGCTGACTTGAATTGACCCTTCTGCTATTCCTTTAACGCTTCCCCATTTCCCAACTTGCTGGCAACTTTGCCAAAAGGCCTTCAAACACAGAGTTAAAAGTGAAAAGGCAATACATGAGACCTCTCGGTACTGAATATTGCATTGTGTTAAATAGATTGCACAAAAGCAAGGGTGAGGGGAGGAATTACTTGGAAAAAAAAAAAAGGGAAAGAGGACTTGAGTGCAAGCCCAGAGGTCTGAGCTCTGCCCTGACTCTGTCTGCCCATAGGCACACGGTTCCCCTCCTTGAGCCTCAGCCTCCTCAGCTGACAGAAACAGGGCTGAATAGGTTGATTGCCAAGACTTCACTTATTTTGAGGGATCTATCATTTTAATTATGACTATTTGCTACACTATTTGCAACAACAATAATAGCCGTCTGATAATATTAACTTAAAAGCACTTGTAGATTTCATTATTCTCTAATACCTGTTGAAGAGGGAGCAAGGTAAGCTGCAGAGTCCTCCACTCCATGCCCTCTCTGAAGCAGACTTGACCTCTAGAGCTTAGTCTGGCCTAGATCAGATTTCTGTGGTCACACTCTGATCCAAACCAATTGGTAGAGCTTTGGAATGGACTAGGCACTGCTGTGAATGCATCCAAGAAAAATACAAAGTTGTGCTTCTCCACGCGCTGGCCAGACCCACCAACCAGGATGCCTAGGGAGGCATCGGGCAGAAGACCTTCCTCTCTTCTTTTTCCTTTATTCGGTCTTCTCTGCCTACTTCTCATGTACATTTAAGACTTAAATCACCACCTACCAGTGATGATTACTATTCTGGGAAGGCTAACCTGAACTGGGGTTTCAGCTCCCGACCCACTTTTCTAACTAATCAACATCGGTATTATGTCCTTGAAGCTAGATGTGATCCACTCTGTCTTCATTGACTTCCATCATATCAGCCGCTGTTCCTGACTTCCGTGTCCTCCAGCATCTGCCTTGTGAACTTGGCTCAAAATTGCTAGTTCAGCTCTCATTTCTTTAATGTCCTCCTATGGCTACTCAGTGGCAGAGGCCGGCAGATTTTCCCCTAGCGTATCTACCGCTGTCATACTTAGGTCTCATCATTGCTTACTTAGACAAATTCTTAACTTTTATTTTATTTCCTTATTTTTTGACAAAGTCCTAACTTTTAAAACTATTCTGCCTGGGCTATTAAGCCAGAACACACTCGTTTTTAATCATGCCACACCTCTAATCAGAAACACTTAGAGGGCCTCGACTGCCCCCCACACAGTCCATTTTTTTTAACACTAGTGTTCAAGGCCTTCTACCATTTGGTGCAATCAGCTATTACAGATGTATGTCCTGCCACTCAGTGAATGGTGCACTCTTCTCCATACACGCCCTCCCATGCCCATACTTTCATAATATTGTGAAGTGGTTCAGAATGCCCTGCCTTATTTCTCCCCACCATTCTCATTAACACATAACTCCATGTTTCCACCGTCTCTAAGTTGCAGCTTGAATGGCCCCTCTCCCACTACACCTTTCTCAGGCCAGATGTATGCTCTCCGTCTTCTGAACCTGTCTTTTTGTCTTTTTCTTTGTAAGACAAGGCACTAATATTATTTTGCCTCATGATTTGGTCATTTCTGTAGGAGCACACTTCCAAAATTTTTTGGTTTTTTTGTTTTTTTGTTACTCCAGGTTGCATGTCAGGATGCATCGCTGTGGATTTTGACACAGCAAAGAGCTCAGTACAGTTTAGATTGAATGGGGCTACAGTGAGGAATCAAAAGGAACAGGAAAAGAAAGGAATCAAGAGCCATCATGGTCTTTTATCTGTGATTTAAACCATGATTTCAGCTTGAAGGATACATTATAACATGGGTACCCTTCACTGACTTCCACAGAAATGCTGTTTTTATGATGATCACAAAATGCTAGAGTTGGAAGGAGCTGAGGAAAAGATGAAGTTTGGTGCAAAGGAGTAGCTTACTCCAAACAGGAAATTTCAGTAAACAGCTGAACTAGGATTAGAACCATTTATCCTGATACCTAGGCTATACTATTATTCTTCTGGCTAGCTTTTACCAACTTAATTACACCAGAATGGAGAAGGCCAGAGTGTCTATATTTAAGTAATATTGATCTTGGAGTAATGTGTGATCGATTGGATCTCCGAAGGTCACCCTAGGGTCAATCATTACCATAGGCAAATCATAAGACACTTAACTATATGTGCATCCACACAGGCAGGAACTGGAAGATTCTGGTGGACAGAGCCCCTTAGACTTTCCGCTTTATCTCATAGGACTTAGAAAGTGCTTTGCCTTATTGAATATCCAATCAGTTATCAGTTGAATTGCTATAATCTTCTGCTATTCCACAGTTCTTTTCTATGCCCCAGCTTTTATTATAGTTGTTACAGGGTCTCTGACCTGAACTTGTGAGGTAAAATTCCCCTTGCAAAATAATTAATTTGCTCCATGCATTCCCAATAGTCATTCAACACCCTAGCACAAGAATCTGGCTCCTCCACCATAAAACTCTGGCTTTGGGACATGAAATGAGCACACGGTGCCTATCTAGCCAGCCCTTACTGAGGGACAGTGTGTGCCCGGGGCCAACGCCTGGCCCGCTACCTCAGCAGCTGCACCTGAGCCAGAGGAGCAGGAACATGGCCACCTGGTCCTTACCCTCTGGTTCCACCTGACAGGAAGATGGTTTAAGCTCTCTCTTGCACAATGCACTGGAGGCGGAGGAGGAAGGCAGACAAAAAGAACAGGTCAGGCAGATTTCATCAGCCAGCAGCCAGCATCAATACTTCTCTGAGAAAAGATGTTTGGCAGCTTACACACAACATGCTCAGGCAGATTCCATGTAACAGGACATATGAGCAGTGGCCTCCTTTCCTCTCTTCACCTCTCTTTCTCCTGGCCCCAGGCAAGGATGTTTTCTTTTCTGGAGAGTAAACTGAATGTTAACAGAGTCTATGGATTTAATTTCAATAACATGCGCTTTTCTTCAATACCAAGTTCTCAACACTGGATCTTTAGAAGTAAGTATGCAATGCATTCCCCTCCCTTTATTTTTTTTCAAAGATTTATTTATTTGAGAGAGAGAGTGAGAGAGAGAGAGACAGAGAGAGAGAGCACAGTGGGGAGGGGAGAGGAAGAGAGAATTCCAAGCAGACTCTCCACTGAGTGCAGAACCCGACTGGGGGCTTGATCTCACGACCCTGAGATCATGACCTGAGCTGAAATCAAGAGTTGGAAGTTCAACCAACTGAGCCAACCAAGCACCCTTCCCCCTCCCTTTAAAAAAGTGTGTATGTGTTTGTGAGTGTGTGTGTGTGTGTGTGTGTGTGTGTGTTTGGACACAAAAGTAATATGCTCACTGTAGAAAGTTTGGAAATTATATATATATGTATATGTGTACATATATATAAATATGCCTATATTTAATGGATCATTTGATATAAGCAATTTATAAATTTTAACCTAAACATAATAGTACAAATGTTTGTTCATGCTAGTAAATTTTCTTTCATGGCGTCATTACTTGGTCACATAATGCCACATCATAGAGCTATAACAAAATGTATTTAATTCTACATTATTGGACATTAGGATAATTTCCTGGTTACTATATACAACACAGTGATAAATATCTTGTATAATATCTTTTTCTGTTGTGTGTATTCATATTGATTTTCTTAGACTGAGTTCTCTTTCCACTTTGTGAGATATGACACCAAGTTTGGATTCTCAAATTTAGCCAACAGACTAAGATTGGACTGCGGGAGGTTGGGGCAGCTTGGGGAGAAGTAAAGAACTGGAACTGCAACTGCCCATTCTTGGAGCTCATTAGAATCCACAGGTTACTGATGCCAAATTTCTGCTTATGAAACAACCAACCCCAAGATTCTCTCAGACTTTAATTGATCCATAATTTCATCCCTCCCTTTAATTACAGTCCTAAAGCACACAGAGACCTGGGTGGATCCGTACATGAGCCATGTCAAGTTCAGCCAGCACCGTTCAACAGGTGAGAGTAATTAAAGGAATTTCATTCTTTTATCCATAGGTGGATTTAAAAAGGGCCTGAATAACCAATCCACAGCAACACTTCACAAAATTTTAGCCACTTTCCTTAATCTTGCATCTACTCTAGTACCATTCTTTTAGGCTCTTCAGTATGTAGATCAACTTAATCCCCTTCCTAGCAGAAAGAATCTTTCCTCACTGGAAGAGAGAAAAGTAGGAAGGGAAGTACAGGATTCTATTTGATGGACAATGGGTGGAGGGCTGAGTGTTGGTAATGTTTGTCCTGTCACATAACCATTCCTCAAATATTTACTGAAGCTGGACAAGCCAGAAACTGTGCTAGTTCCTAGAGGGAATATGAACTGAAGAAGAAAAGCTCTATTATTAAGAAGCAGAACTAGTTGAGGAGGCTGGCAAATAGTAAATTATCTGACAAGAGGACTTGTCTTCCATTACAGAAAGACAAAGATTATTGGTTACTGGTGACTTGTCTCTGTTGATTCAAATTGGGAAAGGGACAAGACCCAGGTTTTCATTGTCATGAACAGCAATTTGTTTAATAAACATGGGCAATGAAAGTCCTATGGAGGGTGCAAAGACATTTAACATGTCAGCGAAACTCCAGGAATTTACAATCAAGTTAGATGATAGACTGATATGTGAAAAGGTGAATAAGCTGTTATTCAAGGAATTATGTAAGTAACAAGTGTCAATATATTTTAAAATAGAAAGATAATGTTTCAGGGTTTCAGAAAGGAAAGTGGGAGGAAAACTGGACTTTCAAGGTTTTTTCTTTCCCTGTAGGTCAAGTAAAGTTGCTAAGGGATATAGGATTAGAGCTGCAATAATAATCATGAGGTAACACCATTTAAAAAAATGAACTTGGACTCTCCTTGGTCTTATTTCACAAATGTTTGGTGAGTATCAACAATGAGTGAGAAAATATGTCAAATTCTAGTGATACGAGATTCATGAGACATGGAAGTTCAATCTACTGTGGGAGGAAGACAATAATTATTGTATTCTACTCTAGAGTTAACCACCTTATTCACACATAACACTTCAAGCTCAACCAAAAATTGGTAGGTTTGATATTACTCTCTCTCTCTAGCTTACCCATAAAAACAAAATAAACCACACCAACATAAAAACAAAACTGAGTCAGGGTTTTTTACTTGCTCTAGATTACACAGGGCTCCCAACCATTTTATTTATCTTATACTACTGTTATTTGCTAGAGAATGTTTCATACAAATGAGATAAACTTCAGATCTTTGCTCACCCATGATTAGTTATTCAGCTTAGTAATTGCACTGATCATTTTCATATTTTATTTCTTAAATATTTGTCATGCGCTTTTCTTCAATACCAAGAATTTGGTTATTTTAGAAATTCATTATTTTTCTTCAATACCAAGAATTTCCTTATTTTAGAAATTCATTATTCCAACAATTAAGTAACAGAGATCACAGCATCTGGGAGTAAATTTTCTGCTTTCCATGACATTTACTAAGAGCCAAGGAGTTGGCTTAGCTCATTAGTCAGCTCTGCATAATTTTCCATGTATTTCATTAAATTTTATACTGGAACATTCATTTTAATCTTTTCATGATTTTATAACTTTGAATAAGTTTTAATCTCCTATTGTATTTATATTATTAAAAGACATTAAAATAATATATAAAAATAAAATGTATCTTATTAAACTATATAAAATAAAATTTATGTTATTAAATATAAAATATAAATTTATGTAATATATTTTAATACATAAACACTATATTGTTATACTATTATATATTATAGACCAATATTAATAAGTATTAATAATATATAATATGTTGATGTAGTATCTTATTTGTTATAATGTGTAATGAGTAATTTTTAAAACTATGTTTTTATTAATATTTGGCAGAAATTAAATGACTATAAATATACTTTTCATATTTATACTAATAAGTGAACAAGAAAGATCTCTGATATCCAAAAATTTGGCAACTGGTATAAAATTTAAGGACAGACAATGGCAGTTTTAGGAAACACTTCAGAGAAACCATCGTCTACCAGGTATTGCAGGCACTTTTGCACACCTTGTTGCATTTAATTCTCAAAACAAGACTCTAAGTTTGAAGTACTAATCCCTATTTTACAAAAGAGGAAATGCTCTCAGAAATATTTATAAGCTCAGCTAAGATCATATATCTGGCAAGACGGAGAACCAGGATGTATCCAAATGAATTACTTTTATCCCGGGACTGGGAAGTAAAGAAGACATCCATGACATTATTTTCTTGTGTTGCTTGAGTTGGTCACCATGACCAATCTACTGCTACGAATGAAGTGTTGGCAAATCTCGCTGTCCTCTGCTTATTTGCCGATAGAGCTCAGCTTGGGAGCTACATTATGGAAAAAACAGTTTTAAGTCCATTGCTAGTGTAACAAATTTCATTTTTCTTCCTTATGGATATGCTTTAACTCTGCAACTCATTTCAACTGTTCTTATGCAAATGTGTAGTCTCATCATCTCGGCCACCAGCAAGCCTCTGATCTCACTGTCACCATTTCTACCCCCACAATGTACTTGTTTCAAAAACAATTGTCCTAACAGAAGATACCTGTGAGAATTCCATCTCAAGTAATACCATCAATTGATAAAATGGCATCTTTCTGCCGATTAACATAAAAGATTCTTGCAAACATTATTAATAACAATACAACCTCACTCGATACTTAGGCCATAAACTAGAGGACATGTTATTGAGCATACCCTATGCATTTCAGGCAATTCTCTTAATCTTCCCAGTTGTGTATCAGCACACAAACAGGGAAAGGAAACTGAGTGTAAGCTGAGAAGGAATTCACACAAAGTCATACAGCTAGTTAGTGGTAGAACCAGATGCAATAACTGATCTTGATGTTACAGAACCACTTACTATTTATAAGAACTTAAGGTAAGACTACTGCTTAATTTTTCCCAACTTCAAGTTCCTCATCTTTACATGAGGGCTGTTAAGAGCTGTCCTGCCCTATTCCACAGGCTATTTGAGGAGATCAAAGGAGCTAATGGATGCAAGTGAGAATATTTTGCTAAAAGCATAAGCACCATAGAAATACAAGGTTTTATCAGCCTTTCTAACGCATCTCTCTTATAATTGAGTAGGAGTTTTATTTTTCTTTGGTGTAGCCACCAACCTTTCAAAGCAGCTTGGGACTACAGTTTAGTTTCAAGCTCAATCTAAAGATAAACTGCAATACAAAAATTAGTTTTTGGTGTGTCTCCCAAACCTATCCCATCCCACTCAGTGGCTAATCTGGGATGAGCCGGTTATATCATTCCAGAATAAGGGCACCCAGTGTCTACCGTACCTTAATTTAACTATATACAGTTAACATTTCTTTCAAATGAGATGGTGTTTTAAAGAATCACATCATGTGTAATTTGAAAATGGTAAAGTGTTTAGACTATTAGAAAGTGTACTATAAGATTCAAAACCTAGGTTTGATACATGGCTTTGCTACTAACTAGTTGTAGGCACTCAGGCTTCTTTCTCATCTTCTTGGGCCTCCTTTTTTCTCATCTATAGCAGATTGGACTGCATAATTCACACACTTTGTAATTTAACCACCATTTGCTGGAATTTACCAAATGCCAAGTCCTGTGCTTAGAGACAGGTGAAACTACGATCCTGCTCTAAGGGTTGCAACACCTGGTGGGGGAGCAGACGTAAACCAATAATAATAATTCAGCGTGGTATCTCTAAAGGCTCTTCCAGTTATGAGTCAAATGTATATGTCCCCTTTTTTCTCAAAATGTGTGTGTGTGTGTGTGTGTGTGTGTGTCAGCACATACCCATATACATACGCACACACAGATAAACACATCCTCATACAGGACCAAATTAATTGCAGAAAAGTTCAAGCAGAGACAGACTCTACAGGGCTAACTGTTAATTAAAGAAGGGCTATCACAGAAGATAGAAGAACTATATTTACTCATTGGATTTCATTTACAGGTACTTTGTCCATATTATGAGAGGTTTGTAAAAGTCTTGATGAACTTGAGCAAACCTTGGTGAAGAAATGTTTCCACATAGTTTCATGATTCCTGGGTCATTTCTGAAACCAACTGAATTCTCAGGTAGAGGTCTGCTCTGGATGTCTTCTGTCATCACAGCAACCCACAGAATGACTTTCCTTGATGACTGTGTTCCTCCTATGCAGGAAGAAATTTTGAGGATTCTCTAAAAACAATCACATCAGAGACTTTCAAGTCCCAGGATTCAGACTCAGAGTCTCTAAGCGTAGTACTGACTCTGCTACTTACTAAATATATGTCTGATCTAAAAAAAACTGACCCCACGCAAGTCATTTGATCCCTCTGAGCAACAAGGTTTTTTGTTTTTGTTTTTGTTTTTCAATTGAAAAATGATGACCCCTTTTGTCTACCACCTAGGAGGACTGGGAAATTCGAAATGCTTGAAGTCTTTAAAGAGGTTCACACATGTTAGACTGGGGTGTATATCTGGGGAGGTAAAATGGGAAAGAGCAGTAAGTGTTGGGAATGGGGTTTCAGTAAATAACAGCAACAGCAGTTCAGAGCTATGGGGACCTCTGAGATAACTTAGTCCCATATCCTCACTCCACAGATAAAGAACAAAGCCCATTAGAAGAAGGTCTGATTAAGACTTGTACTATATCATACTTTCATACTGATGCAAGAATAGCTATAGATTCTAGCCAAGTACTAAGAATTAGAAGTAACAACTAGTCATGCAAATATTTCATGAGTTCAGGAATGTTTAAGACAGCAACTGTTTCAATCATTTCTGTTTTGTTGTATGTTTTGTTATTTCTACAGTGAGTATTTACACACACTACTAATTTACTGGGTAATTCCTTTTCAGATTTAGTTTTATGCTCTAAAAGTATTCTCTCTCAGGGCAAACTATCTCTCAAGGCAATGAGGCTTAACATTATTTTTTTTTAAATCTAAATCTGTAAATATATGTTTTAAATATTATTTTAAAAGATTTTTATTTATTTATTTGAGAGAGAGAGGGAGAGAATAAACAGGGGGAAGGACAGAGGGAGAAGCAGACTCCCCTCTGAGCCAGGAGCCCAATGTGGGGCTTGATCCCAGGACCCTGAGATCATGACCTGAGCCAAAGGCAGACTGAGCCACCCAGGCGTCCCTTAAATATTACTTTTTAAATCTAAACCTGTAAATATATATTTTAGAAATATCCAGTCTTCTGAATTCCAATGATTGTATATTTCCTCTGGCTTCCATTAAACTTTTACCCTTGCAAGATTAATATCTTGGTGCTGTTTAGGGAAACTGCCTGCCTCTAAACCAAATCAGGCATTTCCAACCTGCCTGCATTCACTTTATTCATTCATAGACAATTTTAAGATAGATTTTTTTGAGAATTCAAGAGGTTGGTGGAAAACAATTATCCAGGAGTCTCCCACATTTCTGTTCTACCTCTGAACAGGGGCACTAACTAGCCTTTATTGCAGAATATACTTTCAAGGATGTTCATGGAGTTAACAGTCATGGAAGACAGTGGTAGTGTTTCTCTTTCAACAAAGGGAGGAAATGCTATATAGGCCAAGATAAAATATTCAGATTCCCTAAACTCAAAGACCCTCTCCTGTAATGTACTCACTGTGCTGGCAGGTGTCACCCGAACTTCTTTCTGCTGTGCTTTAGGATTTGGACTTCAGACAACCAGTGCAAAAATGCTGACACAGGCTATTCTCTCACTCTGAGTAAGAAACTGTCCTTCCTCTCTGATGAATAATCTTATGTCTTATATCAACATCCATAAACTGTGGCAGGCCAATTTGCTCGCTTGCAAGTAAATCTCAGACCCTCTGCAGTTCTCAGTAGTGGTTGCAGTGACTTTTTCACCAGCATGCCTTCCATCAAACGGAATCAGTTCAATCCCATTTCCATTTGATAAAGATTGGTTTAGAATATGCATATGGTGATGCCAAACTCGCCAAAGCAATATGAGAGGAAGTATGGGAGAAGGCTTCCTAGATCTTTATAAATCAACCAGGAAGGGAAAGCCAAATGTGATGTTTGTAACTATTTTAGCCACCTTGATTCAACCCTGGGGTGGGGGGGGGGGGAAGGGGGGGTGGTGACAAAAACCACACCTGTAAAGACATAGGAACAAAACTACAGAGAAAAGGAACCAGCCCTTACTCCAGGAGCTGCAGCAACCCAACTGCTATGTGTTGGAGAATGTATGGCCTTATTGTTTAGGGCAATTTGCTTCAGGTTCTTCTGTTTACTTTATCCAAATGCAGCCTGCTGATACAGTAGCCTCTGAGCAAGGTCTCCTACTGACTCATCACATATTCTTTCTTTGAACTACAACAATGAGACTTCTCAATCACTACAGTGACACAGATCACCAATTATCCTATTTTATTTTAATCCTTGTTATGACATACACACAGAAAAGAGCATAAAACATGTAAGTAAAATTTAAAAATTAAAAATAAAGCAAGCCAACATCACTACCCATGTTAAGTAAATAAAATATTCATAGCATCCCACACAGAGGCCCCTGCAAAATCACAATCCCTCCCTGTCCTTCTAGAGATGACCGCCCTTCAGAATTTTGTCACAAACACTTTCCTGCCTTTTTAATAGTTTTACCCACTAAGCAGGTCTCCCTAATCAGTATAGGTTAGCTTTGTCTACTTCTGAACTTTCTATAAATGGAATCATATTTTATGTATTTTTTATCTAGCTTCTTTGCCAGTTTCTATGTGACGTCCATCATATTTTTGTGCAAAGCTCTCATTGTTTCATTTGCATTGTTGCCTGCTCTTCCATCATATTAATATGTCACCATTTATTTATCCATAACACTTTGGTAGGCACTTGGATTGTTTTTCATTTGGGACAAAGAATAAAATCCTGACATCCACATTCTTGTAAAGATATCTGAATACTTATTTCCCAGATATATTTTAGGTTATATACCTAGGAGTGGAGTTTCTAGATCACAGGATATGCATATTTTCAATTTTACTACAAATGCCAAGGGTTTTTTTGCAAAATTGGCATATCAATTTATACTCCCACTAAAAGTATATGAGATTACCTATTTTAGTATATTCTCTGCAGCACTTGATATTGTCAGACTTTTTAATTGTTGCTGAAGAACTGAGAAGGTAATCTCATTGTGGTTTTACTTTGCATTCTGTTTACTTATTAAGTTGAAGAGCTTTTCATATATTTACAAGTCATATGGATGTTTTGTTGTGATTTGCCTGTTCACATATTTTGCCCATTTCTTTATTGAGTTGTCTGCTTTTTAAAATTTATGTGTAGGAACTCCTTATATATTCTGGGTACTGGCTCCTGAATCTGTGGTGCAAATATCCTCTTACATAATATGTGGCTTCCTTTTATTGTTGTTATGGTATTTGGTTACAATCTTAATATAGTCAATTACACTCAAATCCTTTTCCTTTGTGGTTACCACTACTTTGGAGGCAATTTCTTTTAAATAGAGATAATTTTTGTGTTACATGGGGAATGCAAACATTTATTCTATCGCTCAATATAGTCTTCAGTTTGGTATCAGTTGCTTCAGTTTACAAAGCATGCTGGGGTCTCTGGGTACCATCCTTCGAGTGGCCCACAAGAGACCTCTTTGGTAGTCCTTCCTTCCACTTTGCAAGCAAAGCAGAGTGGTCCTCTGACTTGCCATGGCCATGGTTAGGATGGGGCTGGAATGGGATCCTGGTCTTACAGTTCCTTGTCTGGTTCCTGACTCCCAGGGTTCCTCTGAGTTACAGTGCCAGCTATATTACCTCTCTAACAAAGGACAGGTGTGATGGGTTAGGGCAGGGCCTTAGGGTAGACGGATTCCATGAGAAAAATTTAAAAGCCCTAACACATTCTAGTGGAAATCAGAAAGCTGACCACAGTAAAAAGGCTAGGAACCAGTCCCCAATTTCTTTATGCCCGTGGAGACCTGGCTGACTTAACTGCCATCGTTTTAACTTCCTCAGTTCCATTAAGCCTTCATTACTTCTATTTCTGTCAACAAGCCCAGGGTTACACAGATGAGTAGGACCCTTGCTCAGATGGACTGACTTTCTGGATACACTGCTAAGAATTCCTTTATGGTACCCATCTGGAATTCCCAACACATCCAGAGAAAACCAGTCGCATAATATTTGTCCTGAGCGGGGAATGTAATGGCTCTGATATGCCTAGGCCTAGTAGTGCCTGTAATTATTAAATCTCCCAGCCAGGTTCCATCCAAACTGGATAATCAGCTTCTTCTGTGTGTACTGGTTTAAGAAATCCCTCCTTAAACTGAGATCATGAAGATATTCTACATTATGTTAAAAAAGCTTCAAAGTTTTGACTTCTACACTTAAGGTTTTAATCCACAGAAATTTCATTTTGTAACATGAATGTTATGATAGAAGTCAGCCAACTGTCTCAGCACGATTCATTCCTGGTTTACCTCTGATACCATTTCTGTTACAAATCAAGTGTCCACTTATGTGGAGATCTGTTTCTAAATTCCTCACACTGTTCATTTAAAGGATGATGAGGTCACCACTCACCATAAAATAAGTAGACAGGGGCGCCTGGGTGGCTCAGTCATTAAGCGTCTGCCTTCGGCTCAGGTCATGATCCCAGGGTCCTGGGATCGAGCCCCGCATCAGGCTCCCTGCTCGGCAGGAAGCCTGCTTCTCCCTCTCCCACTCCCCCTGCTTGTGTTCCCTCTCTCACTGTGTCCCTCTCTGTCAAATAAATAAATAAAATCTTTAAAATAAGTAGACAAAGCTGTTATTTATTGTTTACTAGAGTAAGGGAGAAGCCTGCTCATCAAGATCAGTCTCTGAGAAGAATAGCTGATCTTCTTCAAGGTTTTAGGAAGCACACATTTTGAGAAATGTAAATGATATTATCTGGAAATGTGGTTAATTCAGATAAAACTGTTATTCATTTATTGGCACTCAGAATTGGGTTTATTGAAATGAGTCTAGCACTGACTGGCTGACTTTCAGAAAAGAGGGGTAATACTGATTGGTTGGTTTGCAAATTCTGTTTGCTATGGCAAGTTACTGTTGATTATTTGAACAAGCTTAAAACTGGCTCAGATGACAATTTGTTACCACAGCTGTAGAACAACCAATCATTTCCTAGTTCCTTTGTGGGAATTCCTAACACGTCAGTTCCGTTGGTCTACTTGTCTAACCAAGGACCAATATCGCACTGTGTTAATTACTATAGCTTTCTGATGAGTCTTAATATCTGGTACAACAAGTTCTCCCACTTTATTCTTTGTTTTTCAGGAGTGTCTTAGGTATTCTTGTCTATTCTACTTCCATATATATTTTAGGAATTGCTTTGTAAGCTATATATATGCAAACTTACAATTTTGCATTATATTAAAGCTCCAGATCAATTTTGGAGAATTGACTCTCTATAATATTGAATGTTTTGATCCAAGGGTATGGTGTATTATTCCTTTTGTTGAGGTCTCAAAAATTCCTTCATGTCTCAAAAATTTTTGGAATTTTCTCCATAAAGATTTTATATGTCTTTTGGTAGCTTTATTCTTAGGTCTATCGTGTTATTTCATAGTATTGTGAGTGGATATTTTCTAATTATCTTTAAGGTATTTATTCCTACCTTAATTATATTGTGTTCAGATATCATGCTCTGTATGTATTTAATCCTTGAACAATTGTTAAAACCTGCTACCAAAATTTAGGTCAACTTTTATAAATGGCTATATTTATATGTACTCAGAAGGAATGAGTGTTGAGCAGTTATTGGATGCAATGTTCTGTATGCACCTTAGGTCTAGTTTGTAATAATATTGATTGGCTATACTCTATCCTTACTGAGTTTTCATCTGCTTGATCTACCAATTACTCAAAGAAATTGTTAAAATCTACCACTGTGATTGTGTAATTTTTTATTTCTCTTGCAATTCTGTTGAATTTTTGCTTTGCATATTTTGAAACTGTGTTATTAGTTGCATATGAATAAAAAATTATAACTTCCTAGTGAATTAAAAGGCTTATCATTATAAAGTGACCCCCAATTGCTCTGGTAATGGTTTTTACCTTATACCTTGTCTGATATTAATATCATTGTCTTTCAGTTGGTAATTTTACAGTATTATCTTTTTCCATTCTTATAGTTTTAACCTATCTATATCTTTATGTTATCTATACTCTTTACATACTCTTAGTTGTCTAATATGACAACCTTTATTTTTAATTGCATAATTTTGTCCATTTATATTTTAATATTTTTACTTATCCATCTTAATATCTTCCTTCATTCTTTCTATTTGTACACTTCTGTATACTCTCTGTATACTCTTCTAAATACTTTGTCTTTCCTTTTTTACTTTCATTTGAAATCTTTTAAAATTATCTTTTGCTATTTATTTGTCTGGGAGTAAGAATTATTTTTCTGTTCTTTTAGTGGTTACTGAAAAAAATACAACATGATTAACATATCAAGGTCTACATTTAATTAATACCCTTACCTTACCCTCTTCCTGAATAGTCTAGGAGTTTAACTTTTTTTCTTCACCATACCCTTGACATATATGCTACTATTTTAGTACATTTTTATTGTCCCTAAGGTAGGGATTAAAAGAGAACTAGAATTTGTAACTTCACAGTTTATCTTCCTAGACCTCACTTTTGTAATACTTCTAGATCCTGGCAAACATGGGATGCCGGACCATTAGGACATCATGTGATCATGCAGCCAGAGCTGCCTATCATGAATGTGGTTCCATCAGACTCACCAAATCATATGGCCTGCTAGATTCAATAATGACCCATTATTACATAGAGATTTTACACCTGTTTTTAGACACAAGCAGTGATAGAGGAGATGAGTAAGGTGCATAAGTAAGCATCTCAGAAGTCCATGCCTTTCACCACTATTGCACTAATACTTCTCTCTCCACTCATATCTCTGGTTGCACAGGAGTCTTTTATGACCATCTGATAAAAAAGAGAAAAAGCTTAGGTCATGGATAGGTTGGCTCCATATGTGGATACAAGCTGAAAATAGAAAGCAGCTGCACTAAAGCTCCATACAGGAGTAGCCCTGAAAGATACTTCTAAGGAGAAGTCTTTCCAAAGGACAGGTCCTGGGGCTAGTATACCTATCATCAACTTTGTGTGGAAAGAAAGTGGTCTGAAGTAAGAACATACAGAGATTCATGGTCAGCGCAAAAGTTTGGCTGGTTGGCCAGAGGCCTAGAAGGAGACAGAGTGGAAGATCAAGGAGATCTAGAGAAGAAGCTTTTGGGTAGGCATAGGGGAAAGGGCAAGAAGTGTAAAGAACTCTGTACTGTGTGTTAATATCCTCCAGGGAGCACCTATCACAAAAAAGTCAGTAAACAACCGAGTAGATAAAATTACCTGGCCAGTTGATGTAGGTCAGTGTCATTCACTGTACCCTCCCAGTTCTGCTCAGTGGCATAGTAGGATCATGGGGAAAAAAAACACCACTACAACAAAACAACTGTGGAAGTAGGCTCGTAGGCAATGGATGGACCCAATATCATGGGCTCTTCCTCACCAAGACTGATCTAACTACTGTCCCTGTCTAGTACCTAACATTCTAGAAAAGAAGACCAAAATTAAGCCCAAATATAACTGCATCCCTTGAAGAGACCAAGTAATCACTTGGTGATAACTTGATTCCATTGTACCCTTTCCATCTTAGAAAAGGCAAAAATTGGTATTGGTTGGAATTGACACATTTCTAGGCATGTTTTTCTTTCCTGCAGGCAGGGTCCTCACCAACATTACTAAGCAAAGACTAATAGATTATTTGATGCACAGATACAGGATCCCACATGGCATCAAGCCATTAAAGAACCAAGAATCCAAATCTGCAGCAAATGAAAAGCAGTAATGGGCACATAGCTTGTGATCTTCTGACATACTACATGACCCCCACACTGCTGGCATAAAAGAGTAATGAAGTGGTTTTTTGAAGTCAGAGCTAATGTACCAGGTTAGAAATGATTCTGTGAAGTTGGAATGGTATCCTTGAGGAAGTAGTGTATACCTAAATGAATGACCATTATACAGAACTGTCACCAGTAGGTAAAATACTGGGGTATAGGAACCAAGGAGCAGAAGTAAGAGTGGCCTGGCTTGTGATCATTGCCAGTGAAACACTTTGGGAATATGGGCTTAATGCTTCCACAATGTTTGTCTTTGTAAGTCTAGAGCTAGTGTCAGACAAGATGCTCCTTGAAAGAAATGGTTCACAAAGAAGGTGCCATCCCTCACACTTTAAATTGATTGAGAGAAAAAGAAAAATTAAATAGTAATAATAATAGTAGTAAGGGTCTTTCTTATGAAAGCACAGAGAAGAGGCTCCTAAGCCAAATAGATGTGGGTTTTTTTTGTTTTTGTTGTTGGGTAAGGAGGAAGGTAGGGATTAAAAGAGAATTAGAAAAGGCAGGAAAGACTTCCAGGAAGAGATAATGACTGAATTGGATTTTGTAGGAAGGAAAGCAATTAATCATGCCGATGTGAAGGTGAAAGTCATTCAGGCAAAAGGCAGAGAAACTTACGCTAAGACAAGGAGATGTACAGATTTCAGTAAGTGAAATGGAGTTTGAGAGGGAAAGGAATGTGCCAGAAGGTTAGGCTGCAGAGGCAGAGGACAAAGCAAAAACCTTTAATGCTAAGGATGCCTGGGGGCAATAGGAAGTCATCAAAAGGTGCTAATCAGGAGAATGAGGTGATTCCTTGTCCACTGAGCAAATTGAACTGAGAATGCTCATTCTTGTGTACCTTGTCCTTACCTCATTCAGAAAAGAAACACTCTCCTTTTAACAACAAATCCATACCCTCAAGAGATTTATAGACTTCTGGAGAAATTCCAGTGTAAGACTCCAAGTTCAGAACCAACTGTTTTTGAGAGAGAGAGACAGAGGGAATCTTTACTTTTGAGAGTGTGAAAGTGTTTTTTACTTTTTTGGGGGTGGGGGGAGATTTTTGGAAAACCAGGCCCTGATTACAGAGGCAGAGGGTATAATTATTTCAATAATAAGTTGTCTCAGGAACCAGTATTTCCATTAAGAAAAGAGGGCAAGGAAAGCTACAAGAAAATCCACTGGGTTTTAGCTCTGCAAAGAATCACAAATTTGTGAAATCCAGGGCGATACTTTGCTAAGAGATTCCTCTCAGGAAATAAATAAATAAATCAGATCACAAACATGCACTTGCTAATTGGCCCTCGGTTAAAAGTGACTCCATTTTCCAGGCCATTAAGGAACATTAGCCCATGGGCAGTACTTCCCCATTTCCTTTGAGATTTTGGATTTAAAGCCCAGGATGCATTAGAAACCTTGTTCCATTGAATATATTCTCCTCTGCCAGCTTCCCTTTGGACTTTTGATATTTATAGCTAATTGCTCCTTTCTCAGTGCTCGAATAGCTCTTTCTGACAACCAGTCCCTGTACCTGTCTTAACTTACAGGACTGTGAATGCAGGAGTCAGTGAGCCTTTTCTGTGAATTGCAAGAAACAGGAAATTTTAGTCAGAGGGACTTTGAACTGCACACTTGCCACTTGCTAGTGGCCTGAGGCAATGGAACCTCACCAGGTCTCAGTTTGCTAATCCATGAATTGGAGACACAAGACCTCCCATGAAATCTTATTACTGTGTTCCTTTAATAAGTGGTTCTTAGCCCAAGCCATACATCACTTGGGGAAGCTTTCAAAAAGACCCTTGACAGGGTCTCATACTTGGAAATGCTGATTTAGTGGACGAGGGCATTAGCATCTTTTAAAAGCTCCTCAAGTGATTCTAAAGGGCAGCGATAGTGGACAACCACCGCCTCAAACCAAGCCATCCCAGCCAGGAAACAAGTACAAAGTAAGGTGGGCATCAGGCCTGAGCGCACTGCTCTTCACACTGACCTAGTGAACAGATTAAAGGCTCCCTCTTCTCTGCATGTCATGTCCTTTGCTGTCCCAGCCACAGGGAGGAGGGGCAGTCTCCATTTCAGACTAGCAAAATTTATTGACCCCAGAAGAAAAAAAATGAGTAAAAGAGTAGGGAAGGAGCCTGATGCCTTTACTTCTTCTGTGGTGGTAGGACCTTGTGAGGAGCAGACCAAAGGCCTAGAACTACTACCTTGCAAACATCCCCAGACCTTCTGCAAACTGTAACCCCTGGCGGGAAGCTTTTTCTTTTGCCTGGAGGCCTGGAGAAACATCTCATATTAAGCGCAAGAACTAATATTCTGTGATCATTTGCCCAACAGGGATAACTCTACTAAGCACATGCACAGCGTTTAGGCTTCCGGCATCAGTCTGTAAAGGGCCGGCGGCGGGGGTGTGTGTGCCAGCTCTCAGGGGGATTGAGAGATCTGGAAGGTTAAGCAGAACCTCCCCTCAGGACCACAGAATAGACTCCTGTCTGCCACACACTGAGATCTCTCAGCTGCTGGACTACTCTAGGCCAGTTGGTTCTCAAACGTTAGCATGCATCAGAGTTACGTAGGGACTTATAATTAACCATATACAAAGCCACAAAGATAAGCTTAATCAGTTTTAAAAGGCAGGCAACAAAAAGATAATGTTAAAATATAAAATGTAAGCATGTAGAAATATACAAATGCAAACTAGAGACTCCTGAGTCTCACCTCAGAATTCCTGATTCAGTAGATCTGCATCTCTAACTCATTCCTAGGGGAGGCTGCTCCTGGCTGGAGGCCCCACTTGGAGACCCTCTTCTAGGGCACCAGCATGGAGCAGCTCCCACCGGCTGGGTTAGCAAGGATCAGATATGTTTGCTCCTCAATCTGTTAATGATTCTCTTCTTTCAGTGTAATTTAATCAAACAATAGGTAACTAATGCAATACACGTGTAAATAAAAGAGTTTGTTCTGTTTTTCTCTGAAAATTAAATAGAATATTTTGGAAATATCCCATAGGAATGTTGCTTTTAAAAAAAAATCATCCAGGGGCCCCTGGCTGGCTCAGTTGGTTAAGTGTCTGCCTTCGGCTCAGGTCATGATCCCAGGGTCCTGGGATCAAATCCTGTATCGGGCTCCTCACCTGCTTCTTCCTCTGCCAGTCATTCCCCCTGCTTGGGTACTTTCTCTCTCTCTCTGACAAATAAATAAATAAAATCTTAAAAAAAAAAAAATCATCCAGCTAGTGACTTCTCAGGTGAGAATACTGTTTTGGAGTGTTGGGGCAGGAGGTGGGGAGGCAGAATGATAAAACTCTTGAATTCCTGCATTCAGGGTGCTTCATGGGGGTTTTATAATGTCTTTGCTCCACTTTAAAGATATTGAAAGTGGAAAAGACCTTGGCACTACAACAACATATCAACTCAATGTGTATATACACACTTTAAATTAAAGAAAAATGTTTCTGAGAGACCTTCTCCAAAAGTGTTTATGATATTTTTATTCTCCTCATCCATTCATATATTTTGTTCATTCTTACTTATATATATTGAATTCATAAATCAACTAACCAATTACTGATGCCTGTAACTACTAAAGTCAAATCACACTAATTTTGTTTTTACCTACATATTGACCACAGAGGTTTCTCTTCATTTTAAGGACTTGCAAATAGAAAAATAAATTCACTTCGGAGTTATGAAAGTATTCCGTCACAAAAGGGAAAAAGGAATCTTGTTCTAATGACTTGGAAGGAAAGACTTTCACACATATACACCCACACCCATGCTCCTGCACCCACACACAGAATAGGCGGTGTGACTCAGTACCTCGCGCTACATCATAAATACTGTTACGTAGGATTCCATTTTTTATAAATCGCTTCTTTCTCCTTTACCTGATATTTAATTAGGTGAGAGTTTTTAACATTTCTATATGCTATTATTTTTTTTTAAGATTTTATTTATTTATTGGAGAGAGAGAGAGCACACCTGCAGAGTGAGTGGGGAGAGTTGGGGGGGGGAACAAACTCCTTGCTGTTCTGGGAGCCCAACAGTGGGCCTCAATCCCAGGATTCCAAGATCATGACCTGAGCCAAAGGCAGACACTTAACTGATTAAGCTAGCCAGGCATCCCTCTATATGCTATTATTTTATATTTGTTCAATATAATACAGTTTCTCCTTTAAGAATTATTATTGTTATTACTATTGTAAATTATTATTGGAGACTTCATAAAGCATTTTACTTCTTGCACCAAAGTTGGATATATATCTAAGAATGCTGCCTAATTAATTGCATTGTATCATTATTTTTGATATTTTACTGCTCTGGAGACTTAAATGTTATGTTAGTCTTTCATTAAAACTGTATCCTGTTCTGCCTGGGAGACTCCTGGTTAATTCCTAAAGCTGCAAGTGATACATTTACTCTTTGAGTCTCTCTAACTAGAGCTTACTTCTACATTAGAACTAACTTATGTTGTATCACGCATATTTATATTGCATATATTTGTTTACTGCTTATGGCAAACCAAACCCCATATCTTATTTGGGCAAACTTTTTCCTAAAGTTTGTTTAGAAGAAAAAAAAATCAGAAATAGTCTTTAAAACTATGAATAATTAGATCAATGAGAGAAGAAAAATCCCTACCAATTATTAGAATACATTATAAAGCCACGATGTGATATTAGCATAAAAAGACATATTTCAGTAAAAAAAAAAATAGGTTACCCAGATATAGACCCCATTACAGACAGAGGGAGAGACACTGAAAATCAAAAGTAGAGAAGGTACTCAGGGCACCTGGGTGGGTCAGTTGTTAAGCGTCTGCCTTCGGCTCAGGTCATGATCCCAGGGTCCTGGGATCAAACCCCGCATCAGACTCCCTGCTCCGCGGGGAGTCTGCTTCTCCCTCTGACCCTCCTCCCCATGTGCTTTCTCTCTCTCTCATTATCTCTCTCTCAAATAAATAAATAAAATCTTTAAAAAAAAAAGTAGAGAAGGCACCAACCAATACATAGAGTAGGGATTAATGGTTACAATTTGGATTAAAAATAATTTAGAACCTTATCTCATCCTGTACATTCTTTACTTCTAGACTCAAACCATTAAAAAAATTGTAAGAAAGGTAATCATGGTGAAGTATATGGACAGGAGAGCATGTTCCAAAATTATCAGTGATAAAAGATGTGCTTTCATGAATATACACAGAGATAGATAATAGATGATAGACCATTACAGATCTTTTTTGATCGACCATTTTTATATGGTTAAAATAAAAAACTGACAACATCCAAAAAAAAATAATCTGGCAAAAACAAATTCTGAAAATTTGATAGAAACAAATACTTGTTGATAAGGACTTATGAAAATTAATGTGAAAAATAATAAAGTTCTAAAATAAATACAGAGGAAAATAAACTTAAAAGAGTAAACAAAGTTAGCTCACAAAGATGGAAATGTGTACACCTCACTAGTAATCAAAAAAGGCAAATTAAAATCATGAGATACAATTTTCAACTACCAAATTAAAAACCATTTGAATGATAATACATAATTCCATCCAGTGGGCAGGGCAATAGGCACTCTCATCAATTATTGCTTAAACTCCTTGGAAAGTAAATTGCAATTATGCATAAAAATATTCATTCATCCTTCTTAACATTTTGGGAAAATTATCCTAAATTATTTTGTAATAAATGTGGATTTTTAAAGAGAAACCTAGACTTGCACCCAATATTCATATTCCTTTTCCGTCGGGTGAAGTTATTACTGGGAAGGGACTGCCCAGCCCGTTTTGCAGTTAGGTGGAGCCATATGGCTAAGTTCCAGTGAATGGAACGGGGAAAAACTAATCTAAGCTACCCCCAGTACTGGCCAGACTCTGTAGATTCAAAGCTTAGATTTCTATGATTGGTGCCTAGCCTTAAACAAGTTATCTAACACTTTGTGCCTCAGTTTCCTCATCCGTAAAATGAGTTTTATAAAAGTCCCTACTTCATAGGGTTAAGTGTTAAAAATGATTTAATACATAATAAATTCTTAGACCAATGTCAGGAGAGCAGTAGGTCAGGAAAGCGTAAGCATGGCTAGAACCATCAAGAATGGCAACATAAGGTTTCACCCCAGAAGAGAAGTTGTCTGCCTTGATCCACGGGGTGGGTCACAGGTTTCAAAATGAAGGAGACTCAGACTTCCCAGGACATGCCCTCCTTTCTCTTGAAAATTCTGGACAACAGTGTTGAGATCATTAGGCAGTGTTTACAGTGGCACGGAACCCATACTGTGATCTAGCAGACCCTCTCAAGGCCATCTTGTCACCACAGATCTGGGAACACCAATCACCCTGACCCCTCCAGAGGATGAAAAGAAGGGTTATCTGGTTGAAGCTTTCCAGGGAGTCTCAGTATGAATCCACTTAGTGGCCCTGAAGGTGAAATGTTACTTATATAAGTAAAGGTCTGTGGCTAGAAATTGTGATAAGAACACAAGTAAAATAGAGAGCCTCAAGAAAACACCTCTACACCTCTCTTGCCCTGGGCATATATTTGCCTTGAAGTAAACAATATCTTTTAAAACTTTATTTAACAACCACTTATATAGCACTTAGTATGCAAAAGGCATTGATTTAAGAAGTACACCCAATTAATTCATTTAATCCTCATAACAAACCAGCAAGGAATACTCATTTATTACCCATATTTTACTGATGAGCTTAAGTAGCTTGCCCAAGGTCACACAGATAGTAAGTGATAAAACCACAATTCAAGCCCAGACAATATGACTCCCCAGTCTGTTCTCTGAGCTGCTAAGCTCTCTCGCCTCTCTTGCCATACCAAAGGAGATGCCCATTAATGCTATTTTTAATACTACTTTATATTAGTACAGCATAATTTTAAATTTACATAAAGCAGTCACAGTGATTAGCCACAGATTCTCACCAGAGTCTCAGGAAGCAGATAAGATTGTTATTGATTCTCATTTTCCATAAGAGAAAATTTAGACTCAGAGAATCAAAGTCATGTTTAGAGGAACACATATCTGAAATTCAGTTCCTGGTTATTTGACTACTGATCCATTATTCTCTTTACTCCACACTGGTTTTCTCAATTCTCTATTTTCCCTTAGGGAGAATTGAAAATAAGATTTTTTTTTTCTTTCTTCTTATTCCCTTCAATGTTAGGAGAGTGATTATATCGAAGAGATGATTTTTTCTTTAACCCAGAAAGTTAAGCAATTCTTAAAATTACTAGGAATGTTTGATTTCAATCTTTTCAGGTAACCCATTTACTTATTAAGAGTCAGAAGGGCTTTTGAAGCTTGACACAATTGTACAGGATGACTGGGTAGAACATGGCAGTCCCTTTCCCCCTTCATCTTCAGCCAGCACATTGGACTGCTCCTTTGCCAGCTAGTGAGGCAGGCATGTTGGGACGGTGCATAGGCAGGAACTGAAAGATGGGTAGACAAAACCCTGGGGCTGCAAGAAGGGGACCTGGGTTCTAGTTCCATATGAACTCACGACCCACTGGGGGAGCCTCAGCAAATCCCTCATCCTTCAGACCTCAGTCTCCCATCTGAGTATGGGTTTGGAATGAGGCCATTGCTGAAGTCCCTCCCCACTTCCCAACTCCTCTGGTGACCTGAGCCCTTCCTCTGGGTTTCCATGTGACTTTGGAAATGGTGGGTCTCAGTAGCCTCATCTGTAAACCAGGAGCAATGCTATTTATCATGAGTATCACTCTGGATTGATGAATGCATCAAAGAGGATGCTAAATACAAATGCCTTTAAATACAAAACGCGCTCTGTAACAGGCAAATAACTTACTATCTTTAAATAAATAGAAAAGGAAAGGTAATTAATATTTCAGCAAGGGAAGGCATCATTACAGATCTTCATAAAGCCCTTAACGGGTTAAATGCTCGGGCATCTGGTGAAATACTAGCCTCAGCTGTTTAAGTGACATCTTCTTGGGTCAAATTTCTCTTCTCTCTCCAATCCATCTGCTCACAGCTTGTCATGATAAACACTTCTGAGTTACAAAGCAAAGAGTACACAGCAACAAGAGAGGGACAGCATCTTGGATCTTAACTAGACAATAATATCAGAGCAAAAACAGTGCCCAGTCATCTATTTGTCATTCGCCCGCCCCCTCCCCACGCTGCCTACCCATCTCTGCCCCATCTCTCTTTGTCTCATGTGTCACAGGCATACGTCAGGCAATAGACAAGCTGAAAGGAAGAAATCAAAGTCATCCGTAAGTAACTGAAAGGGAGAGGTAGGCCTAATGGGTAAGAATAATGCCAGGAGGAAAATCTACATGTCATTTGCCCTTGGTTCAATGAAAGTAGACTGTGTCACGTGATTGATACTCCCTAGAATAGAATTATCTCAGTGTGGTATCCCAGGGGTCTATGGCACTTGGCTTATCTAGGCACTTGTGGTGATTTGTTCTGAGACCTCAGCCAAAAATTGCTGACTGGTCAGACTCAGTTTCCTTATTTGCAAAAGCAGGTGGTGTTTGGTGGTAGCGATAAACAGCTACACCAGTGTAGTCATTAGGCTTACATAACAAAGTCTCTGACAGAGCTTGGCACATAGTGGTGGTCAACATTTTTTTATTGACTCTGAATCTGGTGCACTGGAAAGAGCACTGTTCTACGTTCTTGCACGCCCAACGAGGACTTTGGCCTTGCAACTCCTTAGGAGCGAACCAAGTTTCAGAGCAAGGGAGTATAGTCTTCAGAGTCAGGATTAACATTCCTGGCTCTGTTTCCTCTTATGGAAAATGATGGAATTATTTAAGCATAAATTCTCTCCTTGCTCTGATGTTGGGAAAGTCCATGCTTCCGCCTTGAAGTTCCGATTCCTTTTAAAACCAAAAAGTTATACCATTCCGAATGTACTTTGTATGAATAAGCACACTCTCAAAAGCCACTCCCTTCAGCCTTAAAGTCACTAACACCAAAATGACCTCAGTAACCATTAAATAGATTATGGTGCATCCATATAATGGTAATAATGGTTATTTCATAATGGTGCAATTTCAGATGATAATTTTTAAAAATTATCTTTGACTGTAATTTCTTGTTCATCTCTCATAAACATGCATTCCTTATGTACTCAAAATAATAAAAGAGAGAGTTGTCCAAGCCAGGAGGAAAGGAAGAGTCAGCTGAAAATTGACTCAGCACTTATTATGTTAGGTGCAAAAAATGTAATTTTGCCTATAGATGCATTCTTTATCAATGAGGTCGTTTGTCTCCTCCCATGGAAGAAAAAAAATGCGTGTGTTCTATAACAGTCCCTAAAAGAACCTGCCTCCTTTTTCTCTAGCTTTGCTTAAGGATCCAATCTCCTTACTCATCCATCTGGCCAACAAGTGCCCTCCTTGTGGCAAGTATTGTGCTGTGGGATCAGGATACATAAATGAATAAAATGACTTCTGTTTTCAAGGATGCGAAATAATGGAAATTGTCACACACTGCTGGTAGGAGAATAAACTGGCACATCCATTTTGGAAAAGTAGTTTGATCTGTTGTTACAATGAAAGATGTGATTTCTTATTTTAGGGCCCAGCCTTTCCACACCTAGACAAAGTTCTTGAATATATGCAAGCATTGCATGTGTGTAACTAGCAGTCCCATATAAAGATGTTCAGGGCAGCATTGTATGGAATAGAAATGAACAAACCAGAAACAGTCTAAACATACATGTGCGTGAACTACAGTTGCATAGATCACTATTAGCGAATTTTAAACATATAATGGCGAACAGAAAATAAGTCACAGAAGACCATATATAATATAGTTTCATTAGAAAAAGATCAAAAGAGTCAAAACTAAACAATATATAATTAGGGACACATATGTCTGTGGAAACTACAAGAAGCAAGAAAACAAAGAACAATGTTCAGGAGAGTGGTTACCTCTGAGAATGGGGGAACAAGTTTATTTACTAGATGAAGAGCACTGGGAGAATTTCAAAGGTGTTAAGGATGTAATGGATATATGAGTAATAATTGTATTATTACTCTTGAAGCTATATAAATATAACATATACAGTCCTTGTATGTATAACATTTCAATTAAAAATAAAACAAAATGTGAAAAAATGGGACAAAATACACACACACACACACACACACACAAAAGAAATCAATCTTGCCTTTAAAGCCCAAATCAAACATTTTCTCTGACCTCACTGATATTCCACCCCCATCTTTTGTTTCCTTTTTTATATTTTTATTATACTTGCCTTCCTAGCTTTTAATTTCTACTTCATGTGAGCATAGTTTAGGTAAAGATCTTATCACGGGGGTGCCTGGGTGGCCCAGTTGGTTGAGGTCTGCCTTGGGCTCAGGTCATGATCCTGGGGGCCTGGGATCAAGTCCAATGTCAGGTTTCCTGCTCAGAGGAGAGTCTGCTTCTCCCTCTGCCTTTCCCTGCCACTTGTGCTCTCTCTCTCTCAAATAAATAAATAAATCTTAAAAAAAAAGATCTTATCACCTACAGACTGCAAACATCTTGACTGTAGGATCTGTGTCACATTATCTCTGCTTCACCCACAGCAACTATCTTGGGAATCACTTATAGCATGTACACAGATACTGGGATTGCCCTCAAAACTTGAGTTAAAATCCTGGTTTTATGACTTAAAATTTACAAGATGTTGGCAACAGCTTCTACTATGAAATGCTAGTAACTTCCACCTATCAGAATCGTATATTCAGGATTTTTCTGAGAGCTCACTGAGATACTGTTTGATAAGCTGCACTATGAAGCATTATATAAATGTTTATTTGGGCCCTTAAACATACAAATAATTTTGATACAGTGTTACTGTATCATGTTCCAGGCCCTAATCAATGTGTAAGAAAGAGACATGCCTTACAAAGAGTGAAATGACTTAAGTGAAGGAAGGTACTGAGGTGGGTCAGGAATGACCCACCTGGGAATACAGAGTTCTCTAAAAGAAGTGAATGAGAAATTCTCAACGTTGCATATTCTGAGCCAGAAGAGGCTATTGATCACTCTGCTTCCCAACCCTCTGACAGAGGCCAGTGCAATTTGGGGTCACGGAGCAATGTAAAGTATCCTCGAAGACATGAAGAGGAGCAGCTAGGAAGTAGATGCACGACAGATCTGATAACAACTAAAATACCAGAACCTGCTTTTACCATGAAACAATCTCATTATTTGTCAACACTTTTCTTAAAATATAAAATTGGAATTTTTTAGACTCACTGTTCTAGACAGTGTTTAAAAACTTGAAAGTTGACTCCCAGTTTGTTAAAAACATTTTAAAATATGTTCTAAAGGTGTTTACCAACTTTTTTTGGAAAAAAAAAATTGTTTAAAGAGAATAAATGGGGGAAATTGGATTTACTTTATTTGAATCTATGTATATTAAAATGTCTACTTCGATTCACATTTTCTTATTTCCAGAATGCTTTAGGACATATTGTTTTATTTAAACATCTGTGAAGTGAATATTATAAATCCCATTCAATAGAAGACAGGTCTGAGGTGTAGACAGTAAGTGACAGAGCCAATTTCAAAACATAAGTTTACTGAGTTTAGACCTCTGGCAATTTCTACCCATTTGTCACCCATTTACCTTGGTTGGATCACCTCCCTACTCTGACTCTCATGTATTTTATTCAAATGTAAAAGCTATGCCTGGCACATAGTAGGCATGCATCACATGCTTATTGAATAAATGAACTCATTTTTTTCATTCAACGTCTTTAAAGACCTACCGTACATAAGACATTTTTAAACACTCAATACTATGCTCCCTTAGTCCAGTGTTGCTACAAAATAAAGACATTTTCAGATATGCAACAACCCCAAAATTTGTCTCCCATATACCTAGCTGAGCAAGTCAATTGATAACATACTCTAGGAAGCCACAAAATAATGAAGAAGAAAATATGGAATCCAAGAAAGAGAGGTTCCAATCCAGGAGCACAGGGAAACCCCAGGATGATGCCCTTCCAGGAAGACATAGAGAATAAGCAGTTTTAACTGTAGCAAGATGTCAGAAAGCTTGGGAGAGAGAATTTCATTGGGAAAAAAAGAAGAAAAAGGGAATTTCCTATAACTGTGTGATCAGGAGCCCCAAATTGTGGGGATATGGTAAAGCCATGCTACTTGATTTTCAAGATTAAAAGGATGTTAATAAGAAAAGAAATTATATAGAGAGGCATTGTATAAATATAAGTAAACTAAAATGGAGCATAATATTGAGCTATTGAATGTAAGAAAAGTGAATCCAGTTACTATTGTTTCCTTTTTTTTCCTTCTTCAACTTTTTTTTAAATAAATGTATTTTTCCACTTTTTATTTTGGGAAGGTAGAGAGACAAGGATAATGAACCCTTACCCCTATGTATGCATCTCCCAGCTTCAAAAATTATCAACTTAAAGCCAATCTTATTGTATCTAAACCCCTACATATTTCCACCCTTTACAGATAATCTTGAAAAAAATCCCTGACATCGTAGTTTCTGTGAATATTTTAGTATATACAGATAGTTGTCTAGATTTTAAAAATAATTATTTAATGTCATCAAATATCCATTCAGTATTCAATATCCCAATAGATTCATGAATGTACTTTTTCTACAACTTGTTACTTTAAGCCTTTATACAATATATCTTCATTTCCTAATGTTTTAATTTGTGACATGAGATATTTAAAATATACAAAAATACAGAAAATAATTAACAGATATGCATCTAAATATCAACTGGATTTATACATTGTTTATAAACATTTTACCATATTAACCACAGAATTTAAAAGAAACAAAAACATATTTTGGGGAGAAAAAGTATAATCATTCTTTAAGAAATAGAACATGTTTTTAGAAACATAAAAGAATACTAAGAAATAGAAAGTTCAGGCTACAAATTTGCCCTACATCTCCCTGAAATTCAATTCCCCTTTTTTCTCCCCAAAGATCGTATCTGTCCTGGCATTAATATGTATCCTTCCCATTTGTTTTATGAGCTTAGTATACACATAAGCAATTACAAATAGTACCTTGTATTATGTTTTTTTGTTTTAAATGGTACTGTGCTGTGTGTATCCTATTATATCTTTTATTAACCTCAACATTATATTTCTGAAATTTATCCATATTAATACACAAAGATTAAGTTCATTTATTTTAATTACTGCCTCAAATTTTGTTGTTTATATATTCATTCTCCTACTAATGGACATTTAAATTATCCCGACTTTAGTTTTACATTTTCTTTCATAATGATCATTCTTGAACAGATATCTTCATGTAGATATGTGAGAGTTTTCCTAAAGAACATACTTAGAAATGGATTTCCCGGTCATAAGATATTTCATTTTCAATCTTCCCTGAATTGTCCAATTGTGCTCCTTAGTGGTTTTCCCAATTTACCCGATAGCTAACAGTATAGGGGCTTCTTTCCATCACAGTCTCATCAATCTTGGTATTTTTCAAGTTTTTAATTTGCTAGTCTAATAAGTGTGAATGGTAATTCATTGTGATTTTGATGAATATTTCTTTGATTGCTAGAGAGGTTTCTTATATTTATGGACTTCTCAGATTTCCCTTTCTTTGAAATTCCTTTATTTAATATCTGTTCCTATTTCTAGTGGGTTATTTGACATTTTCTCATTGGTTTTAGGAGTTCTTTATGAATTCTGGACACAATTTTCATCATTTATTATCATTTATTTGAGTTGCAAGAATCTTCTTCCAGTCTTTAACTAGCTCTTAAATTCACAGTGTCCTGTCATAAAGAAGTTTTAAATTTTAATGGAGTCAAAATCAATATTTTTCTTTTAAGCTTTGTGCCCCTGGAGACTTGTTTATGACATTTTCCCTAATTCCAATATCACTAACATATTCTACATTTTCTTCTAAAGTTTTATAGTTCTGAGTTTCATATCTGAATTTGTATAATAAAAATATATTTATTACATTGATAATTAAAACTTAGTGCCATTATTTAAAAAAATGGAACAGAAATGCAAAGATTACTCATGATTTTAGACCTCAGAAACCAAGTGCTGTTAACATTTATTCTATTTATTTCCAGTTTTATTTTATTTTATTTTATTTTTTTTTAAAGATTTTATTTATTTATTTGAGAGAGAGAGAATGAGAGATAGAAAGCACGAGAGGGAAGAGGGTCAGAGGGAGAAGCAGACTCCCTGCTGAGCAGGAAGCCCGATGTGGGACTCCATCCCCAGACTCCAGGATCATGACCTGAGCCGAAGGCAGTCGCTTAACCAACTGAGCCACCCAGGCGCCCTCCAGTTTTATTTTAAACATATATGTACCTTTTTGTTATATAAGTGAGATGATATATTATTTATATTTTATACTATTTTATGCTTTTTTATTAAATAGCACTTAACTTTATATATATGCATATATATATATATATATATACACACTAGTAATTCATAGAGAGATTGAGGCTGGAGAATCCAGACATGCAAGATTTGGAGAGGGAACTTGCATGAAAATTTCCTTTATGGTATTTGGGATACATGCAACCCAAACCAGGTATACCAACTAGCTCCCTTGTTTTTATATAGCTTCTACCTGTCCTTCACTGTAGAAACTTACATACTCTTCCTAGTAATTGTCATTCATATTTCTGCCTCTTCCACAAAACCATTGGCTTCTTTAGGCAGGGACAGATCTCACTCATCTTCGCATCTCTAATTGCCCCAGAAAATAGTAAGTGCTCAAGAAATGTGAAAAGGGAGGTTGTGACGTGAATACTAAATTAGGAGTGAGGAGATGTAGGTTCTAGTTCAGTAAGTAGCTACCAAAGTAATGCCGTTGGACAAATTTCTTCTAAGACTCAGTCTCCTCATGTACAAATTGACAGGAGGGGACTGGATGACCTATAAGTCTGCTACTTCCTCTGACATTCTGACTCTCCCATTCTTTAAAAAGAAAAGCATTTATGGGACCCATAAATATTCTTTAAAATATTTATATTTCCTGATCCTATTAAGTAGCACAATCTTTTAACAACCTATGACATCTAACACTAACAGGTGTTTACTTAAACACAGAAGGAAATCGTGGTCCCTTAAGACTGCCAATTTTTCAGTAGAGATGTCCTTGCAGGTTTGGATGGATGAGCTGTTTTCTGGTAAGTAGCCATCAGAATGCCAGAGAGTGAGCTTAACATAAGCTACCCATTGGAACTCTCTTACCACCGATATTTCTGGCAGGACACAGGACTATGTCATTTCCTGGCTAGTTCGCTTTTCCATCTGTCCCCTGGACTCCAACTTGATAAAGGGAGTTTGTGATTACATCTCCCTCTAGCGACTAAAACCTTGGCATAGTGCAACGTCTCCTGTGGCACATGAAAAAAAAAATTGGCTAGACAAAATATAAACAAAAAAGATAATATACAAGTCCTTTGATAATTCAAGGAATAGTCTCTCACTGTTGCTCCATAGGAGGAGCAAAGTTCATCATATATTCCACTTATACGGAGGGAATTAATGCTCAGGAGGCATTTTTCTTGGTGTGTCTGAGAATGAAATAGTCAGAAGTCTTCCCCATTAATATAATGCACCAGACTTACCATCAACCAAAGTCTCGTATAAATATATGATTGGATAATCTCCAGTGTAAATATACATGAAAATAACCCCTCTTCTAAGTAAGTGTCCACAAAACTGTTTCTGGTTGAAACAGCCATGAAATATTTTTTTTTATACTAAGGAAATAAAAATATCAGCAATAAAATTTTCAACCCAATAATGTACATTTGTAAGAGAAATTAACAAAATTAACTCAAAATCAATAGTTGGCCAGAGAGAAGGCACTTCATCTTTTAGGATTATGATTACCTCCAGGAAAGCTCGTAGGGATGGCACCATATGCGTCTGCACAAACCCTTCAGCCCATTGTGGTTCAAGGGAAAATATTCGGCACACAAATAGCTACTTTGTTTTCTCTTTATTCTGTTTGTGGCAAGTACCGTTGTGATGGACCAGTTCTTATCACAGACAAAATAAGCAGAAAATCTCCTCTGCATTGGCATAGAATTTGCTAGAGGTCTCATAAGTAAGGGGCCAAACCCGTGCTATCACTTTACAACTTGAACCTCAGCACATCTCCCCTTTCACATCAAATACCCTAATCCCTCCATTCAGTACAACTTCAGGTCAAGGGATTAGAATGGCCTGGATCCTAAAGAAAGTATTTGCCATCACAAACAGGTTCATTTCAGGAAACTTCTTTTCATTAAAACTCTTATTTCTGAAATGGAAGCTAGGAACTAGACTCTGGAGAAGAAGGGATTTTCACCAGCTCACTGGGAAGTCCCTCTGATTTCTAAGTTCCATTTCCCAGTTCATTTTACCAAGCTCTTAATACAGCTGGCCCTGTCATTTTAGACTGACAAGGGTAGTTTTTTTTTGTTTGTCTGTTTGTTTGTTTACAATGGACCTTGCAGATGGGCAATTGAAGAAGTCAAGTTTGTGATTTCTATATAGTTGCCATTGGATTGGCCCAGATGTTACAGACCAATCTGTCAAACTTCTTAGTTTTACAGCAAGGAAAACTAATGCCCACAGTGGGAAGAGTTCCCATGATCACACAGAAGGGGTAGGACTAGAAGGCAGACCTCAAGATCCCATGGTCTTCTGTGCCATGTTATACTGTTTTTGTTTTTTTTTTTTTCCCCCAAAACAGACCACAGATCACATATCCAAAAAATAGGTAGATTTATTTTTGTCCAGTCAAAATAGTCTTAGAAGTTTACAGATATTTCAATAATGCTACTATTATTCAAATCATATTTAGCATTTCTCTTTGGACATTATGCCCAGTCAATGGCACATTATTAGTGATTTCCTTAGACACCGAACTGTTAGCTCATTAAACGCCCAGTCTGTGTTTAATTTTGCCTCTATCTCCAGCACATAGCATGCTATTTTGTACATAGTAGATCATCAGATCATCACATTTTTTAAAAAATAAAATTAGCCAATATTAAAAGGAAAATGATCAAGTTCACAAAATCAGTGCTGGAGCTGGGTAATCTGCAGCATATGATTCAGATTCCCTGTCTGGAGTAAGTCTGGTCCCCAAAGAGCAGAATAATTTGAGTGCCAAGACTATGTCTTATTCACCTTGAAATATTACAGCCCCATCTCCCAGTTCTTGCACAGGAGGACAGCTCTCACAGATATTCAATAAATGTCTGATAAATAATGGAGCAGTACATAGGAATTTGGATAAAGGCAGGGACTACTTTTTTTATAGATTGCTGAAATAAGAATGTAATCGTAATATCTCTTGGTTGGAAAGTAAAAATTAACTTGGGCTCCTATCAAAGCCACAGCCCTCAATTAGTCACTGTGAACTCTGACCTGGGATGGGAAGGCATTGAATGACAAGACTGTACCAGGAGCTGACATTCAGATTTCTTTCGCTGCCAACACCCTGATTCCAGAGTGTTGTTAAAAGAGATTTTCTCTTGTCCCAGAGTTTCCTCTTTTTCAAAGATCTCATCTTGCTGTTCCAAGGCGCCAACTCATCATCAGCAGGTCTTACATACTAAATAAGGAGTATTTATGCCTATAGTAAGTTCTCTGAATACTTATGGGTGCCAATTGTGATTGGTGTTTGGAATTGCATATATTTATGCTTACCTGGGATATCAAGCTATTAGCAAATGGGAATAATGCACCATGGGGATATTTTCTGAAAACACACACACACACAAAATCAAAAGCTGTTAGACAAATATGCTTGGGCAAAACCAGTGAGACCTAGCACCCGGGGTGTTCTTCTTGAAGTCCATGATTAAATAATGACTCATATTTCCATCTGATCCCATATTCTATTGGAGACAAAAGTTAATTAACCTTAACTTTCGCACACGTTGTCCTGGGTAAGGGTGGAAATGAATTAATTCTGAATAATAAATTTCTGGGTTTTGAGATCCCAAGTAGTGTAATTAAAGGTATAAACAATAGGGGCACCTGGGTGGCTCAGTTAAGAGTCGACTCTTGATTTCTGCTCAGGGCTTTGAGATCAACCCCAAGTCAGGGCTCCATGCTGGGTGTGGAGCCTGCTTAAGATTCTCTCTCCCTCTCCCGGGGGTGCCTGGGTGGCTCAATTGTTAAGTGCCTGCCTTTGGCTCAGGTCATGATCCCAGGGTCCTGGGATCAATCCCCACATTGGGTTCCCTGCTCAGCGGGAAGCCTGCTTCTCCCTCTCCCACTCCCCCTGCTTTTGTTCCCTCTCTCACTGTGTGTCTCTCTCTGTCAAATAAATAAATAAAATCTTTAAAAAAAAAAATCTCTCTCTCCCCCTGCCCTCCCTGCTTGCACACTCTCTCTCTCTTAAAAAAAGGGGGGGTGGTGCCTGGGTGGCTCAGTTGTTAAGTGCCTGCCTTTGGCTCAGGTCATGATGGGATCGAGCCCCTCATCGGGCTCCCTGCTCCACAGGAAGCCTGCTTCTCCTTCTCTCACTCCGCCTGCTTGTGTTCCTTCTCTCGCTGTGTCTCTCTGTCTAATAAATAGAATCTTTAAAAAAATAAAAACAAAAATAAAATCACCTTTAAAAAAAAGGTATGAACAATAAATTCAATCTTGGAGATAACTACCAGGGTAGTCAACAGTACCTTGGGTGTCTTCTCACCAGCTCAAATTATTTTTCTTTATGGAGAAATGTACTTGAAACATTTTATCTCATCCTTGAAGGGGAATTTTCCCTACTCATTTAATTTAGAAGTTTAACACACAGGACCTATTTTTTATGAGGTGTGTTTTTTCACTGAACTGGTTTGTGGAAGAGACCAAGGGCTGGCTGCTTTTGGTCCCATCCATATACAAATATGGCTGTTTGGTTGGGGAGGGAAGGAACTTTGTTTTCCATACTGTTCTGTCCTTCTAGTTGTCATGACATAACTTGCCATCTCTAGAGTGCTTATAACTATTTGACATATTAAAATTAGTGCTCACATATGGGACAAGTCAGATGGGGATTGGGCAAAGTTGTTAGGACACAATGAATAACACTTTTGTTGGAAAGCCAATGAGGCAACTTGCTGGTTACAATCTTGTCAGCAAATCCCAACAAGAAAGACAAGGGAAAAAAAACCCTCAGCCCAGGCAATGTACATTCCTCATTCCAGTGAAAATTGAGCGCGGCTGTGACTCTGATTCTACTCCCAAGTAGCTCCTAAGCCCCAGCCAGCAAAGGTTCTATGTTGAGTGTGTGCACCAGTGAGAGTTGGAGGTCTTCAGCTGCTGATGCTGCTACCCTGCAGCACTCAAAGTGAACTGCTCTCTTCCCACATCCTCCCGAGCTCCCACCCACCATTCGCACCGGTTCTTTTTCCCTGCACAACCCAAGGCTTCTGTTCAGCTCTCCTGAGTAGAAGAAGCATTTCTTCTCCCCTCCCCATACTATATCCTCTCAAATCTGATTTGAAGCATGTGAATCCTACCGAGACCCCTAAAATTAAGGCTTTCAAAACTCAAAAACTGAGGGCTAATTCTATTTTTCTTTAAATTTCTGCTATGTCATCTCTTCTTTGACACCATGCAAAGAAGGCCGCCTCAGCTGAATGGAGGAGGAGGAGGTGGAGGGGGAAGAGAAGGAGGAGAAAGTATTAAGACTAAAAGCCACATCATACAGCTTCAAAAATATTCTCTCACTATGACTCGTACATGCATGAAGAGAGAAAACAGGTATATAAGCTCAGAGCAGTGCACTAGTAGTTTGTTATTTTAAGAGTATAGAGACAAAGAGAGCAACTGGTTTAATCCTTCCATTTAGAGTGGGGATAACCGAGACCCAGGGGAAAGAAGTGCCTTGCTCAACGTGACAGTGTAAGTTTTGGGGAAAAGTCCCGATCCTTATCAATTTACTTTAGAGGAAAGAATACACACTTTCATGTTAGTCAAATTCATGTTTTAACTCATATTGGAAAGGGATTTTTGTTAGTTAGAAATTAGTAAATTGTGTCATTTACCAGCATGTGTGATCTTTGATAACTGTTACATATCTCAAGGGGTTACCTGTAAGTCAGGAGGATATTACACTTTATAGCTTTAAACTGTATGTGAAGTATCTAAACATTTGCACATACTAGATGCTCAATAATTCATAGCTTTGGTTTGTAGTATGATGTTATACTGTAAACATCATATTTATAGTTGCATCTTATCATATGAATGTGCAGTGAAAGATGCTAGCTATATGTTTAAATAACTGAACATTTAATAATATGATACTGTGAAGGCTAGAATATCTTTTAAGAGGCAAGGCAATCCCAAAGTACTCTTGAACCCTATTACTTACTTCCAAAAAGTATGCCTTAAGTTAGAAGCACTGAAACATTTACAAATAGAATTTTTTGGCATTTTAGTTAGGATAATCCAACCAATCAGAATACTTGTCAGTGAAAAGTAGTGGACTAGGAAAGACAGATAAAATATCTAGTACCTTTCTTTCCCCCCCACAAGAAAACTGAGCCTTACAGAGGAGAAATGACTTTCCTAAGGTGGCAGATGGGAGGCTTGTATAGTGAGACTTAGAATCTTAGAATCTCAAAATCAAAGGTCATTTAAATAAATCACATTACCTTCTCTGTCCCATTTGTAACTTAAGAGCTGGGAGACATAAACCTCAAACTTAGAAGTAATCCAGACTCTTCATCTGCCTTCATATTACACCTGATATCAACTGTCAGATGTACTGTAAATTATGTTATGTAACTCTTTAGACTTACTCCACACCAATGAAGCATAATTTACAAGAGACAGGGATAACTGCCCCAAACTTCTTGTCAGGGGATTCATTGTTTTCATCAGCTCTTTTTTCTTATTTCCAATGTGTTCTAAAACTATCTAGTTATTTACATGTTATTTTAAAATATTTTTTAAAGTCATTCTTTGGTTTTTTGAATTTTTACAATTCCTTGTCATTTTGTTCATTTTTATTTGTCCAGATCTTCACTCAGGGGAGGGGGGAACCTGATTGCTTTGCCAGAGTTTCACCCTATTCCCAAAATAAAGGAAAAAGACTCATTTTCTCATCACTTCCTTTACTTAAATAAGTTAAAAAGATAAAAATAAACAAGGCGGGAGTGATTCAGGAATAACAAAGGAATTTTACCTAAACAATCCCAGTGAGAAAGATATGAAAATTCTTAGTTAAATACATGGGACAAAGGAAGGACAGTGAGAACTGGCTTTATCATAGACACACCTGAAACATGTGCTCAACCCAGTCATATTCCGTTTAATAATAAGATGCTGATGCTAGAGTGTTTCTGTAAAGATTTTTCTTTAATTAGACCTCACCCATTTGTAATCCATGACGTAGAGACAAAACAGAACATTCTCAGCACTAGTACCTGGTAAATGTACAGCAAAAGTATAAGTGAAAATGCCAACAGTGAAAATCAGGAACAGGTTCAAACACCATGAGCTTGGCTCCTGAGAAAATAAGAGTTGTATCCCCATGGTTAGGAAAAGGGGATTTTTTTTTTTAATAAGTAAGAACATTCTTCCATCAGCATGAAGCACAGTCAAAAATTATTATAACAAATGTTTTTGACATGACACTACAGAAAAGAATTTGCAGGGCAGGGAGGAATCTGTGTGACCAATTATTTTCCAGTTTCCATATTCTAATTTTTCAGAATACATTTCTGCTGCATGAATTTGGCCCTTACATCTCCCAGTCTCAAAATAAAATTGAAACAATAATGTCTACTTCACCTGTCATTTGGTGTAAATTTTGAAGAAAAAGAAACAATTTCTTACAGAATAGGACATAATGGTAAGAGAAAGAGAGGTATCAGGAATAATTTCAAAGTCTGGAAGGATGGTGTTGCCATCAATTCAATTTGATGGAGGAAGTAGGTCTGAGATCGATTCTCCTCCAACAGACAGTGCCCAGCTCACTGAGCACATGCATTGGAATTCCAAGGAGTCAGAATTTCATTCAATCCATTATTTAACCCAGATCTAGCACATATAGACTATGCTTTGTTGGATTCTTTGGCACCATATTTCTACATATAGCCACTTGAGATATTTCAATATGAACCAAGTCTATTTCTAAGAAAGTTCTTTATCTCACAATAAGATTACCTGCAGAAAGGTGAGTCATAGTTATCTAAATTATAGACTCTGCTTCATAGGATACTTGCATTTCCTGATTATTTTATTGTTTAATCTATTTTTATTGATGAAAATCTTTTGATGTGTATCAAAAATTATATTCAAAATACTATTTTTATTTTATTTTTTAATATATTTTCTAAAGATTTTATTTATTTATTTGAGAGAGAGAAAGCGAGAGAGAGCACAAGCAGGGTGAAGGGCAGAGGGAGAAGCAGACTCCCCGTTGAGCAGGGAGCCCAATGCAGGACTTGATCCAGGGACTTCAGGATCATGACCTGAAGGCAGATGCTTAACCAACTGAGCCACGCAGGCGCCCCCAGAATACTATTTTTTAAATGCCATAGACTTTTATAAATAATCAGAAGATTAAATTTCAGCTGTAATGGAGGATAGAGTGATCGAAGGACCAAGGTCAGAAGCAGTTTTAACATGATATTTTTCTATTAATAATTATAAGAATGCACGGCTCCTTTCTGGCTGACAGATTCCCTCCCTTAGGAACTGTAGGGGTGCTAAATTATTCAACTTTCTTATTGGGAAGTCAATGGATAGCTAAAATGTATAAAGAAATAGAAATTGCAATCTAGGGGTGCCTGGGTGGCTCAGTCATTAAGTGTCTGCCTTGGCTCAGGTCATGATCCCGGGGTCCTGGGATCAAGCCCCGCATCGGGCTCCCAGCTCCGCGGGAAGCCTGCTTCTCCCTCTGCCCCTCCCCGCAACGTGTGTTCTCTCTCTTTCTCTCTCTGTCAAATAAATAAATAAATAAAATCTTTAAAAAGAGAGAGAGAAAGAAAGAAATTGCAATCTATTATTTAGAATTACGAAGCTATCTAGCAGGGCAATAAAAAATGAAGATCTGTTAGCCCGACTGAATGTTGAGAGGAAGTATATAACCTTCATAGGGGGGAGTCATTAGACACTATGTTAGTTGAAGACAAGCAGAAAATAGATGGCACACTGTTGTTGAAGAGAATTTAATGAAAAACCGTTTACAAAGCTGTGGACTGTGTTTAGATAAAACAATGAGGGATGATAACATACCCAGATTCTACCAAGGGGCAGGAGAAAGAAGTAATTAGCAGTACCTGGTGTGACCTATAGCTGTAGAGGAGAGTCACTCACAGGAGCTGTGGCTGTAAGGAGATACAGCCATAGATAGGCAACATTGCCCCCCACATGGTCCAGCAGAAAAGTTGCCAGCAGGACGAATGCCTCCCACTGGGTAAACCTATTTGGGAGACACAGGGCATGGGGGTGTAGACAGTGACATCCAAGGTAAGCCCCTTAGGTCAAAGTGCAGGGTAAAAAATCGTAGGGTATGGACTTGGAGAAGAACAGAGAATTTCAGCACAGATACTCTGTTTAAGACAGGAAGCTTAAACATATTAAAGCCTGGGAAAGCACATAGATGTCTACAGAAAAACATGATTATTTTTACAAATGTTATCTTTTAAAAAAAAGATACTAATAAAGATTGTTGTAAAGAAATAGGTAAATTTTGAACTTCACCTCACTTACACTTCAAATATCTTAGATTTCACTTCCATTGTGCTCAAGCAGTACTATATTTAGTACTTTTTATAAAAAAATTATAATGTAATATCATTAAAATGTCTTCTATCATTCTGCCCACCCACATAACTATTTATTTTGATTATCTCTCTACCGACCCACCTACCTACCTACCTATCTCTCTTGTGTTCCAAGACAGAAAAGTTGACAATGGGGATAGGGGTGAAGATCAATTACTGGAAGAAATCACTGTTAGATGCTGTGCGACAAACAGGAAAAGGCCCCAAAATGTACACTGAAGAGACTGAGTTAAGAGGCACACACCAAAAGATAGCCAAGATACCTGAGAAACAAGAGCATAGGGAATGCTCACTAAGAAAATACAAGTTATGTTAGGTTGAGGTCCTCTCCTTCTGGAATAATTGCCATGGGTTCCTATTCGCTTTCTGGCTGTTCCCCACATAGTCTTAAGAGTGCTACCTAGCTCCAGATGCAAACTCACCTTCCACAGTGTTTTATTTACACTTTCATCATATTCCTTCAACATATTTTGCCTACTTTTAAAATTTATACTTTGTGACTCATTAAATGCTCCATTTAATCATTTTTTAAAATGTTTACATGGATTCACAGACTTTTGTTTTATTCTATTCTTATCATTATTAATTTGGGAGCTTAAGTTGTCCCAGATTTGGCCAGTAGGAACCCCTTCAAGCTGGCTTCTCTGTCCTTTTGACATGTCCCTGTCATTCTAAGAGTACTTCCTTACTTCCAGAAGTAAGTAAACTTCACCTGTTTCCTAGAACAAAATGTTCCAGGCTTATCGTCAGCTTTCCCTGCCCAGCCTCTGGAAATAGCCTTTACTTCGAGTCTCTGGTTCCTTTTAGTGGAGAATTCTACTTGAAAACCAAAATCTAAGTGATAATCATGCTCTGGTATGGCATATCACTGCTTCCCTCTTAGTACAGAATTAGGGAATGTATACACACACATACACACACACATTTATATCTATGTTTATTTATGTATCTCTCTATTAGTCAAACTACCTATATACCTACCTATATTGAAAATCATGAGTTCACACTCATATGAGTTTCAATTTGCTATTTCCCTTTCCATATTTGTAAGTCCCTCTCTAACAGTGAGACATTTGTCTCCCATTATACTTACTAGTTTTACTTTTTTGATCAATCCTCCTCTTTGTTAAAAATCTTCCTCCACTTCAGCCACCCACACTCACCTTCCTCTGCCAGAGCGCCTATGTTCCACGTTGAGCTGTGTCTCTCCAGATACACAGAAACTCTCCTCACTCCTATTAGGCTCCAACACCATATGCTGGGCTCCAAACTGTGTGCACTGGGACACCTCTCACCCAATTGGGCTATGAAATCTCACTCGGGTCACCATAGTTTTCCCTTGTTCCCTATATGGACGTCAAACTTGTTTGGACTGAATTGTTCATGAAGCAAAGGAAGGGAAACAGGAATAACAGAAAAAGTTATTTATTATTTTGAATGCCTATATTAGAAAAGGATAGGTATAAAATCCAAGAATTAACATTCCATCATAAAGAAAAATCTAAAAAAGAATAGCAAATTAGAGGAATGGGAATACTAAAAAAAAAAAAAAAGTGTGGAAATCAATAAAATAGAAATTGGATAAATGGGAAAAAAATCAACAAAAGCAAAAGTTGGTTCTTTGGTAAACAATTTAGCAAGAGTGCTCAGAGAGAGAGAGAAAGAGAATGAAAACTAATTAGCAATATTAGGGATAAAAGAGGGGATACCACTATAGACAGTAAATGGGTAATTATATGATATTATGAATAATATTATGCCAGTATTTTGACAACTTAGATGAAAAGGACAAATTCCTTGATAAACACAAATTACTAATATGAACATAAGAAGAAATAGGCGATCTGAATGCCCACTATATCTATTAAGGAAAGTTAGTTCTTGATCAAAAACCTTCCCACCGAAAGACGTCTGGTCACAGATGGCTTCATGGTGAATTCTAACAACTAAGGAAGAAATAATATCAATTTTGCAGAATATAGAGTATGGGAAAACACTTTCCAAATTATTTTTATGAGATCAGCATAAGCCCGATACCAAAATCTGACAAAGCTACAATAAGGAAATAAAATTATAGACCTATATAACTCATGAACAAAAATCTCTAAAAAAATATGAGCAAATCAAATCTAGAAATATTTTTTATTTTTTATAAGCACAACCAATATTTATTTTTTTTATTTTTTATTGTTATGTTAATCACCATACATCATTAGTTTTTGATGCAGTGTTCCATGATTCATTGTTTGTGCATAACACCCAGTGCTCAGTGCAGAACGTGCCCTCTTTAATACCCATCACCAGGCTAACACATCCCCCTACCCCCTCCCCTCTAG
>NW_027397063.1:68545146-68596618 GCF_003265705.2 Callorhinus ursinus
AGCTGCTTTCAGGATTTTCTCTTTGCCTCTGAGACTCATAAGTTTTACTATTAGATGTTGGGGTGTTGACCTATTTTTATTGATTTTGAGAGGGGTTCTCTGTGCCTCCTGGATTTTGATGTCTGTTTCCTTCCCTACATTAGGGAACTTCTCTGTTATAATTTGCTCCAATATACCTTCTGCCCCTCTCTCTCCTTCTTCTTCTTCTGGGATCCCAATTATTCTAATGTTGTTTCATCTTATGGTATCGCTTATCTCTAGAATTCTGCCCTCGTGATCCAGTAGTTGTTTATCTCTCTTTTTCTCAGCTTCTTTTTTTCCATCATTAGGCCTTCTATATCGCTGATTCTCTCTTCTGCCTTATTTATCCTAGCAGTTAGTACCCCCATTTTTGATTGCACCTCATTAATAGCCTTTTTGATTTCGACTTGGTTAGATTTTAGTTCTTTTATTTCTCCAGAAAGGTTTCTCTAATAACTTCCATGCTTTTTTCAAGCCCAGCTAGTATCTTTAAAATCAAGATTCTGAACTCTAGGTCTGACAACATTTTAATGTCCATATTGAGTAGGACCCTGGCAGACGGTACTACCGCTTGTTACTTTTGTTGAGGTGATTTTTTCCATCTTGTCATTTTGTCCGGAGGAGAATAGATGAATGAGAGAACAAAATGCTAACAGGGTAAAAACATCCCCAGAAAATATACTCTAAACAAATCAGAAAAGACCTGAAACCAGGGGAGAAGAAAGGGAAAGAGAGAAAAAAGAGAGAGAAAAAAAAGAAAAAGACAAAGATAAAAACAAACAAAAACAGAACAAAACAAAAAAAAAAAATAATATGGTCTAATATGATCAGGCTGGTGCATAAATCAGTGCCACACACTAGATTTTGGGTGTATTTTGGTCTATTAAAAGAAAGTGCCTCCCAAAGTTTTAAAGAAAGACTTATATATGTACAAAATAAGGGTTGATATGATGAAGGATGGAATATGACTGTAAAGATGAAAATTATAAAAAATTTTTTAAAAGGAATTGATAAAAAATGTTGGTTGAAAATGGGAAAAAGAAAAATTCCAAGAAAAAAAGACAGTTAAAAAAATTAACTTTGAAAGACTAAAGAATCATGGTAAAAAAGCCATGGATTCTATGTGCAGTATTCCCCTAGCTCTGGAGTTCTGCCGTTCTCATTGATCGGTAAACTTGGGCTTGGCTGACTGTTCTTGCTGATCTTCTGGGGGAGGGGCCTGTTGCCGTGGTTCCCAAATGTCTTTGCTGGAGGCGGAATTGCCCCGCCCTTGTTGGTCTGGGCTAAGTAATTTGCTCGGGTTTGCTCTCGGGAACTTTTGTTCCCTGCAAGCTTTCGGTATAGCTTTGGAGGATGAGAGTGAAAATGGCTGCCTCCCAATCTCCGCCCTGGAGGAGCCGAGAACTCGGGGCCCCACCTCTCAATGCACCCCCAGAGAAAAGCAGTCAATTACTCCCGTCTCCCCGGTCTCCGGCCGTACTCTGTGCTCACCCGGCCTGTGACCGAGCATTTCTATCTCTGGCACCCGACCTCCTCTGGAGTCTCCAAACCCAGCAGATCCCTGCGGTGCGCTCCGGCACCGCTCCTTTCAGGGGAGGAAGGAGAGTCTCCCTGGATCTGCTGCTTGTTGGGTCCCTGCTGGAGGAGCAGTGGCCCGACTGTGTCGCCAATCACAGTTTATGGCAACCCCGAGCTGAAAGCCCGCTCCTCAGCTCCGTCTCTGCAGCCGGCTTCCCCCGCCCCCATACTTGGGAGCTCTGCAGCCTACAGGCACGCCCCGTCTTTCTGTGACCCTGAGGGTCCTGAGACCACACTGTCCCGCGAGGATTCCATCCCACTTAGCCACTGGAGCGACATCCCTCAGAGGAGCCGACTTCTAAAAGTTCCGATTTTGTGCTCCGCTGCTCTATCACTTGCCAGAAGCGGCTGACGGAGGCCCCCTCCCCCGCCATCTATCCTCCCGAATATCGTCTCGGATTCACTTCTCCACAAGTCCTACCTTCCAGAAAGTGGTCGCTTTTCTGTTCAGAGAGTTGTTGCTATTCTTTCCTTCGATCTCCTGTTGTGTTCGTAGGTGTTCAGAATGGTTTGATCCCTATGCAGCTCAATTCCTGAGACCAGACGAAATCCAGTTCTACTCCTCCACCATCTTGCTCTGCCAGCTAGAAATATTTTTAAAAGACAATATATCATGACTAAGTGGTTTATAACCTAGGACTACAGCCTAGTTTAATAAAAAGTCAATCAATGTAACTTACCCTATAAGTAGGACAAAGGAGAAAATCATAAAATTTATCTCAATAGGTACAAAAAATTAATCAGGATAAAACTCTGAATAAACCAGGAACAAAGGAAAATTTCTTCAATCTGACCATGGGTATCTACAAAATAATCTACTGTTAGCATTATTCTTAACTGTGAAGGACTGAATGCTTCCTCTCTAAGAGTAGGAACAAGGCAACGGTGTCCCTCCTCAAACTTCCCTTGAACTTTTTAGTGGGAGTCTTAAGCAATGCAATAAGGCAAAAGAGAAGAAAAAAGATAAAGATTAAAAAATGGGAAGTAAAACTATTACTATTCATGGATGACATAAGTATTAACATTAAGACCCAATAAAATTCACAAAAAAATTCTCGTAGAATACATGTATTTACCAAGTTCACAATGTTACTAATCAAAATCAACTGTCATTCTATATGCAAGCAATGAACAATTGAAAAATGAAACTTTTAAAATACTATTTGATATATCATCAAGCATTCAAATATCTTGGATTAAAGCTAACAAAAGATGAGGAAGATATCATTGCTGAAAACTATGAAATATTGCTGAAATAAATAAAACCTAAAAATACTGGAGAGATATACTACATATATGGATTGGAAGACAATATTGTTCATACCCTCCCTCCCCAAACTGATCTCTGAATTCAGTGCAATTCCAATCAAAATCTCAGCAGGCTCTTTGAGGAAACTCACATGATAATTTTAACTTTGTAGAGGAATGTAAAGGATCTGGATCACCAAAACAATTTTATATTTGTACCCTGTTGCATTTGTAAAATTCCTGAATCAGAAAGTGACAGTTATCAGAAAATGACCCAGAGTAAGGAAGGCCAAAAAGAGAAATTTGAAAATAAAGATTAATAGCTATCTGTTTACTGTGATCCAGGCATTATTTAGGCACTCGGTGTGTGTTATACCCCTTAGTCCTCACAATAACCCTATGAGGAAGGTATAATTAGGACCTCTATTTTACAGATAAAGAAACTGTGTTAGGTAATTTGTCTGAAGTCATACATCTGTTAGACAACAGAGCCAGAATACAAAGTAAAGGTTTTCAAATAGTATCCATAATTGAAAAGGAATGGATAAAAATGGCATTTACATTCCATACCCTTATCAAAGAGCCAAAACATGTTCACCTTTCCAAAGTATTATCAGGATCTCTAAATAAGAGCTTATGTTTCATTATAAAGTGACACCTTGCTCTTCAGAGTATAGACTAAAAATATTTCCAAAACCTTTCAAAATGGTTGAATGAACAATGCTTTGATGGGGAGATTGAATAACAATTTGAAAGTAGAAATAAAATATTCTGCTAGGGCTAGACTAAATTCCGAGTGATTATTCCCAGCAGTTAATACAGTAAAGAGGATAGACATGGACATTCTCAGACTTCCATTCATTCCAGCAATGTGGGTCCATACATTTAAGAATTTTGAAAGAATCAACTTTTATTACTGTATAAGGATTATTCTCAGAAAAAAAAAAGTCAATAGGCTTTCCCTGTATTAGTAAGAAAAAAATTAAAAAGAGAATATTAATTTCCTTGTTTGCACTGGGAAACAAATTAAATATGTTATTAAATATCCATTCCAGTAATATTTGTTAAGTCTTCCTATAGTGAAACAGGCTAGGAAAGCACAGCTATTGCATTTAAGGAATTCACAGTTTAGAGAGTGAAAAAATGTATATGCCCAAAACTGAAATTACAGTGAATAAGGACTAAGAGAAGGCTGTAAATTGCCAAGGGATAAATGAACTGTGGAAGGCTGGGAAGAGCGCAGTCAAGAGATGGATGCCAGGAGAAGACAATCCTGAAGAAAGTATGATAAATCAATAGCAGGACAAGGAGCATAAATGTATTCTGGATAAGGGATCACCATAAGCAGAGATAGAGTGGCTTAAAAGAGTACAGCATGTTCAGGAAATTGCGAGTAATTCAATATGGCTAAAGAAATATACACAGTAGCTGCACAGGTGATGACATTCAGGAGGCAGAAAGTGAAGGATCTAGAGTTTTATCCTGAAGGTGTGGAACCCCTGGGGTAATCTATTAGTAGCAGATCATAATCAGGCCCAGGTTGGACTCTGGGTGATAATTAAAAGGCTATTGCAGCAGTTCACAAGAAATATGATGTAGACTGAATCTGAAGATAGAGAAATGAGATTGCCATGTAAATTTGAGGATACTTAGGAGGCAGAGGGAACAGAAATGAGCAAGCCATGGAATGTGCAGGAACTGCAGAAGAGAGAGACAGAGCTGACTCAGGGATGTGGCACAGTAAGTAGCTGGATGAACATAAGCCTTGCCAAAGGATGACTGATTTGATCTTCCCTCAAACTGTAGACTTCTATAACTAAATTAAGAGAGGCCAGAGCCCAAGAGAAGTTGAACCTCTAGTTTCTTAATGGGGATTTCACCCATACTTTTGTGAATTAAGCTTCGATAAAATAAGAACAACCCTGAATTTTCTTAGCTTTGACTTCTACCAAATGACAGAATGGCAACCACCAACTTTATTCCATATTCTTAGTTTTACTCAGACCCTGAGATGGTCCATTTTCTTTGTCATAAAGACTCACACATGTAATTCCTTTCTAAACATTGCTCATGATTCTGTCTGACTAATGACCTGACGGTAGGCAAAAAAGAAAGCAAGCGAGCGAGCAAAAGATGAGAAATTGCCACAGGACAGATGAAAGTGAGGTCAAACCAGTGTGTTGAATGAGAACACCTGCCAGTCCACCCTTAATAAGTTATTTTAGAAGTTTCGGGTTGAATGAGCACAAAATCCCCTGCGGAAACAGAAACATCTCCACCCAGAAGGCTCTCTCCTCTTACCACACCCTGGGGGTCTTACTGTGGGCTGATGAAAATGAACTAAGAACTTACATGACTGCACGCTGTTGGCGTCATTTGCATCGAGTCCAGGATACGATGCACAAAGTGATCTTTCCTCACATGTCTGCCTCCCATCCCTATACCTGTTCATACCCTGATCCCATTCACAATCTCAACTAAGCTCTGGAAATCCAGCTTCACACCCGGATGTTGGGCCACTGCCCTTTAGAGAACTCGCTGCCCCTGGGCACCTGTCCCCCTCTGAGGAATACTAGCACAAATGGGTGGCTTATTGGGAATTCCCAGGACCGAGATTCAAGAGACCCAAACCACCATCACCTAATCTTACCTCATTTCAAGTTTCTGTTCCTTAAAATGGGAACAGTCATGACTCAGCCCCTAATGATACTACTACATGCGCAGTGAAAACCAAATAGAATGATGTTATAAAATGGTCCTTGTAAACTTAAAATGCAATACAAATGTGAGGGATTATAATTGTCATCTAACCTTTTTCGGCCAGTTTATACACTTAGTCTGAATTACATCGAGAATACACTTCAGTTTCTTCTTCTGCATTACGAGGGTAAAAATACTGCCTTAACAGAATGGTGATGAGGACAAAATGAATAAACATGTGGAGCACATTGCACAAGTCATGACAGCACTGAACACTGAATAAAAGGTGCCACTCTTGGTAGAGACGTTGCTATTATTAGCGTTACTCCTTCTGATCCAGTCCAAAGCAATTGGTATTTGATCCTAGCCTATCTGCAGGCTCCAAATGCAGACTGTGGAGGAATATAGTACAATCCCACATCATGAGTGGGATGTAGTAGTGGGTTTCTTATTAAGTGGTAGGTGCAGCCCAGGCCATGGCTCTTGCCTGGTACTAGGACAGCACTCCCCACTGCCAATAATAGGGTTTGGTGAAACAGTGAGGCTTAGCTTTTTTAGAACCAGGTCTCTTGGAATGAGGGCTGAGATGGCACCTTGTGTGTATTGTGAACCTTCACTGGCAGTGAGCTGTCCTTTCTGGCCCCTCCCCGAGGATGGGGTAGCTAGAGGCAGGTTTCACTACCTTTTCAGGTGCAGGAGCTGCTTTGTTTGCCCTTGAGTACAGATCCTAGAACCTGAGAATTGGACAGGCCCCTAGATACCATTCCGCTTCATCCATTCACTGCCCAGATGGTGAGATTAGGCCCAGAGAGGAGAAGTGACTTGCTAACATTGTACAGCTTATCACTGGAGAAACCAGGTCGGTCTCCTGACTCTCAGCTAGTGCTTGCTTCCTTTTCTAACCGGCACCCAGTTAATTTGGTCTCTGCTGGCCCCGACCACCTTGTTGTTGGCTTTCTGAGGCTGAGCACCTGGGTGGTTTCTTATCTGAGTCTCAGATAGCGGCCAGCCATGTGGATGGGTAGGGCTGGCTGACTCAGACTTCGGAACACTTTGCGCCTAAGGGGCCAAGGTGTAGTCTGAAAGGAGGGTGTGGGCTCTGGGCACTTCCCCAGAGCTCCTCATTTTGTCAGAGTGGCCGGGTGAGTGAGGGGGAAGAAGCATAGTCTCACCCTGCAGGGCTCCTGCTAATGAGTTCTGGTACATGGAGCAGCTTTGATTACTCACCCAATGAGGATATGTTTGGCCCAGGTAAGCTGAGCAGTAAACTAGGGGAGCATCACTCTGTATGAAAGAAGTGGAAGAGAGCTTTGCTGTTGCAGGGAAAAAAAACCTTGTAATTATCCATGCAGTCATTCATTATGTAAGAGATATTTATTGATTACCTGCCGCTCGTTGGGAGGTGTACAAATGTTCAGGTGTACAAAGGCAAATAATGTGACCCCTTTTTTCAAAAAATGAGAGATGGCAAGTAAAGAGCCAAATTTTACACAGTGAGACACATACTGGAACAGTGGTAAGCACTAGGTGTGCAGAAGTCCCGGGGCGGGGGGACTACGTTGTGTGCGTTTGTGTCGGGCATGTGTGTAGTGTTTGGGAAGATTTTCCTGGAAATGATGTTTGAGCTGAATCCTTAAAGATACAGAGGAGTATAACATCAGAGGTATGAGACAGGATGGCTGCTGTGGGGAGTTAATAATTCAATAAGTGTGGAGCACAGAATCAAAGATAAGGATTGTTAAAAGATGCTTGGCATATCACTATCAACTCCTTGTAGAAATGTTTCATCTCCACTTTGCTATTGAGCAAGTGGAAGCTTGCGGAGATTAAGCCATTCTCCCAAGACTCGAGATACTAAGCACCAAACCATGATTAGACTGGACATTCATTTCGCCTGTGCCTCTTATCCTAGACTCTGAAGGGCATATTTGAACAAGATTATCTACAGGTCTCCCTCCACTTAGACATGGAGAAGTATTTTAGAACTGGAATCTTATTTTCTTATGGAAAGCATGGCATATATGTTGGATAGAGATCCAGGTTTATCCCACAAAAACTACTTCATCCACAATGCACCTATACCTCTGTACCAAAAGAGTCACGGTAACTGACAGTCAAAAGCTGCCAAGTTTGTGTGGGGAAAGTGAACTTCAATTTGGAATGCTTGGGAAACCTCCCCGTCACCCTCCAGAGGTGGGATATGGAGGTCTCTAACCATACTGATGGTTAGGACAGGAGGTGAGAACGCAAAGGAAGAAGATAACCATAGGGCATTGAGGTTCCAGAAAGTGTAGGGCAGAGCTTCTTTTCCAGAACAAATTCCCCAAGGATACCTCTCAACCCTGCCATCTCTATGATCATCTGTCCCTTTCTTCAGTAAACCCTGCTATGACGCTACCCGAACCATGGCGATGATTTCCTCCTCTTTGTTTTGTTTTGTTTTGTTTTAAAGATTTTAATTTTTTATTTGACAGAGAGACACAGCGAGAGAGGGAACACAAGCAGGGGGAGTGGGAGAGGGAGAAGCAGGCTTCCTGCGGAGCAGGGAGCCCGACGCGGGGCTCGATCCCAGGACCCCGGGATCATGACCTGAGCCAAAGGCAGACGCCCAACGACTGAGCCACCCAGGTGCCCCCCTCCTCTTTGTTGACCCATAGTTCCTTTCCCACCAGAAACAAGCACCCCAAAATTTGAAATTTTTTCATTGACCTCCCATGCGCCTTACCTTTTGTTTTTTCAAGCAGAATCTTTGGAGAAAGTAAAAAGTGTGTGATCAGATTCACGTTCATTTGTAGAGCGGCCAGGAATTCTTTTTTGGCTAAGGATCGTGGGCCAGCCTAAGTTTAGTGCCCAGAACAAAAGTGTTTGGTAGATTTTGTCTCATACTTACTGTGAACTTATTAAAAACAAGCCACAGAGTGAGACAGAGTCAGTATGTGGGTGCTTCTCTGTGTCTGTATTCCTGAGGAATCCTGTCACTCTCGGCCTGGACGCCCAGAAACAGAGAAAGGGGGAGGGGAACGAAAACACTAAAGACATGGTTGGCCATGATATTATTGTCCCAACTTTATCTTCCCACTCTGACAATAACAAAAACAAATATTTATCCTATGCCTTAGGATTTTCTGAAAAGTTTGAATACTTAAAAAAATTAAGATATAATTCTTTGGGTGTGAATTATGGATTAATTCAATATAATATTGGGAGAAAACTCAGAGATGCACCAGGGCAACTTATTCATCTTACAAATGAGGAAACCAAGGCACACAAAGAGAAGTCCATTTGTTCATGTTCACAAAGGTAACTAGAGGCGTATCCAGCACCAGAACCCCGAGCCTGCTTGTCCCCAGATAGAACTCCGGTGCAGCTTCATACTTCCGCTGAACCTTGCAGTCAACTGAGCACTTTCTTATTTGTTGTCTTCGTGATTTGTTATTCACAAAACTCTGAGTTTGCCCCACATCAGGTTGGTTAAAGTGATTTGTCTAAAGTCACATAGTTAAATAAACAGATCCCAGATTGCTTAAAAGTCTTATAAATATGGACTTGTGGGATTCCCCAGAAAACATCTAACCCGTGGGTTAGGTTGAGAACTCAAAAATAAATCATCGCTACAGAAAATTCTCCTTTGGGTAGTCCCAGATAGCAAAGAAAAAAAGCCCCCATATCAAAAGTGTAAACACAACTCTTCTCAGAATGACTGTTAAATGAGTCATCTGCTTTTGTTTCTTTAAACTGGCAAAATTTTGCGTAGCCTGTCACATAGCAATTCAGAACTTTAATATTTAGCCCTCTTTTATTGAGACCCAGGGCCTGTTAAGTCAAGAATCAAGAACTCCTTTCTCTGCCTCATATAGAAGCCTGTGATTCCATAATATTTAGACTATTTTGTTGTTGTTTGCTTTAGATCATCATGCCACCAGAAGTCTTAAAAATAATGTGGCTTTCTATAACTTTTTCATTAAAAAATATTCTCACAGACTTTAACTCATTGGGTTTGACTCTTCTTTGAAACAAATGTTGCCATTGTTCTTGCTATTATTATCATTGCTATTACCATCTCCCTGTTGGAGGTAAGAAACAGAAGCCCCAAATCTCAAAGGCAAGAAATGACAGCATAAATCTAGATTTTCTGATTCTAAATCCAATAGGTTAAATATTACTCCTGGAACATTTCAAACAATTTCTCATTGTATTTGCATTAGTCTCATGGAGAAACATATTTTGGCAAATACAGTCCCATAGAGCACTTGCCTATTTAAATAGCAATTTTCTTCTAGGTCAACAGTGGCCCTATAGATTGAGACCATTGGATCATTATTCTCTGTATAATGAAGGCTTTTGCCATGAATACTACAGCTGAAAATTGGTTTCCAAAATGTATTCATAAGTCCTCATCTATCAAATACAACTTTCCAGATATTTTTTCAATTTTAATCTGTTCCCCATTAAACATATGAATTATTATGAAAAAATTTAAAATGTTTCCATTGGCGTATGTTCCTCTAGACAATGAAGATAAAAAAGAAGAGATGATAGAAAAAAATATTTTATTTAAAACTTTCTGAATATTTTACTGTCCCTTTTTAAACTTCTTTTATTATCATTATTCCCTTTCACTTAGTCAGTGTAAGATTTTGTTAAATTTGATATTAAAAAGCCCATGCTTAACCTAATTTAGTTCAGAAAATGAGCTTTTGCCCCCGTGGTTCCAAGCACGTAGATTTATTCTCTTGCCTGAGCAGATATATCTCTGGACAAGTCCTATATGTCATGGATGACAGCTCACAACCAGAGCAGTTTTACCTTCCTAGGTCCACATGATGAATCTGATAGCAACTCATTGTTATGTAGCCTGAAAAAAATACCTTACCAGTGCTGAATACTGGAGTTCATTTCAGCTGCTGTGACTGAGGGCCAGGCTAGGTTGTTTTATGAAGGTCAACATATAACTCCATTCTGGAACTCCTCTCAGAATCATGGAACTTCATTTAACTTTCATAAAACAAAATCAACAGACAGGTTTAAAAATTTATCTCTTTAAATGAAAAAGGAAAATTGTATCTTTATCAGTAACTTTAAAAAAATAGTTCTTTTTTTTTTCTTGTTAGGATGTTTTTCTTTGCAAATAACAGAAAGTCTGTCAAAAGTACAGATCTTCCTCGACTCACGATGGTGTTAGGTCTTGATAAACCCTATAGAAAGTTGAAAATACCTTAAATCAAAATTGCACTCACTACTCCTTACCTACAGAATATCATAGCTTAGCCTCGTCTACCTGAAATGTGCTCAGAACACTTACCTACATTCGCCTGCAAATGGGCAGAATCATCTGACACAAAGCATATTCTATACTGAAGTATTAAATATCTAGTGTAGCTTATTGAATACTGTGCTGACTTCTAACAAATTAAATAAATTAATTTCAATTATCCTAATTTTGATAAAAAGGTTATGAGGAGTACATTTCAGAACTTAACTTGTTTAATAGAAAGAGTACTAATTAGTGATATTCATTCTATAAAGATTATTTTGAATCTTTAACCCATATACACACACAAGCTTGGTTTGTGCTATTTTGAATTCCTGGAATGGCAAATACAGAAAGTCTTTCTTTTTTCTGTTAAGTGTAACCTTTCTTTTTTTAAACCAGAAAAGTGATTATGTTCTCAAATTAACTGACATCAAATAAGAGTGAATCAAATGGTGTACTTAGTGCATGTACCCACTTCCTTCTCACATTTTACACCCTGAGAAATCACTATATGTATATGTGTGTGTGTGTATATATGCAAAATTTAAACATAGAATTATACACAAAGTACGTACATCTATTACATACACAGACTTTGAATCAATAAAAACGAGTTACAGTGCCAAAAAGTAAGGAAGATCCACTTCTGTTGAGCACACACACATATATATATTATACACACATTCACAGATCAGTAAACATAAAAGGGAGTACTACCATAAAAAGTAGAAGTGGTTCTGGATATGTATTTGCCAAGTTTGAAGGTAACAGACTCTTAAGAAAGGAAGTATCCTGAGGCAACCTTTAGGATAATATGTAGAGAGATCTCTCCACATCTCTCACTGCCCAGGCAATAGATAATGCAGTAAAACAGGCTTCTACTCTCAGCAAAAACAGTAGCTATGAATGCTTAAAAATGAGGCACAGGGTGTAGGACCTTGGATGATGTTTACATTATAAAAGAAGAGGAAATCTCCCTATTTGCAATGCCAGATATCGGCATAATCTGACAAATAGCACATTTCTCCCTCTTTTACAATTTTTAAGATAGGCTGGAGAACACAGAAATCATATTCTCAAAAAAGCTAACATTCTTAAATACAAAAATGAAGAGACAGGCTAGAATCAGTATTTGAGAAAAACCATAACATGAGAGTCACCAACTTCAATAGACATGAGAACCAACACTCAAGGAAATAGAGTTCTTAGTGCAAAAACATACTCTGAAAATTATAATTAGTATCTTCAGAGTAATTGATGAGTCAATAACTCTGTTGTGAAAAACTACTAGTTAAATATCTTGAAAATAAAATGTGATTGCCCAAATTAAAATCACAATAAATGGATTGAATAGTAGAATAGCTACAGGTGAAAATAAATCTGATAAATTCTTCCAAAATACAAGGTATATGACAAGGTATATAAGAAAATATAAAAGATAAAGAGAATAGATCCAAAATTTTAATAATCATCTCAAAAGAAATTTAGAAAGAGAGGGGCACCTTGCTGGCTCAGTCAGAAGGGCATACAACTCTTGAACTCAAGGTCGTGAGTTCAAGCCCCACATTGTGTGTAGAGATTACTAAAAAATTCATAATAATAAACAAGCTTTAAAAAAGAAATTTAGAAAGAGAAAAGGAAGAAAATGCAAGGAGGTAACAGCTTGATAACAACAGTTATTGCTATTGCTACTAATGACAAAATTCCCAGAACTGAAGACATGATTCTTCATATTGAAAAGTCTACCAGTTATGTAGCAGGATGAAGAAGGACATCTCCAATCTACACACATGAAAAGCAAGAGTGAAAAAAACCTTAAAATCTTCCAGAGAGAAAAAACAGCCATCCTAAAAACAAGTCAGATCATCAATCCTGAATACAAGAATACAGTTGAGTAATGTCTTCACAATCTGAGGAAAAGCATTTTGATCTTCTAATTCAGTAACTGACTAAACTATTATCTAAGTGTAAGGATAAAATAAATTCACTTCCAGCATGCAAAAACTTGGGAATTTAACATCACAAAACCTCTCTGAAAAGAATTAGTCAATGTAGTCTACAAATAAAAAATAAAACCAAAAGGAAGACGCGAGGTACGAGGAATATGGATGAGCACAAGAATCAATAAACTTAGAATCTAAACAACCATTTCTTATAACAAAAATTAATCCATATTTGAAAGTAAAACCCGAGATGTTCAATAACAGATGTGACAGGAAGCTGGGACTAGGGAAAGGAAAAAATTGAAGGAAACAAAGGTTCTTGAGTAGCTCACGGGGAAGCTAGAGATACTTATCAGATCTACTTCTTAATAAAAATAATGTTATTTTGAGGTGCCTGGGTGGCTTAGTCAGTTAAGCCTTCAACTCTTGTGTCAGGCTCCACACTGAGCATAGAGTCTCTTTGAGCTTCTCTCTCTCCCTTTGCCCCTCCCCACTCATGTGCTCTCTAAATAAATAAATAAATAATGAATGAATGAATAAATAAAACTCTTAAAAATGGTATTGTTTCTGCAAAATTGGTGGTTTATTTTACTTAATTATTCAGAAAACTAGAGTAATAATATAATTACCTGAGATCCCATGACTATAGATAACATTGGATGATAATCATTTCAGACATCTTTTTATTCATAGATATTGACCAAAAGAAAGAAAAAGATGAACACAACACAGAGAAATATAAAGACTTTTTAGAAAAAAAATATGGTCTTTAAGCAATTAATTAATATATCTTCAATATATAATATATATGTATAATAATAAAAAGTGGTAACAATATCAATGAGTGTTCTTACTTAAATTTAGCAGAAGCAACAGAAAGTGAAACGAATCTGAAGTTACTGATGTTTCTTAAAAATGTTTCTTTGTTATAAGAATTATTTTGTTTAAGATTATTCTAGGTTTAAAAACTTAATTATGAAAAAAAAATAAGTGAAGTCATTATGTTTTAACTACATAATTTGAATGTAGACAGGATTGTGACTCCCTTAGCTAAAAAAGAGTAATGTACGAGAACTCTGACAATTAGTGCATCATTCTTCCTCCCAGCTTGTGGTTTCTATTAGTTTTACACTGCTAATGTTTATAAAATATACATTCTGTTCTGCTATCATAATTAGCAAAATTGTTTGGCATTCATTCTGTTTTTAAGTGGAGTCACTGCTTACCAGCAGTCATGTTTTGTTTTGTTTTGTTTTGTTTTGTTTTAATCATGGCTGTTTCATTTCTGAGCTCTTTGATTCCTCCTTTAATTGGCTAGATATTGTCAAGAAATGTTTTCCAAGAGGATCCACATATGCTATACTCCCTGGATTGTTTCATGTGTGAGAATGTCGGCCTGTAAGTGTCTTTATACATGAATGGTATCTTGACTAATAGAATACTCTTTTATTTTTAAGATTTATTTATTTATTTATTTTAGAGACAGAGCAAGAGAGGGAGAGACAGAGGGAGAGTGAGAGAAAGAACCTCAAGCCAACTCTGCACTGAGTGGGGAGCCTGAAGTGAGGCTCGATCTCCTGTGACCTGAGCCATAACCAAGGGTCAGACACTTAACTAACTCTGCTACCCAGGTGTCCCTGGCTAGTTGAATATTCTTTAGTCACAGTTTCTTTTCTTAGAAACCCGAAGGCACTACTCCATTGGAATCCAGAATCGAATGTCATTGGAGCAATGTCTGATTTTGGCCTGGATTTTTATCCCTTGTAATTTGCTCTCTCTAACTGGATGCTAAAACAATTCCTTTATTACTATCTTTCAGATTGTTTTCTGTCTTTGTTCTTTTTCAGAGAGATAAAATATTACAGATACAACTTAGCTGCTTATAATTTCCTTCTTGATTCTATCCCTACCCCCTACCGCCACAGAACGTCTATTTTGACTTTGTGTTTATCAACTCTCTGTAGGCTGCTCTCTTTTTATTGCCCAAATTCCAAATTTTGAGATGTATCCATATTAATGTATATGGCTCTTGTTTATAAGTATTAACTGTACATTCTTTTGATAGATATTGTGTTGTTTCCAACTCTTCACTGATATAGTGCTACAATGAACATTCTAGTACCTGTCTCTTAGGGCACAAATACAACAGCATCTCTTGGAGAGAAGCTGACAAGTCAAAAATATGTTTATTTTCAGCCTTATTAGATATTTCTAAGGTGGTTGTATAATCTTATTTTTCCACCAGCCATGTGGAAGAATTCCTATTTTACCACTTACTCTTAAAATAGTATGTGACATGTAGCGAAGTGCCATATTGGTTTTACTGTTATTGAGATTGAAGTAATATCTACCTCATAGCATGTGTTGAGTTACTTTTTCTATATATTCTGGTTAATATATGTATGACATATTCCTTCAAGTTTTGGAAAAAAATCAGCATAAAAACACAGACCCTGTATATTCTGAAGGGGGTAAGGGTATATTTGATTATCAATTCAATTGTTATTTGCTATTAATTCAGTTTCTGTTTATTCTTTTTCCTTGTTTCATGTTTATTCTTTCTTTCTCAAATTTATAATTAACATGTTTTCTATAGTCATTTCTTTTTAATCTTAATATTTGACAACTTAATATTTAATAATTAATTTTATTATTGAACATTTAATATATCTATTCATTTATTATCCTTAATTATTCATTTATTATTATTTATTAATTTTTTTAAAAGAATTGACCTTTGGTTTTGTTGTTCACTTTCATATTTTAAATTATTTTTGACTTTGGGACACCTGGGTGGCTCAGTTGTTGAGCACCAGACTCTTTTTTTTTGTTTTTTAAGATCTTATTTATTTGACAGAGAGACACAGCAAGAAAGGGAACACAACGGGGGGGGAGTGGGAGAGGGAGAAGCAGCCCCCGCCCCCGAGCAGGGAACCCGATGCGGGGCTCAATCCCAGGACCCTGGGACCATGACCTGAGCCACAGGCAGACGCTTAATGACTGAGCCACCCAGGCACTTGGAGCACCAACCTCTTGATTTCAGCTCAGGTTATAATCTCAGCATCTTGAGATCAAGCCCAGCTTCTGGCTCCATGCTAAGGGTGGAGCCTGCTTAAGATTCTCTTTTTCTCCCTCTTCCATCTGCCCCTCCCCACACCAGGTGCATGCGTGCATGAGTGCATATGCTCTCTCTCGCTCTCTCTCTCAAAAAAAAAAAAACATTTTTTACTTTTACCATTTGTTTTTTCTTCCTCCAATTTCTTTTCTTTTCTTTTTTTTTTTAGTTTTACATGGCTTCTCTTTTGTAGTTTCTTGAATTGTATGTGATTTGCTCATTATTCATAACATCTCAGACTACTTCATTTATTGTTGTGTGTGGGTGTGGGTATTTTCTTACCTAAATGATTTCCAATTTAAATCCACTTTGGTTCAAGAAACATGATGTTGATTCTGTGAAAGCTCGTGCAATTTCCTTTGTGACCAACTGCTTGTACAGGAATGAAGAACTGTTCTAAACAAACTAGTTAATTTTGTCTCCAAATTTTCTATGTTTAGTGCTAAATTTTGTCTGATTGCTGGATTTGTTGTTGATAGATGTGTGATAAAAATCACCCACAGTGGTTATGAATTTGTCCAACTGCCCTTGTGAATGAACTATTTTGAGGCAATATTGCTTAGTAACTACAAGTTGATGATGGCACTCTGTTCTCGATCAGTTGTTGCATTTATCACTATCATTATCCTTGTTATTATGTTGTAGTTGGGCCTTTCTTTTAAAATAGGATAATGATCCACATTTTGTCTTTTAGGAAACATCTACTGAATTACCAGACATATTTTAGGTACAGATCCATCTGTATTAAAAATACTCTTATTTCGGGTGCCTGGGTGGTTCAGTCGGTTAAATGTCTGCCTTCGGCTCAGGTCATGATCCCAGAGTCCTGGGATCGAGTCCTGCATCAGGCTCCTTGCTCTGCGGGGAGTCTGCTTCTCCTTCTCCTTCCCACTTGTGCTCTTTCACTACCTCTGTCTCTCTCTCTCAAATAAATAAAATCTAAAAAGAAAATTAAAAAAAAATACTCTTATTTCATGTATTTCCCAAAGGTGCTGAGAAAGGATTTTATATTACTTAGCAGTCCCAAATCATGAAAATAATTAACTGGGGGAATCCATGAGAGAGTGCATTGGATTAGCAGGACGGTAGTAGTGGTGTTACTGGTGTGTATATACACATGCATGTGTGCATAAATATGATAGAACCTATTGAATCAGGGACTAGATAAGTAGCACTTGGTAGACCTAAAAGCTTTTGAGTATGGTGAGGATATCATGCTAGAAATCATCACAATTTTAGAAAAAAATATTTGTTGTGATAGTTGTAGGGGGAAATCATGGAATAATTGTTGTCTTAGTCCATAACAATTAATTGGCATGAATTGTTATAAAATTTTTGAAAAGCCCCTTTTTTATTCAAGTTAAACCTTTCCATTACAATCCTGGCTGTGGTATTAATTTACTTAAATTCTGATTTCTAGATAGTTCTGCAAACTTCAGTGGTCTCTGTTGGAATTCTCAAGATTTCTGATGAATTTACTTTTTCTGGTATCTATATGCACAGTGATATCTAATTAATTAGTTCAGTAACTATACATATAGTGTTTATTTGAAATGGGACCTTCTCTAAGGCTCTGGAAAGAGGAGAGTAAAGGGGAATATTTTGTGGACTTAAAAAGCTCACGCTTTGGTAGTAAAGACAAATAAATAAGGATAATGCCATCTGGAAAATGGTACAGAAGCACAGAAGAGGTTGGAGTTAATCCCACCAGGGGTTGCTAGAAAGGGGCCTTGGTAAGAGAAGACTTCACAAATGAAATGTCACAGGATTCAAACACTAAAGAATGAGAAAATTTCAGAGAGAGGCTGAGTGAGGGAAATTTCTTTCGTTAGCATGAACTATTTGAGCAGAAGTGAAGAGGGGAACATGCCTCTGTTCAGTGTAGTTGGAGCATGAGGGGCAGAGCAAGAACCGTGATTGATGGAAATAAATACATTAAGAATAATTATTAGTATTTTATCTAATACTTTTTATGATGCTTACTGTCTGCCAGGCACCTTTCTAAATTCTTCGCATATGATAATTTGTTTAAGCCTCAAAACAACTCTATGAGATAGCTACTGTTATCTCCATATTACAGATGAAGGAACTTTTAAAGCTCAGAGAAGCTAAACATTTGCCAAGATCTCAGAGCTAGAAAGTAGTAGAAGTGGAATTAAAATCTAGATATTGGGCTTCAGAGGCAGAGCTCTTAAAGACCTACACTGTATTTCAAGTAATTGCAGAGGGAATTTTTACAAGATCAGCTGCTATCATAGGATAGCATACAGATTTCATTTATTTTTCCATTTCTTTGGCACAAACGATTCCCCTGGGACAATAGTGATTTGTAAGAACCATCCAGATACAAAGGCAGAAGCAACCCAGATGGGAACTGACAAGAACCTTAAAACCTGGCAAAATTATTGTCATTTTTTTAGAGTAGATTATTGATTTTCATTATGAAAAGCTAACCCTTATGTGCCGTGAAAGAGACTGTTAAAATAAGCCCTCGGGAGAAAACCCACAGTAGGCAACGTCACCTGCTCCCGTCACTGTGCAAATGTACACTTGTGAGTTATTTCAGCCCTTACACAGCCCTAAAGCTCTTATGGGCAAATGGTTTTATTTAAAACTATTTAAACCACTTTAACTTAATTCACCATTGTATTCCCGAGTTCTGGCCTACGGCCAGCCTCTTCCCGTCCTAATTTGGTCCCTAGTTGAATTCAAACTTTAAATGTTATGTTCCCAGTGAAGCTCATTCCAGTTTCATTTACATCCTTAGGGACTTAGGAAGAGCTCCTCTCTATAACTTCCCCATGCTTATGTGTGCTGTACTAAAAAATGCAAACAGAGCTTTCCAAATAGGGATCTAGTTAACCTTGTCAACCTGAAGACTCTTTAAAACTCCAAAGTTGATTTTAAGACACTCTGTGTCCCAGAGCTCACATCATTGCCTGTTTCATTTGGCCACTTTGCTGATAACTCAAGGACTCCCTCTTCCATGGGAAATCCAAACCCCAGGTCTCATTTCCAGCCTTTCCATGACTCTGGGTATATCAGTATACTGGAGATTCTCCCCAGGTACTCTACGTTCTTTTTCTTTCAGACTTTATGAATGCTTTTTTTTTTTTTTTTTTTGCCCCTCTGAAATATCTTTGCCCATTCTTCCTACCCCAGATTTTCCAAAATTCTACCCACATTGCAAGCCCCAGCTCAAACACCATTCTTCTCCTGGAACTGTGCTCTTTCTCAGCTTTACCAAAATGCCCTTTTACAGCCTCTAAGAAAGCGTTCATCAAAGCCCACTTGCAACTGCATTAGCTGGTATTAGTGCTTAATAGAGGTGCCCCTTGACTTCTCAAATGTGAGCCCGCTGACAGTGATTCACATAATCTGTACCAAAGCTTTCACAGTGCTCTGTATAGAGCAGAAAAACAAAACAGATGTGCTGAAACGTACGGCTTTATATTTGAGGCTGGAAGGAATAGTGGGAAGATAACCAAAACAACACACACATATACACATACACACCACACACAACAACAATAACGACAATGACACTTGGGTTCAAAACCTGGCTTTACCACTATTATTTTGTCTCTGAGTCACAGGAGAGTGTTTTAGACCATTTCTAAGATCGCTTATAATATTTAGGATTTGTCATTTTATCATGTCTCCACTAATACTAGGCACATGCAATACTGATTACTTCTATCCCCCGCTAATCCAGCTTGAGAAACTCTCAGACTATGATCCACGAAACCTCATCATACAGGGTCAACTAGTGGATCTACACAGTATAGTCTGACATTTCCTGCCATTCTTGGCAATCTGAAGACAAACAACAGCACCAAAAACAACAAAAACCCACTTTTAAATCTTTTTTTTTTTCAGATTTTATATATTTATTTGACAGAGAGAGACACAGTGAGAGAGGGAACACAAGCGGGGGGAGTGGGAGAGGGAGCAGCAGGCTTCCCGCCGAGCAGGGAGCCCGATGCGGGCCTGGCTCGATCCCAGGACCCTGAGATCATGACCCAAGCCGAAGGCAGTCGCCTAACTGACTGAGCCACCCAGGCGCCCCGAAAACCCACTTTTAAAGAGGTTTTGAATGCAGGTTTAGAATTGAAGCCTCATTTCACTGAAGAAGAAACTCAGGTCCAAAGAGGTAAATTATTTTCTTCTGTCACACAAAAAGTTACTAGCAGAACACAAGCAGGCTCTAGCCCTGAGCTGTCATCAACCAGGAAGAGTTTTTTTCCATAGGAACTAAGAATTAAAATATTTAACTGACTTAAAGGCTGAGATGAAGTTAATGAAGAGGAAAAACAAAGAAACAAGGATGTGTTTAGAGCTTCATCTGGGGTACTTAAATGTGGTGGAAGTAATCACTGGGTTTCTGAAAGGCACTATAATTGTAGTATATATGAATTGTAGTTCAAACATGCAGGTGGGCAAGACTTTTAATTTTCTTTATTTTTGTATAGTTCAACCAATTGTATATGTTGAATTCCCATTCTACCAGGTGGTGGAAATGTAATCTAGGTCACTTTCGTGTTTCTCTCCTCTTCTGAGGCTTTCATGTAAGGCCCAAAGGTTCCTGTTTATGCTGCAGCACCAGGAGGTATCTGGTCCTATACCGCCATCTAACCATCAACTGAGACATCCACCAGGAGTTCATGTTCCCAGGTCCACACAGGTCACACCTGTCATCCCTCATCCTCATAGATAAGAAGTCTGATTCTCTATGTGTGTCACATTGCCCCCCAGGTCTTCCTGGGCCACATGGAGCCACAGGAGACTTGGTGAGGTCAAGGCCCTATTTGCATTCATGGAGAGAGCGAGATGGAGTCACTCTTGTCAAGCAATGGCTTGTGTCAAGAGGTGACACAGGCAGCTAAGGACAAATATCACTGAGACCAGCACCGGCTGATGACACACTCAGAACTGATAACCAGCAGAAACAGAGGAGGTCTTAAAGGCCCAAGACTGACTAAATCCCTCTAAAAAGGGAGGATTTTTGCAGCAAACTGTCAGACTCTTCAGACACTGACCCCTCTATGTCTGACCACTTCAAAAAGACAGCTGTCGCCAAAAGCTCTGCCCGACTGATCTCGGAGGAGAACAGAGATCCTCCACTGACTGAACATAATAGGCAGTAAGTGCAGGGAGCTGACCCAGACCTGACTGAGGCCTCACCTCAACTGTGCACCCTCAGCCTGACTTTGCGTTTAGTTTTTATCTTCCTACCCCCTGTTGTAGTTCGTTGGTTGTGTGACTTGTCTTGTGCTTTGCTTTGTGTGAGGCATAAGAAGCCAAGTTAAACATGGGGTGAAATGTCATTGAGTTTGGAATCCTGAACCTGCTTTTCACTGTGCTTATCTTGCTTTATGACTGAATAAAGCGGACATGGGGAAAGACACAGCTCATGGGCGCACCTTCACAGTGTGCTCATAACAATACACCACCCAGTTCTTTCCACATTGGGATTTGCTTCTTGCCCAGGATTTCCTGGAAAGCAAAGCACAGGCCTCTCTACTCTCCAATCCCAAGAATCTATGTGAGGATTCAACTGTCCTCCTCAGGGTTTCCATCTGGGGCAGAGAGAGCAGCAGAGTAACTCAGCTCTCATAATATCTACATATTCATTGCTTTGCGACTCGAAAGGAAAAGAAATATTTTATTTTTTCAACTTTTTAGTTACAGAAAATTTCAAACATACGCAAAAGATAAAATATAATGAACCACGTGTACCTGTCACCCAGCTTCTGCAGTCAACTACTCAAAGCCAATCTTGTTTCATTTATACTCACACCCATTCCCACCAGTGGTATTTTGAAGAAAATCCCAGACATCATACCAATCCATTTGTAAACATTTAGGTAATTTCACGATGATAGGATTATTTCAAAAAGAAAAACATAATACTATTATTACAGAACACCAATAATAATTTTTATTATCAAATATCTATTGAGTATTCACATATTTTACACTTCAGAATCTAAGAAATATTTTGTTTTAAACAGCTGGTTTGAATTGGGATCTAAACAAGAACACTGCATTGCCATTGATTAATATGTTTTTTAAATGTATTTTTATCTACAGGTAATGGCTCCATAAATCTCTGTGCCCCCCCCCAAAAAAGAACAACAAACAAAAAAGTTTTTCCTTGAAGAAACCAGGTGATTTATCCTGTATATTTTCTTCTTTTTTCTTTTTTTTAATTAGTTTTAGAGGTAGCATTTAGTGATTCATCAGTTGCATATAACACCCAGTGCTCATCACATCACGTGCCCTCCTTAATGCCCATCCCCCAGTTACCCCATCCCCCCACCCCCCACCCCTCCAGCAACCCTCAATCTGTTTCCTGGAGTTCAGTGTCTCTTAAGGTTTGCCTCCCTATTCTGTATACTTTTAAGAAATCCTCATCTGTACCCTAGGTGGGGGACTCCCCCACCTCCCACATTCATCAGACATCCTCCTTAATCTCCTCTTCAAACTCCTTGCCATTGCCACCTGTATTTATGTTTGACACCTAAGCCCAGACTGGCATGTTTTAACACAAGACAAACTCATTTCTTCAAGTAAAGCTTAAAACAGGTGTTGCTGAACTTAGTGAACAGTGGCTCTCCTTCATACAGTGATTCAGGACCTAGGATCTTCTGTGCCTCCACCACGTCTAACATTCACCTATTGAGTTTGCCAAGAGTGCCTCTCATTCCAGCCAGCCAGCCAGCCAGCGGCAGAGGGAAAAGGAGCATGGTTTATCCCCTGTGGGGGTGGTTTATATTTTTAATGCGCCCAGCCTGGATATGCTGCCCATCACTTCCACTTACATCCTATAGCCACTCTTAACTGATAGAAGGCTGGACTTTAACATTTTGTTGTGTGCCAGGAGGAAAAAGAAATGGGGTTAGTCTAAAATCAGGTAGTCTCTGCTTCTCTCCAAGGGCTAGTTGTTTAGAAGCACAAAATCCTAAATAATCGCTTTTTTTTTCCTCTCTCATTCTGCTCTGTTATCTCTTTCCCAGCTAATACAGTTAGATTTTTAGATTTACCTAGTTTGACCGGGTAGTATCATGGTGGTAAATGAAGTATTAGGGTTGAAAAAAATAATATCAGTTATAATTTCAAAAATTTTTCCCTCCATGCAATGTAGTATTTTTTAAAACGGGTTTGCGGTATAGTTGAATTGAGTTTGGATCTTTAACCTACCATTTTTTCGTTGTGTAAACTTGGTTATTTTAATTTCTCTGAGCTTTGATTCCCACATCTATAACACTAATCATGTTTTATTTCATAAGACTGAAGTAAAAGTGAAATAAAATAAGCAAAGATTTTAATATAATGCCTGATGTAAGGTAGAATATCCATAAATGGTAGGTAGTAATGGTAAAGCAAATAATGAATTTTCTCAACTGTTAAGTCATTCCCCTTTACTTTAAGCCTGGTACGAAAGATCAAGCCTCTATATAGATATCTAATTTCTGAATGTAGTCGTCAAAAGCCACCTGAAAAGTTTTGAATACCTGTCTCCTCATCCTAAGTAAGAATAACTACAAAGATCAGAAGCAACAAAATTAAATGAGCCTCAAAATGATATAAAAAATTGTTATTTAGAATACCATAGGTTGTACCATGTGTATCATTCACACTTTTAAATGGATTATTTCCTTTGAAAAAGGAATCTCATTAGAATAATTTTTACTATTGTTCTGATTCTTGTTCTTCTTGTGTTTTGCTTTGAATTTGTTAGCATTTGCCTTCAGCAGTCCATGCAGCTGAATCTCCAAATGCCTGGAAATGAAAATTTGTCAAGGTAACTCTTGCCTTGCCCTTCTCCACTGCCAGCCTGAGGATCCTGCTGGAAATAAGAGCAGCTGCTTTCGGTGTCCTAGTTTAGGACACTTCAAAAACAGCTTTAGCTTCATCCTGTTTTAAGGATAGACATTTCAAGACCCATGGAATGGGACACAACCCATCTACTTTATATTTGGATGGTACTTCTACCGAAGTTGGCTGCAGGGGTGGGGGAGGGGAAGGAAGAGATGGAGTAAGGGCCTATTGATTCCAGGTCCATGATATCTGTATTTTTAGAATACCTTTCACTTCTAAGAATGTGTCCACTCTCTCTCAGTATTCTTGGTCACATCTATCCCTCAAAACTTAGGTGGTTTTTAAAAAACAAACAAGTTAGATGTGCTGGGAATTGGACCTGTCCAACTTTGAGGGTTACTCTCCTCACAGAGGACCTTCCTTCCTCAGGTAAAAGGGAGTCACCACTCCACTGCTCTGCTAACGGCCTATTTTTATGTTCAGGAAGTAGAGTTATTGCAGAATCATGAGAATTGGATATGGAAGGAATTCACGAAGAAATCCATTCCAACTGCAGGCCACTTAAGAAGAATTTTTAGTCTGCTCTACGGTGGAGCCACCACATTCCTCTCTCTCTGTGCGTGGAGCTGATTTCACCCAAGGCTAAAATTCTGTCAATTTCATAAACAAAAGCAGGGAGGTGTGAACAGTCTATTCACAGTTAGACTTAAATAGATTGGCTTCCCATGAAAGAGATTACATTTCTTTTACAGGACAGTCATGTTTTGGTGAACAAAACCCCAAACTACCACATATCAGTGAAAATAGACACATGTTAAAAATTAAAATAAGGAAAAATTCATTATAAAGTCCTTAAATCTTACTGAACAATGAAACTCCAGTCAAAATATGTGTGACACAAAATGGGATTTTGATAAGATAATGGAATCTGGTCATCATCACCCTGAATATCTATACGAGGGCCAAATTTGAGTTATAGAGCCAGAATGTCAGGGGGAATAAATGAAATCTTTAAACCAGATAAAATGAGGATCTACAGAAATTAAGGGACTTGCTTAAGGGCTCCCAGAAAATTATTAGTAGGATTCTTTAGTGACTAACATACCAGGGGGCTCTGCACTATAGAATACTACTGTCAATTAATTGCTTAGGAACTCTGCAAATATCCAAGTATCATTGTTACCAGATAGCTTCAGCAAGATTTGGTGCAACATCTGGTGAATGAGAAGTCTCTGAAGAACCTATAATCAAATTAGGTTTGTGGTGAAATGGTTGGAATTGGGAAAACGACCTACTTGAAAATGCCTTGACCTTACAAGAAAATGGCATCTGAAGACGGAAATCAGCACTGCAATGTTTTAGTACCGTATCTGCCTCTGAATTGTTGGGTGAGTTATGGTAATTACTGAACTTTTCTACAATGAAAGGATTTAATTAAGTCATTCCTAAGGCCCCTCTGAGAGCTCCACTAGTTTACCCAGCATAGCTGTTCTTGCTCAATAAGTACTTATTAAAGGAATTTTGCACATATGTCAGTGAAAGATTCTTTCATCATATAAAGTTCAGAGCATGTCTTTCATTGGAAGAAATTAATAAGGAAATGTTAACCAGGTGTGTTGATTTATTTACAAACAGCTATACTCTATATAACCTTTGTGAGGTTATACCCTAATGTTCAAGAATAATAAATATATGCATTTAGTGCTGAAAAAGTCAAAGACTTGAGAAATAATATAAAAAAGAAGTAACCCCCTTATTGAAATGGCTTCTATTCATAGTAAAAATTTTAGGCTGGGGATTTACCAACATGGAAAACATAAAATGAAGGGTAAGAAATAAATGTGGGAGGATGACTAAAATGTTGGGGAAATCCTTAAATTGAAAAGTTTCTGCAATGTAGTCAAATTCCTGTGAAGAAAAGGGGACCTGCTTGCTGTAGATGATTATCTTAATATTGCACAGAGTATCTTGAACAATCTACTTCCCGACTCTTTCCTCAGCACACTCTTTTTAAAGATTTTATTTATTTATGTGAGAGAGAGAGGGGGAGGGAGAGGGACAAACAGACTCCTCCCTGAGCAAGGAGCCAGACATGGGGCTCGATCCCAGGATCCTGAGATCATGACCTGAGCTGAAGGCAGACGCTTAAATGACTGAGCCACCCAGGTGTCCCTCCTCAGCAAATTCTTTTCAAAATCATATTTTGAGATGTTTATCAACATGGAAATATGTTTGATTTATAAATTATGAGACAAGTCATATTTGTTTTATAGAAATGAGCATCACAGTCAATATTTCTAGACAGTATTTTTCTACCATAAATTCTTATTAACATGCACTGTACATATTGAATTGTTTGATAATAAGAAATAGAGTTACGATAAAATGCAGTCGAAATATCTGTCAGACGGGAAACTTTCATAACCTAGGGATTAACAGAAAAAAGTTTGACTTCTTCTCCTGAAGCCTCCAGCCTTGTGCACATACTTTAACTCTTTTGTCACAGCCCCTATAACTCATTACCGTGCCTTCTCATTTACACCCTTGACTTTGTCCACTGCACTTGCCTTTGCTTGCCTTTGAGGACAGAAAAATTCTCATCCATCTTCACATACCCCAGGAAGTCCTGCTTCCAAGATACATTAAATGTTTTTCTTTCTTTTTTTTTAAATATTTTTTTAATGTTTTATTTATTTATTCATGAGAGTCAGAGAGAGAGAGAGAGAGAGAGGCAGAGGCAGAGGGAGAAGCAGGCTCCCCGCCGAGCAGGGAGCCCGATGCGGGACTTGATCCCAGGACCCTGGGATCATGACCTGAGCCGAAGGCAGACACCTAACCATCGGAGCCACCCAGGCGCCCCCATTAAATATTTTTCAATTAATGAATGAAAATTATGTGTTTTGGTGACATTACCACACGATCTGTGTGAAGTTAGCAAAGTCCACCACCCTCTCTGATCCCAGATCTTGAACATGAAGAATGAGAGTAACAGTGATTACTTGGCTACCCCATAGGATTATTGTGTTAATTAAATGAAAGAGGAGTGTGATTGTGTATTGTAACTGGCTCTCTAAAGTGAATTATTAAGTGTGCTTTCTGCATGACTGTGCAATTTATCCTTCAGGCTGGTTTAGCCCAGAACATGGATGTGAAGGACAGAAGGTAGCGAAGACCCACAGTCTGGTCACTTTCCTTCTGTATCACACTGATCCTTCTCTGACATTGACCTTTCCCATATCTGATCCAGTTCAGTGCCTCTTCCACCATTAGTGGAATTAGTTTAGATTGCCTCTCTCACATCTCCTTGAGACATATTACTTGCCAAATAAATCCTCATTGGTTGATTTATTAACTTACATTGCTTTCACTGTCCTCGTGTCTGCCTCAAAATCCTACCCTTTCTAGTTTTACAGTTACCTCAGCGAACAATCCGGGCAAAATATTGGAAGCTCCCTAGAACCCAGCCTGGGATCACTATATACAGTATGTGGAACCATCACATTGGAATCAGATGCCTAACCGAGTCTGAGTATAACTTAGAGCCACTGAGGACAGGACTTCAGAAATTATCGAGTCTGCCATTTTCAGTGTAAGCATGAGAGAGAAGAGGGAGAGAAAAAGCAAGAGAGAGAGAGAAAGTGCATTGTTCAAGGTCACTCAGCTTATTAGTGGCAAAGCTGAAATTAGAACTTTAGTTTCTCAACTCCTAATTTAGAGCTCTTTCCACTGAACAATTCTGTCTCTTTTTCTAGTGCTAAAGTCTGAAATACTCAGAATTGTTCAATACCTTTAAATGGCCTGGTGTAAATTCCAAGGGCCATTAGGCTCATTCCTCCTGGGGTCACCCTGACACACAACCCTAAGCCAGCCATTTTCAGACCAACCCGGGGACAAGGAAGGGGCCTATGTTATGGAGTGTGTGTACATTGGTTACTACAAGTATCTGCAGTTTTAAGAACTCTCTGTGGATCGCATTTCCCTGCAAGTTGCACCGCAGTGACCCAGACACAACACTGACAGCTGTGGAGTAAATAAATAAAAACAGAGTATTTTGATCCTAATGGGAGGGGGAGGGGTAGTGAGAGCTTGGGGACAAGAAGAGAAAGGGGCAGACAGAATGAAACAGCACAGCTGTGAAAAGAACAGATGCTGGCCAGGAGAGAGGGAGTGAGGGAGAAGGGAGGAGAGAGAAGATTAGGGTTCCGCCAATGTCAGAAATGTTGCAGCACTTGGAAAGGGATGCACATACTTGGGACAGGTGGGAAGTGTTTACATTAAAACCAGAATATCAAATGCCTTCCTGAATGCTAGCCAGATCATTAAAGACCCAAGTTGACCCAAGGGAAAAAGCTGAAGTCCTTGCCCAGGGAGCCCATTACAGAGAAAGCCTCCTGAATTCTTTATATTCCATTCAAATACTGGCTATCAGCTGTGTGTTGCTGGCCATCAGCTGTATGCATCAACACATTACGCTGTATGCCAGAGGATCTCAAAGTGTGGTCCCCAGACCAGTAGCATCAGCATCACTAAAGAAATTAATAGAAAAGCCAATTTCCTGGGCCCACTCAGACTTACTGAATCAGAAATACTGGGGATAGGGCCTCAAATTTGTGTTTTAAGAAAACTTCCAGGTGATTTTGATGCATACTCAAGATTGAGAACCCTTGTTCTCTTTGCATGATACTGCTCAGCTTTCTCGGGCTTCTCCATAAACCCACCACCCCTAGTCAACAGGTGTCTACTAGACCCTGCACCTTGGTCAATCTGGGTTCTTCAGGACCCATGCTCTGACGTTACCAAGCACAAGTCTCCCCTTAGAAGCAACAGAGGAATGAGACTGTATGCCTTGCACCTCCAGCAGCTAGAGCAACAGACCAAGCAACAGGAGGATAAAAACCTGAAATCCATGCATTGGGATTGCATCTAGTAAATGGCATCCAACACCCCCCCCCCCCCCCCCCCCGGCCGCCGCAACAGAGACTGGCCCAGGGAAAGCACAACAGCCTCAGTCTCAAGGCCTTTTTAAATAGCCTTCAGCAGTGACTTTCATTTACAGAACACAAAACATTTTCCATTAATTTACTGAACTTGAGCACATCAGTGTCTAGAGATTTGGAAAATTTGGCAGAAGGAAGTTCAGTTTCACATGAAGAAAAACGTATTCTCTATCCCTTGACATTCTTTTTAGGTGTTATTGATGTAGTTGTTAGGAATCAAGAGATCTAGCTTTTCAAGCTACCTCTTCTACTATCTCTGACCCCTGGACAGTAACTCTGACTCTCTCCTCCTGACTCTCCCCTCCTATCAAATGAGAAGCTTGATTAGAGAGGATACTTAAGGTCTTTTTTCAGCTCTAACAGATAATATCTTTGTTGTAGAGCTGGCTGGTTAGTAGAGCCAATTAGAGCAATTAATTAGGTGAAGGTTCTAAGTTCAGTTCTCTGTGTGGTCTTCAGGGTTTGGCTCAGTATGGTCCATCCTCCTTTAATAAACATTAGTTTCTAAAGGACTCTGGTGATTGAGTATATGGCATTGCAACAAGATATCAGTCACCACTTCGGGGAAAATGATTCATTTTCTGTACATACTACTTTGTACCCAAGAATGTTACAGCCTCAACTGGAAGAAAACCACAAAAGTATTATCAAAGAAGCTATCTTAGACCCGGAAAGAGTTTATAAGCCCAGAAAACCATCTCCTGACCTTTTCCACTAGGTTCTGTCCTTATGCTAAATCCTCAACATAATTAAGTTGCCAAAAGATGTAATTCTAAAATTACAGAATGTTAGAACTAGAAATTCCTTAAAAAAGAGAGTGGCAGAGAATGACTATTTGGCCCTACCCGTGTGCCAGAAACTGTTAAATGCTTTACTTGACTATTTTACTTCATTGAAAAAATCTAGGCTTACCTTTCTCAGTTCACTGGTGGGCAACCAGAATTCTCAGAAAACTAGGGTGACAGGTCACATGATGACTTAGAAGCAGACCCAAGACTAGACTCCCCGTCCTAGGGTCTTTCCAATCTGTTTTGTTCCCTTTCCTAATATACCCCGCTCCTCAACTCACTCACTTCCAAAGGCCTATTACCCTTCCAGAAAAATTAGAGGCGATAGAGAAGTGAGAAAAATTTGAAAGGAAAAAAACCCTTTTGATTTTCCACTGCTATTGGCCTCTATAAAAATAACTGCATTTTAAGACTCGGGAATAATTAAATCTCTGAGAATAGTTAAGGATTAGCTCAAAAGAGCACCCAGGCTATCACTTCAGTGGACCTCCTAAAAGGCTCTACACTACCAGACTCAGGGATCACAGCAGGCAGTTTGGAGACCCAGAATAACATTGATAGAAAAATGTGTCAGTTGCTTACTATGTGTCAACCACTGTGATATTGCTTAACTTAACCCTCAAAGTAATCCATTAAAGGGAGGTAGGGACTGTTATCATTGCCATTTCAGATTGGGGAACCTGAGATTTAGCAGAGTTATACAACACACCCGAATTCAAACAGCTTATAAGTGGCAAAAGTAGCATTTGAACAAACTTTAATTGTAGATCCTGAGCTTCTCACCACTATTTTGTACTCCCCTGGGAAACAGATGATGATAGTTAATACTTATGCTGCCCTTCGGGGTTTATAAATCTTAATACATCCATTGTATTTAATTCCTGTAAAAATGTGGGAAGATGTCCTGCTAGGAATGGTTAAATCCTGTGCAGGAGATAAAAACACTGAAGCCATGTGAGGCTAAGGATTTGGTCTTGAGTTTTAGGTGGAAAGCGCAGAAAGAAAAATTCTGAGCCCTGGGACACTGCATTTCCCCTTACACCACATTGGCAGGCCAGGCTAACCAAGCAGGGATCATGGAGATGAGTCATGGTCAAGCCTCATTTGGAATCACTGCACAGGGAGTTAGCGCCCCCCCCCCCAACCCCTAGCCCCTGGGGAAGATAGGAAAGGGACATGGTAGTTCTCTGAGGTCATGGTAGTGTAATACACAATGCTCTCTCCTCTCCCCACTGAGTTCCATGGGGATTGGCACAGGCAGTGAGACCCTAGTTATTCCTCTAAATATAAGGGGGGAAGGAGAATGGAAATCACAGAAGATGGCTGGTCTTCCTGATAACCTGCATTGGCTTCTCATTTTTCTGTCTATAAACGAACCAAGGAATCTTTAAGCTCTGACATCTGCTGGTTCCACTGGCCTTGGGCAGTAGTTTAAGTGGGGAGGTCAGGGCTCCTCTGCTTCTCCCTTATCACAAGCTCCTCAGTTACAGGGTGACGGCCACCATCCCTGTTGGTTCCCCACCACCAAGTGCCACACCTTCTCGCCATCTCTGCCAAATGCGTACTCATCATGCTTTCTGGCAAAGTACACCTGGTGATCTGATGAGTCCACATCACACACTGAAGTACATTTCAAAGACAGGATATAAATAATTATAGTAAATTTAATCCTTAACCAACATTGATTTTTTTTAAAATGTCCCCTTTTTATAAGTAAATGTTACAGATGCTGGACTTCTTATTCCTAAAAACAAAACAAACACCAAACATTTTAAATAAAGGGGGAAAAGGGTTTATATGAACACAGTTCTTGAATTATTCAAATGCTGATTATCCGGAAAGTTTTCATTGATTTTTAATGGAAAGCAAAATTATTTTACAACCACTCCGCTGCTACCTTAAAATATCTGGAATTCATCTTTTTCTTTCTTTTTTTTTGCATATGCCCATACTTACTGGCCGCCAAAATTCTATATGATACGTTTTTGTAAGCATACACACACATTTTGACATGCATACTGTCATAAAATACTAAGCTATAAATGCATAAGCACTAATAAAAAGCTCCAAATGCAAGAGCTGATTATCAACCTCTTATCTTTTCTGTGGATAGGAGCTCAGGCAACATTTTAACATGTCGGGCTCTTATTTTCTATGCCTGTCAAATGGCAATAACAATTTTCCCCGACTCCTCCAAGATATCACGGAATTGTTGTAAAGATTACAATGAGTCATTTATATTAAACAATTTTGAAAACTGTATGGCTCATCTACATGTGAGGCATTTTTTACTAGATTTATTTCTCTTTTTTACCTCCTTCCAACCTTTACTCCACATAATGTGAGTCTGCCATCCTATTACCGATATTCTTCTCTATAACCATGTTTCATGTCTTAAGGATACATGACTATTTAGTTTTATTGCACAAGTCTTTTTATTATTATTGCTTATTCTCTTAGTTACCTTACTGTGTCATTGTTTCAACAACTGGACTCTAGGTACCAAGCTTTATTAAGAAGGTGCAGATGGTAATATTGTATTTATATATTAATGATTCACCTTTCTATTAACTTACAGTTTTTTAATGTTTTATACTGAAAATATTACATTCAATATTTTCATCTGAATATTTTATTCAAGTAGCCTATACTATAACACCCAGACCAGACCCTGATAGTAAATGTGTTACCACACCAAATATATATATATGTATATACATACATATATACATATATATATATATTTTTTTTGTAAAGAATAAAGGAGGCAGGAATCACTGGGACCACTTAAGATGTCTGCCTGCCACAGCCATCTTAAACCTACTCAATTAGCAATTACATAGACACACATGAAAAGGACAACAATACCTAAGGCCAACAAAAATTTTCATTGTTTTACTTAGACAAGGGTGACAGCTGTAAGATTTTGGGAAAGACATTTCTTCTCTCTGAGCCCCAGTTTCTTATCACTAAAACGAGGTTAATAATACCCTTTATAATGCTTTATGGGTGACTATGGGGAACAATTTTATCAATGGATAGGATTGCAATTGATAAACGGTAGAAAGTGATCCAGAAGGGAAAGAGTGTATTGTCGTGAACTCTTGGGCGTTAATGGTGTTTGCAGGTAGACCTAAGCCGGGGACCAGGGCGGGCATTCATAGTCCGTGAATCATCACTCAAGCCCTCAGTCACGGCGTGCAAGGCAAGACTGGGCTATTCTTTCATTTGTTGTGGTTTTATGCCCTTTCAAGCCACGCCTACCTATATAAGAACCAAGAACTTATGAGAAATTCATTTAAAATGCTTGTTTAATTGGGGATAGTGACCTTAGGTCCAACCCTTTCATGATAAGCCCGGGTTGATTTTGTTAACGGCTTGCAACTGGTTTCCGAACCTGACCTTACATAACCCCAGGGAGTCCTAAATCAGCCTCAAACTTTAATAAAGACAGAAATCTTGCACATCAGGGCAAAGAGCCCCTGTTCTCACCAACCTTCAATGAGCATAGCCTGGGCGTCCAAAGCGACACAAAAGGGACCAGTGTTTCACCATTTGACAACCAAACAGACCTCATTACCATAACCCAGTTTAAGAGCACAGAGACCACAAAACTATTGCTGTGTGTGCCACAGCCAGTACTGCAGTGATCCCCGGCTTCTGGATCATCCCAGGGCCAGGGAAATGTTGAAAAGCACAAGGCCTCGGGTAGCCTCCAGGGGAACTACTGGAATGTTGTTTATCTTCAGACCGCAACAACTGGCCCAGTGTTTCACAAGAGGAAGGTCTGTCCTGGAGCTCAGACATTGAAGGCTTAGAGAAGCAAGGCCTGAAATAACCCTCACTTCTTTTCTACCTCTGTCTCCCTACCCTCCTGGACCCCCCTCTTTGGCTCAAGAGTTCAGATTTAAAAAAAAAAAAAAAAAAAAAACGTGCAGCCAGGGCTGTGACCTTGAAATAGAATAGATACAGCTTTCCCAGCGGCTTGCAGTGAACCTGATACTCTAGCTGGGATGGGAGACAACCCGCTCCAACAGGGCTTGAGGTGATAGGGAAACCAGAAACTGTGCTTTCTTTTATTGTCTTAACCCCTTGGTTCATGAAAATTACCCCCCTTTTTTTTTCAGCGTCTGTGTTTTTAGAAGTCGAGATACAGTCTCTTAGATCTCTTGAATGTGAGAAAGAAGAAACTGATTATGATTCAAATTATAAAATAATTGTCAACACCTGGTAACATCATTTTAGCTCCATGTGATTTGGGGCAGTTAGTTTTAAATAGTCCTAATAAGTAGCTCTGTGATCTTGGACAAATCAACTAACCTATCTAAGCCTGTGTGAATGTCGGGAGGAGAGATGACAAGGCCTGTGGAGTGGGAAGGTTGCGTGAGTCTTGCACATTCCAGCTCCTAGGATCTCTGCATCTCTCCAGCAGAGAGCACAGAACTAGGAAGAATCTCAGTGGCTTTGTTCTTTAATGCGATAGAAGCAGACTGATTGAGAAAGGAACCTTTACACACCAGGCCCTGAGCAGGCTCCTGAGCTTTCAGACTTAAAGGAGGGACAAGTGGATCTGTGGTATTTATGACCAGGTCTCACCTGGCTTGACACAATCCACTTCAACCCAGCTCCTCTTTCCTGAGGAGAGAGAAGAAAGCAAGCTAGGCCCAAGGAAAATGTTCTTCTTCCAGACATGCCAGGATGGAGAAGTACTTGACCTAAAGACAAGTGACTAGATCCTAATTGTTTCAGAAAAACATAACCACCCCAAGCCCAGCTCCTGCTTTGGGACGCTGAAGCCCTCTAGTAGGCCATAGTATGCCTACTTCTGGACAAACTGAATCCATTCATTTATTCAGCAGGCAACTACCATTGCCCTGTCTTAGGCATAAGATGAGTTATACTCACATCTTGCACTCAGGAAAGGCACAGAGAAAATAAATAGATAAAAAAAAAAAAGATCAACTCTCATATCAGGCAAAGTAAAATACAGGTACAAGTACTGGGTGATGGGGATGGAAAGCAGAAAAAACACAATTCCAATTGTAGATTTCAGAAGGGCCTTCGTGCAATCAGTGTCCCAGGGACCTGAATGTAAAGGACAGACAGGTTTTGATAGGGATAATAGGGACGTGAGCTCATGTCAAGTGGAGGTCAAAGAAGCAACAAAAGTGTGAACAAGTGTGAAAATAAGTGTGCAACATGTGGAAAACAGTGACACAGTAGTCTTGAGGTCATATGTATTGTTGACCACACCTTTCCAATGCCTCCAGAAGGACTCCCACTTTCAAACTGCCCTTTATAGCACCTTCTTTATGAGAGCGGCATTGGGAGGTGGTTAAAAACACAGGCCCGTGGTCCAGTTGCCTGGGTTTAAGAGCTAGCCCTGCCACATACTGGTTGTACGACTTTGAGCAAGCTGGCTAACATCTCTAAACCTCAGGTTCCTCTTCCATAAAATGGGGATAATACTACTATTTATTGTGAGATGAAATAATAAAAATAAAGTAAAATACTTGTCATAGTGCCTGGCACAGAGTAAGGATCCAATGGTACTGTTTTTGTTATTTGTCTACTTTATTTCCCTTATTTGAGAAATACCCTAAAAACCAAAGAATGATCTACTCTTATTCTACTTAATTGGCCCAGAATTTAGAATCATGCTTTTGCACAAAAATAGGATTTCTATAAACACTTAAATGAATGAATGAGTTCATTAATCATAAGTGAAAGAGCAAATTTCAGATGCAGGTTTTCCTATTACTGGGATTCAACATGGACTCACATCATTGAGCTATAACAACTCTCTTAAAGCTTTTATATTTTATGACTGCTAGCAGATATTCTGGTTGTGGTGAGGTGTGCTCAGGAAGACAGCCGGAGAGTGCAGATGCCAACACGTGGGTAGAACATCCTTAGACCCAGTGCTCTGCCACTTCCTGGCCTTTCTCTCTGGAGGATGTATGCTTGATCTGTGATTAAATTCTAACTATAAAATCAGAATAATTACAGTGACCACTTAATAGGGTGAACTTATCCAATGACTCCAAAAAAAAACTAAAAACCTTTGAAAAGGCATTTGGCTAAAACCCAGCTGGATAATGAAGTGTCCACCACAGAGAATTTCAAGACACAGTAACATTTTAAATAAGCCACTTTAACAAAATCCTATGAGATTTCTTGCATTCTGTACAGATTCAGAATCAGAGACAAAAAAGAAAGGCCACTGTCAGCAGCTACGTGGTAATCAAACCTTCCAGATGTTTACAGTATACATTTGAAGACATAGAATATATAGATAACTAATTCCTTTGGATAAGGAATGGGTTGCATGAAAACATTCACTCCTTTCTAAATTTCCATGCAGGCTAGCTTAAAAAGTTCAACACCAGGAGAGAGTAAAAGGTAAGGATGCAAAAGATAAACCCTGTACAGAATGGATGGAAATTTTTAGAGGAACAAATGTAGAGAATTACAAAAAAAGAAAAAAATGTTGTGACAAATATCTTTGTCCTAATGGCTTTGAAAATATGTGTGACTATTTCTCTTCCATGCTCCTAGAACTTCAAACATGTTCTGCTTTCTGCCAGACACAATCTTCCATCATGTCTTCTTGCCTAAAACCTAATTACCTCTAAAAGTTACCTCTGAAGTCTACTACCACTACTGCATCTTCTGCCATTTCTATTGTAGCACTTGGCATAACATGCTTCTCTGCTTTCTTGGACTTTCCCTTCCATTAAGAGCTCCTTGAGGTCAAGACATTGCCCACGTTCACTTCTCACCCCACAGTGACTAAAGCAGCCGATACACAGGAAGTACTAACCTACCATTTGCAGAATTTCTGAATAAATAATAATAATAATAAAACTGCCCAACTTCTAAGCTCTGGGTTGCAAACTCAAAGGAGGATGGCATGTAACTAAGATCGTGATTCTAAGTTCAACAGCCTAGTGGCCTCGCTGTAATCTTTTTGTCTGTCAAAAAGAATGTCTGAGGCCAACTGAAGCACACAGAGACTGTAATTTTGCTGTGTCGACCTTAGCTGAAACCAAGGTGCATTTGCATGAGACAGTAATCACTTAACTGCCTTCCTACTAAGAACACTAATATTTTGGCCTTTCCAGACAGGCTCGAGAATGTGATTAGGAGCCATTTGAAAAATGACACCCCACAGTAAAATGGAGCTTTGTGGCCTCTTCTTCAATCCCAGCTTCTGATCCTTTAAAACCTCCTTTAGAAACATTTTTTTTTCCTTTTCTTATGCATGTTTATAAAAAGGAGCGAATACGAATTCTCTTCTGAAACTACCTGTACCTGCCAAATTATCCACTATTTATTTAGGCAATATTCAAGTCTCTGTATTTAAAATAAACCTAAAATCTTTCTATATCAAATCAGCTGATGAATTCTATGCTAGATTATATAGCCAGTCATTATTCTTCTTTGCCAAATACATATAAACAGAAAATTATGTCATGAGTTTTGTCTTTATTTCTGGTCTTCTGCCTATCCTGCTGAGCCTTTGCAGATAGAGTTTGTCTCAGGCAATGTTTTCACAGGGCCACTACTGGCTAATAGAATCTCAGGTTTGGGCAGGAACCTGATGCTGGATCCTTTCTATATCCTTTCTCTGCCAAATGGCTGTGGAATTTCTGTTTGAAAACACCCTTGACAAAGAACTAACTAGCCAACTCACTCAGTCACTCCTGGGAGCAGCTACCCATCTCTGAACGAAGCTGGCTATTTCACCTTGTGAAATCATTTTTTCTGGAGCTTCTATAACATTAGTCCTAACTTTTCCCTCGGGGATGCAGAGCACAAGTATAATCTGTCCTCCATGCCAGCCCTTCAGATACCTGAAGATGATAAAGATAATTCTATTGAGTCTTCTGCAAGTGACTCCCTCACGGGAAGTGCTTTGAGTCATGCTCTTCTGAGGATTTCTCTGATTGTCAAGGTCACTCTAAAGTCTGGTCCAAGAGCTGCCATCCACATCTCTTCTGACAAAGCAAAAGAGCAGGACCATTTTATACCTCCCTTATCAATTAACATGAATCCCACATCTCTTTCCTTCATCTTCTATTTTCCATTCTGCTTTCAATTTGACCTTTCAGCTTGTTCCTCAAGTTCATACACTCATTCTATTGCCTTTGTTCACCCATGCTATTAAAATGTGTAGTGCATAAGGTGTTTCCAATACAGAAAACAAACACGCAAAGAAATCTGCAAGACGGTCATATATAATCTTTACTGGAGCCTCTGTTCTGCCTGGTGGCAAATAAACAACTTAATATTTGCCATTCTGGTTAACCTTCATCACTTTACGTTTGCCTTCTGGCTTCTTTGCAAGAGTGCATTGAAGCTCTGAGAAGATTGATATTACACCATACAGAAACACTCTGGTCCTATACTGCATCAGTGTGATGTGCAATATGCCCATGTGTTCCTCTGCCTTTCCTCCTGTCCAGCCCTCCACTTAGCCATAAGATCCCACCTCCTCCAGAAAGTAAAATAGACATCCCACCCTTAACATAGCTCACTTCAACTCCTGACATCCCACAATCTCAAACCTCCTTCTTCAGTCTTTTCAAACTCCAGCCATGGCAACCCTATCCTTCTAGTTGTTCAGACCAAAAATCGTGGACTTATCTTTGACTCTTTCCTTTTCCTCATACCCAACATTTATTCTATCATAAAATGATGTTGTTTTTTAATCCCAAATGCATCCAGAGTCCAACCACTTGTATTGGTCTATACTGCAGCACCCTGACCTAAGCCACCATGCCGTCTCACCAGGATTATTGCAATAGTCTCCTTACTGCTGTCTCTGCCTCCCCCTTGACCACTATGAACTATTTTACTCAGAGCACCTAATGCGATCCTGTTAAAAATTAAGAAAGACCATGTCATCCTTTGTGCAAAACAGTAAAAGGCTACTCACTTCACTGAGAGTAAGAGACAAAGCTTACAATGATCCACATGGCCCTACCTGATCTGGACACATGTGGTTCACCTGACCTCGACTTTCCCTACTCACTCCTCACTCAGCTATACTGGCCTCCTTGGTTCCACAAAGACTTTAACACTCAGGGCCTTTGCACTGAGTGTTGTCAAGTGTCCCCCTGGTTCTGTTTCTCACCCTCTTCAGGTCATTGCCCTAATGAGACCTTCCCTGATTACCATATTTAAAATTAACTATCTCCCTCCAGGACCCTTCATCCCACTTTACTTTTTTTTTTCCATTGCCCTTTTAAATTTCTCAAATATTCCTTTATTGTGCATATTTTCCCTCCCTCTCCCTCTGGTCCCATCATCAAAATGCTTCATGAAGGGATTTTAATGTTTTCTTTTCTTTTCTTTTCTTTTTTCCATTAATATACCCCACGTGGCTAGAACAGTACCTGGCACTTAGTCAGCACTCAATAAATATTCACTAGTTGAAATCCCACAAGTCTCTTGCCATGCATTTCACGTCACATTCTGCTTTGACATTGCCTTTTGCTGACCGGGAGACTTTTCCAGGGTCGCAGGGCCCTCCAGAGAGATGCATGGATGATTTCTAGATACTTCCCCCACCACTCTGGAGCTGCAAACACTTCCAGGGCATGTCTTTGGTCTTTTTCGTCCAGACATACACAGCACCATCCTTATCAGCGGGAGCAGCACTCTGAAGCCTGCCAGAATCCACTCAGGAAATAGGCTCCTGGTCAGCTCTAATCTCAGATCACGTCATCTGAGGGAATTGGAATATTTACCCACTTACCTCTCAAATTTTTCAGGTTAACTGCTGAGTGGGGGAGTCACTTCCTCAGAAACCTTCCTGAGCCTCTCACTAGTTTGGCTACCTCTCTACCTCATTCCCAAATTTTTAACTCCTTATTGTCAATATGGAGACCATTCTATGCTTAACACTCTATGCCAAAATCAATCCATGCCAGAACCTTCATTATTGATTTCTAAAAGACCCTGGCTCTTCCAAGTCCCACAGGATTTTCTCTGACATTCTTTCTTCTTCTTTTTTTTTTTTTTAAATCTCTGCCATCACCTTCAAAAAGCCTATTTTGAAATGAAAAAGATGAGGCTTTTCTCCTTCCTGGTGTCTGAGCTTCTACAGTAACAATTCATCCTGAGGGCACGAGACTAAAAAGAATAGCCCCAGGATCCAAGAAATCGGAAGGAGATGAACTCATCAATTAATAGGTAAGATCTTATTCAGCATTCCAGAAAATAGGAGCATTTGAATTCCTTGCCAGGAAAGAGGGGTTAGCAAGCATTTATAATCTAGAATTCCCATAACCCCAGCCTTTAAAGCATCCAGGTGCTCCTGCTACAGAATCCCAAGAGACATGCTCAGAAGACCCGGCAGGATACCGTATTCCTATAGCATCAATCTCCCATCCAGGTGAAATCACAGGACTCATTACTCCTGTCTGACTTACCTCCTGTCCGAGTGAGTTGAGATACTCATGTGTTAATTATAAGAACTCATTTTGGCCCCTAAGATCTCAGATAGTAATTACTGGCCTTGCACAGAATTATATCACCATATGGACCGGGTTATCTCCTAGGGATACACACTCAGAGGGTATCCCGGCAGGTTCAGGGTGGTGAGGAAGAGGGAGGCTAGGTCTATGTAAAATGCACTCACATGTTGTAGCAGTCTGAGTAACCGGAAAGTGTTGGCATTCTCCTTGATAAAAAATGAGGATGCTATGAAAAAATGCACGCCAGAGCAGAAGGCTAGTCCACCTCTACTAGTGTGTAAGCCAAGGCAGATTTCCACTGTAAGAAGACCTTAAAAATATGAAAATATTGAAATTGACACATCATTATTATTGATTGATATTCAAATTATGGGGTGTTATCTAGGTCCTGGCCTCAAAATCAGATGAGTGAGCGGCTGCGTGGCCACTCCAGAAACATCAGGAAGTCCCAGGACTGGGGGCAACCCAAGGATGCCTGGTCAGAATGGGAAAGACAGCATCAGGGCTCCAATAAGTGGGTGCCACAAAGGAGCTGGTGAAAAAGAAAAATCTCAGCAGCTGGGAGAGACAAAAGGCATCAAGGAGAAAGCCTTAGCCAGGGGTGTCACCTTTACTGCATTTCTAGCACATCTCTCCTCTGCACCCTGGTTCCACCATAACCCACTCTGAGCTCAGGTAATGCAAACTCATTTTCACATCAGCAAAAGGGATTAGGAAAGTAAATCTTCAGAGGAAAAACATATCCATGATGTATTTTAAAGTCGCAAGCAGTATAAATGATGTTTTTATCCACTCTTCTGTATTATTCATGCCTCAGCTCCCTGTCATGGCCATGCATAAATGAAATTTAACAAATGTTGTTTGGTCCACAGTGGCCCAAAATCATCCTAGAAGCTGAAGATCAGCCGCGACCCATTCCAAGGGCTCACAGAGTGTGAATGTGAAGGCCTTGGAGATAATCAAACTTAAAAATCAAAATCAAAAGACTTCCACAGTCTTTACAAACTCCCCTTGAGAAACAAAAACTCCCACATCCATACCTAATTGCATTTGAAAGTCAAAGTAAATTAAATATCGTGACAAAAAGTCAATTCAGATCAACGGAACAATGTGTGCTGCTGTGTATTTATACCAGACGTTCCCCTCGACCTTTTATAGACCCTCCTTTGAGAACTAAAGTGTAGATCAGGCATCGGCAAAATGTAGCCTGCCTCCTGCTTTTAAATGGCCCGTGAGCTGAGAATCGTTACATTTTTAAATGGTTGAAAAAAATCCAAAGAAGAATAATATTTCATGACATACCTCTGCCCCTAAAAATTATATGAAATTCAAGTTTCAGCGTCCATAAGCAAAGTTTCATTTGGAGCCCAGCCATGCCCACCTGAATTGTCTGTAGCTTGCTTTTGCACACAGCAGCAGGGTATCCTAAGTACAACATAGATCATATGGCCTGCAAGGCCCGAAATACGCACTAGTGACCCTTGACAGAAAAAATGATCTGTCCCTGGTATAAGCCAATGCCCTCTTTTAAGGATGAGAAAACACAAACCCAGGGGCAAGTAACACATCCAGCTCACACAGCTGTCATACGGCAGAGACAACGCTGGAATCACCTACATCTCATCAGGTAGGGGCTTTTCTCATCATACTCCGTGGCCTGGAGTCCCAAGGATTGTAGGGTGCAAGCCAGCGACTGAGCGGGCCCTGGTAACAAGAGCCAGTTATAGGAAAATGAATGTTTCCTATGGAGAGGAGGAAAAAAATAGACAAAACAAAACAAAAACAGTGAAACTAATTATGAAGGTGCTGTGGCAAGTTCATTTTGTCCTAGCATGTGTCCTACTGTGTGACGTGGCCCTATACGGAAGCTTCCGGTCTGAAGCGGGTGCCGCCCGCCCTACAGTCATAGTACCCATCTGCTGCTTGTACCCATCCCCACCTTGCAGCTGTGATCTAAGAGTCGCCAAAGCCGGAGTGTGGAACGCTTCATGTGAGGGAGGGCACTGGGAAAAGACCAAAAAAAAAGGAGAATCTGGGAGCTGGGGGGAGTCAAACTTGGTTTTCTGCTGGAGGCTACATTTTTATTTTTATTATTTATTTTGTCGACTGGCACGCGTCTTCTTTGTTTTGAGTAATGGACATAATTATACATTCAAGGGATCACACTCTAAACCCCTTGAACAATTAAGAAATCTTATTGCAGGCAATCATGAGAAAATGTAAGGGAGGATTACCCGGAGAGACAATGGAAATCATACTTCTTCAAGTCGCTTGCTTAGCAGAGGGACCTAATCACTATTCTCCTCTTTTTCCCACGGCCTAATTGCTGATATTCCAGGTCTATCTCAGGGAATGGCAATGCTGTCTCCTAAACCCTGTTCAAGTGAAGTCAGAGGTTTGGATGGGTCCCTCTTGGGAAAGTGCTGCCTCAGTGATTTTGATACTGACCTGTAAGCTTCCACTTACCAGCAACAAGGGGTACCAGAAAACCTCTCATTATGTTCAGGCTGTAAGATTCTTTGCGTAGGGAAAGGAATCCTGTGGGTCCTTTGCTTAATTTGACAAATATTTATTGAGCAACTACCCCATGGCAGACATTATTCTAGAAGCTGGGGATAAAACTGAAAAAAAAAATACAGTCCCTGACCTTAAGGGCCTATGTCTACTCCAGCCAGATAGAAGGAAGTCGAAAACTCAAATGTGTGTCATGAAGAATATGAGAAAAGTAAGTACAGATGATTCAGGGGCTGCCTAGGTGAAGCTAAGCTAATCTGAAGAGTAAGAGTAACTAGGAAAAGAAGTCAGAGAATGCATGTGTCACAAAGCCCTGGAGATGAGGGAGATCATGGGTTGTTTATAAAACTAGGGTGGGGCTGATCCAACCTTGGGGAGGAAAACAAGGGCCAGTAAATTGGGAGGGAGAAGGACAAAGGATGGGGCTGGGAACATCAGCCAATGCCCACCACTGAGCATTATCCTGAGGATAAGCAATGATTCCTTAGAATCTGGGGGTAATGCAGAGACTCAAGAGTTTCCTTTTTTTTTTTTTTAAGGTTTTATTTATTTATTTGAGAGAGAGACAGAGAGAGAACGGGAGAGAGAGTGACAGCAAGGGGAGGAGCAGAAGGGAAGGGAGAGGGGCAAGCAGACTGGGCACTGAGCAGAGCCCAGCTCTGGTCTAGTTCCCAGGACTCCAGATCATGACCCCAGCTGAAATCAAGAGTCAGACCCTCAGCCAACTGAGCCATCCAGGCGCTCTGCCTGGGGAGTTTCCTCATGACAGTGGGTGATTGAATGACGTTTGCCTCTTTTTCATGACCATAAAACACCCCTCCCTCCCCTTGTTAGGGGCTATATATTTTGACCCACTATGCCTTCAGTTTCATGGTACAAAAATAATAACAATAATAGCTAGTACATATTGTATTAACATTGCCTGGCACTGTGTTAAGCACTTTATGTGAATTCATATCATTTATTTAATCCTTACAATAATCCTGTATTATTATTTTTGACAGATGAAGAAACTGAGGCACAGGGGTTAAATAACATGCACCAAAATGCACAGTTCTTTTTTTTAAGATTTTATTTATTCATTTGAGAGAGAGAGAGAGAGAGAGAATGAGCACAAGCAGGGGGGAGGGGCAGAGGGAGAGGGAGAAGCAGGCTCCCCACTGAGCAGGGACCCCTATATGGGGCTTGAACCAAAGGCAGACGCTTAACTGACTGAGCCACCCAGGCGCCCTCCAAAATGCACAATTCTTAAGGCAAGAAGCTGGAATTTAAAGCAATGCAGTCTGCCTCCAGAGCTGAAGCTGAGCATGGGCCCGGTAATAAAAAAAATCAAACATAACTTCCAACTCTGCTTCTCAGAGACTCTGCGATCAGGGGCTTTTGCTGGCTGAAGCTTTCCTTGCATTTAAATGAGAAGGATGAGTTAATAATCCCCTACCTCAAGTCTAATATCAAGAGATTTCATTTCTCAGGGTGCCTGGGTGGCTCAGGGGGTTGAGATTCTGCCTTGGCTCAGCTCATGACCTCAGGGTCCTGGGATTGAGCCCTAAAACAGGCTCCCCACTGAGCTGCTTCTCCCTCTCCCTCTGTCTCTCCTCCCTGCTCATGTTCTCTCTCTCAAATAAGTGAATAAAATCTTTTTTAAAAAAAGACATTTTCTTTCTCATAGATGTCTGCAGAAAAAACAGGAATTCAGCATAGCAATTCAACTCTTGCTGTTCCTAAGGCAAGAACAAAGAGTTAAAAGAAATCAACCCTATAGAATACATATGATCTCTCTCAGGGTTAATTCCAAATCTCTCTTCCCCTCCCTCACCTTCTCAGTCTTCTTTCCCAAGGGTTGGATTGGAAATCCAGTGACAGACTGATTTCCATAAACACATGTTGACTGTCAGTAGATCAGAAAATACAGTATCTCTGGAACTTCTCCCCTCACATCACTGTCATTAGGTTTTGTCTTCTTTATGGTCCATCAGCAATGGCAATAATCCAGGCTCTGTTTTCTCTCTGTCAATTACACTTTAAGCTGATCAGGGTGAGATTTTCATTAACAAAAAATCAATGGCTCTGAAAAAGCAGGTGTTAAAACTATCAAAAGAATTCCATGTTAAAAATGGTTAATATGTTTGCTGAATTTGGAGTGGCCAACAGGTGCCTTCTTCTGAGTTTATACCACTATCCATAATATAGCATGGAAGTCATGGTTGGAAAGAAGAAGGAGAAGGAGAAGGAAGGAAGGAAGGAAGGAAGGAAGGAAGGGAAAGAAGAAAGAAAGAAAGAAAGAAAGAAAGAAAGAAAGAAAGAAAGAAAGAAAGAAAGAAAGAAAGAAAGAAAGAAAGAAAGAAAGAAAGAAAGAAAGAAAGAAAGAAAGAAAGAGAAAGAAAAAAAATAAAGAAAGAAAGAAAAGAAAGATCTAGAAAAAGGTAGAGAACCATCCTGTTGGTTTCCTAGGGTTGCCAGGGCAGTATCACTGTTCAGTTGGCTTTTGATACTGGAAACATAACTCAATGGTCTCAGCTTCAAAATTCTTAGACTTCCTGGAACCATAGGTTTAAAGTCTTGGCAAGCTTGAGTCATGGCTTCAGTCTCTGTTTCCTTAGAAAAAAAATCTCAAGAGCAAGTGATTTATGGTATGTCCTTCCTCTAGAAGAGCTCTCCAACCCCTGGCCACTGAATGGACTTTGAAATATGCCCACAGGGAGCCTTTAGCCAAGGACAATCTCTGAGTGCTTATTATTCACTTTACTAGTGTAGAAACTCTTTAATCATTGTCTCTGCATTTCCTTTAATCTACAAACTGTCAATTTATTAGCTTGTAATGGGCCTGAAGCTTCTCACCATCCTACTGGAGAAAGACTAGTATAAATTCAAAAGTTGATTCTAACAGTCAGAATGATATGAGGGGATAAAAAAGACAAAATAATATAACAATTATAGTAGAAAACTAAATTTTATTTAGGAAAAGAAGTATTCCATATTTTGTTTGAAGTGGAATAAAACCTCTTTTTAGCTCTGGCCAATACCTAAAGGATTTTCAGCACCAAAACTTTGAAAGATGCACATTTGAGAGATGCTCCTGAAAACAAAAATGCTTAGGAGGTACCAAATGAACAAATATATGTTATATATATTTTATATATATATTATATTATATATATATGTGAATAATAAGAGCAGCGAGAAAAATAATATTTAAGATACAGGAGTCAAAATAGTACAAGACCAAAGCAGTAATGGGACAAATGCTAAAGAGAAGATGACATAAACAAATCCAGAGAGAAAGGACTAAAGAACAGCAGTGTCCTTGGCTCCTGGATAACCTAAAGACTGGCCACAGATGGTCTAATCACTAGAATCATTGAGCTCTACCTATGGGATTCCTAATCTGGTGCTATTTGTCTCAGATCTCTTCCCAGAGCTGTTTTATTCTCAAGTAAAATGTTCACTCTTTTTTCCCTTACAGAAGAGACCTTAAAGATTATCTGATTCAAGTCATTCACTTTACAAATGAGGAAACCAGGTCCCCAAGAGGTTAAAGTGAATCTTTCAAAGTGGTCAAGGTAGACAGTACCACAGATAGGACCAAAATCCTGGATCTTCTAATGCCCAAACAACACTTCTTTCCAAGGGCTCATTCCTCCTCTCAAATAATCACCGCTGCTTTCCTCTTAATCAAAGTGGTGATTTCTGCAAAGGCAGAGAAATACTGCAGGGAATTGCCAAATGTTAGATTTTAAAATGAGCAATTGGAAACTAGGTATCTATATAGAATCACTGGAAAGTGAGAGGAAGACAAAATTATCACCCTTCTTTTCAAGAGGGTCTCAATACAATCTTCCAGCATATTGGCTAAAAATAAAAGGTCCTTCCTGCCCTGTCAATTAGCCATCCTGTTATTATTTTCTTACCAGAAACAGAATTTAGGGATTCAAAGGATCTTAGAGATAGCCTGGACCTTCCTTTATATCTTATGATTGAGAAAGTTGAGGTTCAAAGAGAAAATCTTACAAAATAACAAAATATTAGAATTTGAAGGGATCATAAATATTGAGTCAACTTTATGTTTAATTTAGAGAAATAGATGCACAAAAAGTATTTAACGATTATAACACCTGTGCTTCCTACTACACCTATTTGACAACTGTTCATATTTTGTCATATTTATTTCAAACATTTTTATTATAAGAAATAAAATTATGCAGATATCGTCGAGATTCCTTTTCCCCAACCCTAAACCTCACTGCCCTCTTTGTCAACCCAGGGACAGCCAGTATTAGAAAAAGGTTTGTAAATTCTTGTAATCTACTGTGTATAAAATTCCATCTGCACATGTAGATATCGATGGATAATACATATTCTCTACTAGTTCTAGGGGTTTAAGGATCCTTCAGTCAAAACTATTCTCATTTTGTCCACTTGTGTATTATTTTTCCTAGAAATAGTAGAAAACTGCTGTAACATAACAAAATTGTAAACAATTTCAATCTAACACACCCATTTAATAGACAAGTCAAGGAGTTTACCTGACTTGCCCCAAGTGATACAGTGTCCTCTTTCAGTGAAAACCCAGATACCCTCCCCCTACACCCATCTCTATGTTCCCTTTTCACTAGAAAACCCCACTTGGTTGTCTTTTTCCCCCTATTTTAAGTGCTGTGGATGTTTTTCTTCATCATTTTTAGAAAGCCACACTTCTCTCTCACACCTCCATTCAAAAAGAAACAATTCTGGGGTTGAGAAATCTCATACCAGAAACAATATACTCTTTAACTTCACACTTTGTTCTCAACAGCAAGGCAGCCAGGCAGACACCAGGCTCACAAACCATTATGAATCTGTCAGCAATTAGAATTCTAAACCCTATTCGGGTTTTACTTGCTTCAATCAACTTGTCACTGCAGTGAGGATTATCTACTTTCTCAACATAAACATCAACAGAAGTGAGTGCAATGGCTTGCGTCCTGGGTGAAGGCACTGCCAGGGAGAATGTTAAAGAGCACATTCTGCAGACAGGAGGGATCTGGGTCTTAATGGGCCATAATTAGAGGGGGCAGAGCCTACTAGCCTTTGTGTAAGGCTTCAGAATTCTGCTCTTTAGGATGGGGGAACATTTTGGGAAATGCAAGGAGACTGTTGTCTGCTTTTCTCTTCTCCATTTCCTGAGCCAAAGAAAGGAACACAAGAGAATGCATCCAGGCGTGTTTGCACTCAGATTCAAAGGACCCCCAGGAGGATCATGCTGCCCAGCCCCCTCATTGAAAGGATTAGGAAACTGAGATCCAGAGAGGGGAATACCAGGCCAAGTTTAAACCTGTGACAGAACCTAGTGACTCTCAACCCTATACTCCATCCACCTCACCGCACTGCCCTCTGTGGGGTGGGGCTGAGGAGTGGAAAGAACCTGAGAAAGGAGATTCATTCTCCTTCCGCCCCAAAGGCTCTCACAGATTTCCATTTGTACCTAATGGTGCAAAAGACCAAGCAACACAGTGCAACAAGCGTGAAAACAGACCAAGCGCAGGGTTCCAGGAACATCTAGAGGAGGGTCTCATTCCACATCAAATCCCTTGTGAAGATAGTGTATAAAGACACAAGTAGAAATTGGTTTAATTCCTTTCAACAAGCTATTTTGTAAATCATTATCTAGGAAGTTAGAGTTGGGTACATAGAGACAAAGAGTCTTTGGCATCTTCTACTACAAATAATAGCTAACATTATGTATATTTACTTATTAAATCTTCATAACAACTTTATGAAGGCAGCATTATTATCTTAATCTTTATTTTACAGATAAAGAAACTGAGGCACAGAACATTGGGTCACTTGATCAAGATTGTTCATATGGCAATTGCAAAAAAAAGATTTTAGCCTAGATGGTCTGGCCCTGAAGCCTCCACTCTTAAATAGAAGAGTGGGGTGACCAACTATCCTGATTTGCTTGGGACTATCCCAGGAAACCCCTTGGCCCTGGAGAAACCAGGACAGTTGATCACATAACATATAACTACACTGACTCTTTTGTGTGTCAACAATTAAACCCAAGCCTCAAGAAGTGATCCAGTCAGTAAGGTTGCCATACTTATCTTCATGCCCTTGGTAGGCTGAGATCAGAGGGGAAAGTTAAATATTAATACATGCCCAGTATTATACTGAGAAGTTTTCATCATTTGTGTCATCTGAATTCTCACACGCAACTTGTATAAGGATTCCCTCCAGCTCTGCATGCCTACAATCCATTAATTCTAATAATTAGAACAATTTTTCCCTACTGTAATAGGAAGGAAGGGAGGGAGGGAGGGAGGGAAGAAGGAAGGGTCAGAGAGGATTGGGTCAGTTGCACAAAGTCTCAAAGTTTGCAAGTGGTAGTGCCAGGATTTAAACCTAGGCAAGTCCCACAACATTGAGACTTCTTTATAAGGATATGGCTACAATGAGGAAGTTTCAAAATATGAAAATCCTACCTGTTTGGGTTTTTTTCTGGATATGGGAATTCACACCTAGAAACTTAGGTATCTTTGAGAATCCCCTGAGTATAGCTCTGTGCTTCCTCCTCCTTCCCACTCAGCTATGAGATACAGCATCAGCTGGCCACAAACTGGTGCCCAAACCCTCAATGCTGCCCCCCCATGCTATGTCCACACTGTTTCCCCATCTTAGATCTTTCTCTTCTACTGCTGTGCACAGGTACATCTCCTACACATCTTCTAAGACCAGTTCAAATTCTACCTTCCCTAAAAGCCTTCTGTGCATATCCTGGTTTAAACATTCTGTCTTCTTTCCCTAAGAATCTTTTACCTTTTTAAAATAGGTATCCTGACCCACTTTATTCGAGAGCCCCAGAGTACAAAAATAAAAGGAAGTTATGCTCTCTGTTTGTTGGGAATCCCACCTAGGCTTTCCCGTATTTCCTTTCCCAGTAGCCCCACAGTACCAGAAAGAGCACCTGCACAGTCAGTAGTCAGTAATTCACAGTCAGATGGCTTGTTGAATGAATATGTGATTGCATCAACGCAACTAGCTATGAACTATGATGGATGTACATGGAGATTTGGATAACGAAAACAGATGTCCCGGATTTTTGTGTGTAGCAGGGGATAATTTCTTTGGCACTTCTAGACTAGGCTCTACTCTAAAACTAAAGCAAAAGATTAAGACAATCGGTGAGTTGATTGTATTAGGTACCTACTTCTATAAACTTTAAGTACCTTTACTTGGTGTTAAGAATAATGATTTTGAACTGGTTTCATAGAAGTAAATACAGGGCAAGGAATCAGTTTCCACTTTCTTGGTAGTAGCCCAAACTCACTGTGTAAACTTTGGTTCTCCTTTTGCCCAAGCGATAGGAGGATGGTGGTAGAATTACATGATTTCTAGGCTCCCCTCCAGCCCTACATGCCTATAATCCATTAATTCTAATAATTAGAGCAATTCTTCCCTCCAGAGGGACATTCTGTTCCCTACTGTTATAACCTTTGCATTCAGAAAATTCAGGATGAGTAGTGGTATCAATAAAAAATTGGGAAAGGACCGGTGGAAGCTACCTGAGTGAGGAAGAAAAGGGTGCTCTGTTTAAAGGGAGGAAGCCAGAGATTCTGGAGGGACATGATGTGTGAAATGCAGGCTGGGGGTTTAATGAGTTTGAGGCATGAAAAATCCAAGCTTCAGGGCCACATTCTCTGGCAGTGTTGAGCACAGCATGTCTTCATGCCCTGTGTGGCCGAGTTCTATTTTAGAATGCACTGATTCGCCTGAATCCTCTAACACAGCTGTGACTGTCTGTTAACTTTTAGGCATGGTTCTCATTCAAGCAGATGGCTTTTGGGTTTATTTTGACAGACCTGGGGAAAGGCAACTAGAGGAGGTCAAATCCACAAACCATCAGCGAGTCAATTGATGGCAGAGGCTGACTTTACTGAGATCGAGATGCAGCAAATTTAGCCCAACAGACCAGGAAAGATAGAAGATTACTCTATGAAGGTCAGAAGCAAATTGGTATAGGAAGACTCACTGGACAGCCCCACCCACCAAGAAATGTTTCATTCAGCAATCAAGGGCCTCTCAAGACTTCTCTGCCATTAACGTTCCTTTCTAGGAAAGGAACATAGGAACATAACTCTCTAGGACATACCCCTTGAGACCTTAACCCATGGAAAAAATGAGAGCACAGATGAGTGGGTTTCACCATGCTCCTATCCTTCTCCCTTCTGGAATCCCTTCCAGGACCCACAGTGCAGAGCTGTCAAGTCCTGCCCTGAATGTTTTGCCTAAGTGGGTGCCCAGCCCAACTGAGGAAGCTGTGTCAGGGCTGGGTTAAGCTCTCCAGCTGCTGGGAAGGGCTAAAGCAGTCACCATGGAAACAAGCTGCTCATCAATCATTTAGTGACTCAGGGGATCATTGGGATGCAAAGGGAACTAGAGTCCCTGAAAGACAACACCTAAAAAGGTCTGTCAGACTGCATTCTGGAAAAACAAGGCAGCCCCTTCCAGAACAAAGTGGAAATGGCTAGGGTTGCTTCTGTTTCTTGAATTTAGCCCTAGATGCTATGTGCCCTGAACCTGTGAAGGCAGGAAAGCCCCATCTGTTTGGATTTTGCTATTGCAGCCAGTTCTATTTGATATAACATCAGGGCAGAGGGAGAAGAAAACGTCAGGGGTTATCTAGCCAAAACTCTCATTTTTTTTTTTTAAGGAATAACTGAAGGATCAGGGATTGAATAACTTGTCCAAGGACCATACAGTAAATCAGTAGGAGAGCCAGGACTGCAATCAAGGTCCTGCCCTGCAAATCTGTTACGACTTCCACCATCTTGGGGTTAGATTTTACTGTGAAGCTAATAAAGATTAAATTCAAAATACTTCCTTTAAGGTGTCCCTTCCAAGGCTGTGAGAGGGATCTTAGCAATGTATTCTTTTGGTCTTTCTTTTCTTTTCTTTTCCTTCCTTCCTTCCTTCCTTCCTTCCTTCCTTCCTTCCTTCCTTCCTTCCTTCCTTCCTTCCTTCCTTCCT